>NW_020173231.1:3173895-3200615 GCF_003031525.2 Neophocaena asiaeorientalis asiaeorientalis | reverse complement strand
ATTCTGGAGAGGCAGGGGAAAAAAAAAAAAAAAAAAAAAAGAATGTTAGAATAAGATCCACAGGCTAGGGCTTCCCTGGTGGCACAGTGGTTGAGAGTCCGCCTGCCGATGCAGGGGACACGGGTTCGTGCCCCGGTCCGGCAGGATCCCACATGCCGCAGAGCGGCTGGGCCCGTGAGCCATGGCCGCTGAGCCTGCACGTCCGGAGCCTGTGCTCCGCAATGGGAGAGGCCGCAACAGTGAGAGGCCCACGTAACGCACACACACAAAAAAAAGATCCACAGGCTAGGTGTGAAACTGGTTAATGTTCTACACGGCAATAAAGTCACAGGTTATCTTTTCTACCAGGAAGAAATCATCTCCATCTTTATAGGGCAGAATCAGCAAGTTAACATGTAATATTCAGTGCCGGGGCTCTATTAGATAATAAACAATGTAGTCAAACACAGGTAGGTTCTCCTAGGCAATTAAATAACCCTTGGTGAACCTGGCTGCTTTAGCATGCCATTGAAAGGGTATGCAGTCACCTTCTTGCTTTATTTCCACGTTTCGGATAATTTCTCTCAGAGGTAATTCTCAATTATTGAGGAGATATTTGCCGATTCTTTCATGGACACCTGGAGGAGGACAAGAAATGACCGCTGACCTCTAGGTTCTTCCTGTCTGGCGTGTGTGTGGTGGGCAGGAAGGACAGTGGGCTTGACTTTACTATGTGAACACAGTGTTCATTGGCCATCCAACCCTGGGAAGACGTCCAGGGAGTCAGAAAGATGAGGAGTCAGGTGGAAAAGGGAAGAGGAAGTTTCCAGGCCAAAGAAACGCCCAGAGTTAGGGCTGGGGACTGCCTGGCATGCGCTGGGAGCCGCAGGCAGCTCGGTCTGGCCGCAGCAGAGAGCTGGCGTTTTTACAGATGAGAGGAGAAAGAACTTGTTCTAAGTCCCTCGGGTAGTAAGTGGAAGAACTGGGCTTGCACGAAGTCCACCCTTTCTCACAACCCCACCTCTCCTCTCATTGCTTTTAAAAATCTGCCCTCGAGGGACCAAAGGTCTGCGCTTAATCATTTGCACTTTGGCATTCATCTAAACCAGCCTGTTGCTTCTCGTGGGCGGTCTAAATTTTAGGCCTTGTTCTTCTAAAGTGAGATGGAAAGCATGGACCTGCGACCTGCATTAAGGGAATTCCTGGCATCCCAGTGCTGGGGCGGGGGAGCGTCCCCCCTCCCTGAAACCCCAGGACCCCCTGAGGGGCCGGCTTATGTTGCTCAGCAAACAGTAATCAGACAGGAGCAGGGAGACAACCAGTCTGCTTTATCAGCCAGATGTCGGCTCTTCTTACAAGCCAGTTAGGTTTGATGAGAATATGGCCTCTGGGCCCAAAGATGGAGGTAACAGGATCCTCTGACATATTCAGACTTATAAAATTGGAGGTAGTTTAATTGCCTGAGAAGCAGTTACTTCTAAACTCGCCCTGGCCTTTGCTGAGGCTGAGATCATCGGTGAGACTGGAGAGGGTAGAGGGGGAGAAGCCTAGCGACATAGCCCTCATCATCCCACACTTCCGATCGTTTCATGTGACGTCCCTGATGCATAGTGCTGGGAGAAAATATACATTTCACTTCACCCGGCATTTGGGTGATTCATGATCAGACGGAACCCCTCTGCCTCTCTACCTTCCAGGCCAACCTTGTTCTCATCCGGTCTCCTGACTTTGCAGACGAGCCTTGCCCATTGCCACCCACCTGCTCGAACACTGTCCCTTCACCGTCCCACCGTCCTTTCTGCCCCTCTGAGCTAGAAGGCGCCTCTTCCTTTCCCCCACCTTCCAGAATCCTTGAAGGTCCAGCTCTGTCCCAGCCACAGCCTTCCCTAGCTTCTCACTCCCCAGAGGTCAGAACAGCATGGTTTCTGTCTGTCCGGCAGCCTTTTTCCTCATCCATTCGTCTCACAGATATTGATCAAGTACCTTGGTTTTTGTTCCAGGCACCGAGACTCTAGCAATGAATCATACGGCCATGGTTTCCTGCTCTCATGGAGCTTAGGTTCTAGTGGAAAAACTGTCCTTCTTCTACTCCAATGACATAATTGAGAAGGAGCTGCCACTTTACGTTAAGCTATTCGTTTTTTCAATCAACAAATATTATGGAGTCCTGCTATGTGCCAGGCACTGTTGTAGGCACTGGGGCTGCAATGGGGAACACAATAGACAAAGCTCTTGCCCCCTCGGAGTTTACATTCTAAAACAGGTAAGACAGACCATAAACAAATAAGTATGTCAGATAGTCAGAAATTTAGGTGAAGAGATAAATGGGGATGGAACGGTGGATGGAGCTAGTTTAGATACAGTGGTTGGGGAAGCTCCAAGAGGGTAGTGGCGTTTGAGCAAAGACCTGAAGGAAGCAAAGACCTGCAGGAAGCGAGGGCCTGGGTGATCATAACGCACATCTATGGGGCTTCCAAGAAGCCAGCGCAAGTCTTGGTATTGATCCTCCCAGCCATTCTCTGAGATGGGTCAGGCAGCATCTGTGATCTTGTCATGTGGATGGAGAAACTGGGTTTCAGAGAAATGATCTGATGCAAAGGAAAGGAGTGTGAAGCCAGGGCATCCAACACGGAGCCAGGACTTCCCTTGGTAGGGAAGCCTCGGTCTCAACGGGTCCAAAGCTCTTAACACGACGGGGCTTAGCCTTCATTTCCTGGCTCATCGTAAGCTGAGAACGGTGCTCTTCAGAGTCCTGGTGAAATGCCGAGCTCCGTCCCCTGCTGTGGTCTCAGGGCTGCTCTTGGTAGCTGCGTGTGACTTTGGACAAGCTGCTTAACCTCTCTGGCCCCCTGTTTCCTCATCTGTAAGGTGGAGATGATAATAGAACCTGCTTCACTGTGTAAGTCCTGGTGAGGCTTATACAGGGAGTGAGTCGGCACACAGGAAATGCTGTCTAAGGGTCCCCAGCAGTATACTCACTGAGTTTTGGGTGGTGTTGAGGGTTGAATTGTGTCCCTCCCAAAACATATGCTGAAGTGCTAACTTCTGGTACCTGTAAATGTGGCCTGATTTGGAAATAAGGTCTTTGCACATGTAATAAAGTTAAGATGAGGGGTGGACCTAATCCAAGATGACTAATGTCCATAGAAGAAGAGGCGTACGGACAGAGATAAACAGCATGAACCCATGTGATCACAAGGCAGAGATTGAAGTGATATGTCTACAAGTCAAGGGACAACAAGGATTGCTGGCCACCAGAACCTAAGAGGAAGCCATGGAGCAGATACTCCCCCAGAGCCTTCAGAGAGAGCACAGCCTTGCTGACACCTTGATTTTGGACTTAACTGCAACAGGATCCATTTCTGTTATTTTAAGCCACAAAGCTGGTAGGACTTTGCTACACTGGCCACAGGAAACTAATACAGGTGACACAACTGGTCTTTGGAAGAGCTGAGTATCTAGACGGAAACCAGAGATCTGTGTCCTGGGACCTGTTTTTTCGGATCAGGTCCTTAGAGATTTGCTGGTGCCTGCAGTTCTGGGACCAGATGACGGAATCCTTGGGGGCTGCTTCGGAAATGGAGAGAGAAAACTGGAGAAAGCTCTAGTTTAATCCTAAACCAGAGCCCTTCAATCTGGGCCTTTAGCTCTGAGTACAGAGGCTGAGAACAGGGGCTGCCACACACTTCCTGGCTCAGAGAAAGAGTTCTCTAGCTTTTCTGGACAGTATGACAGAACTCACGAAGCTGTCAGTTTAAATAAGGGTGAAATCGGAAGCACGGGCCTTCACCGGGGCTTACCGGAAACCCAGATTGTAAAATGCAAAGGAGAAGGAATCAGAACGATCTGGCCAGGGTTTAGGCCAACATTCCAGAGGACTGATTCAAGACAGGGAACAGATTCCTGGGCCCCCAGCAGTCTCAAAGCTCTCAGTAAAAATATCAACACAGGCTAAAATGAAATCTCATGGGCGGATGCAGAATAATTTCCCAGTGGAGATTTAGAATTACAGCGTCTTGGGGGTGGGAGGGACCTTAAAAGTCAGGCTGTATTATACAGCTGTTGGAAGCAAGGCCTTTGGAGGCAGGCAGCTTTGGGTTCGAGTCCACCTCCTTGACACTGGGGAGTGACAGCTCCAAGCTCTGTGACCCTTGGGCTCCTTTCCTTCTATAACATGGGGACCAGGTACCAACATCCAGGCTTTAAAGATGTTTGTAGAGCACTTGGCGCAGTGCCTGACTCATCACAACTACTGAGAGAGTGCTAACTCTTGTTATTAGAATTGCTGTTATTTGATCCAACTCCCCAGTGAGGGGAGGTCAGGGTCCCCTTGATAAAGGGCCCTCCTGCCTTCAAGTGTCTCCAGCCCACGCCTCTCTGAACACCTCTGTCAGAAGCTTCTTTTTACAGTAGGAGAGTTCCTTGTAAGGAAGGTCCTCTTGGCTGAGCTGTGCTCTGTGTTTACAGACAGGCAGTGTTGTCAAATGGTTAGGGGCATGGGCCCTGGGCCACATTCTAATCCCACCTCCCCCACTGAAGAGCTTTATGCCCTTGAGCAAATTACTCAACTCGTAAGTTAACTCATGGTCACAGTGGTCAAGTAACCATTTCCATTTTGGTTACATAATGGTTCTATATTCACTTCAGTACCTCGGCTTCCTCATCTGGAAGATGCAGCTGCTAATTGATGATGATGATGATGATGATGTTGATGATGTTGATGATGATGATAGCGCCTCTACCCTACAGTTGTCCTAAGATTAAATTGGATAACATACAGAAGGCACTTAGTTAGAAGAGGGCCTGAGATACAGCAGGTACACAATAATGAGCTGTTATTGATGTAACTTCCGTCCCTCAGCTTAACCTATCCTGTCCCTCCCCCAGTTTGTTTCTAATCTTAATCAACGACATCTCCATCAGCCCAGTGACCCATCAAAACCCCAGTCTCAGCACTGGACTCGCTCGCGCGGGACCTCACACTTGGTTTTCGGCTCTGCAGTCACCATCTTGAAGTTCTTAATTTTTGAATAAGGGGTCCCACAATTTTATTTTGCACCAAGCCCCACAAATTATGTAGCTGGTCCTGCCTGGAAAACTGGCCCCGCTGGCTTCTTGGCTTCTTGCATAAGCCGAGCCAGGCAGGGCTGCCCTCAGTCGAGCTTGGTTCTCCCTGTGGCGCTGTTGGCCACTGCATGCAGCAGGATTGGCGAGTTTGGGGCTTGGGTGTCCAGCGCATCTCCTCTCTTGTCTCTTCATTCACCCCTCCTCTCCCTGTCCCTTAGTCTCCACCCTCCTCTCCAACTCTCCCTGCTTCTGCTTGGCAGCCAAGCTCAGAACCACTGGCCCCTCCAGAGGCGTCTCTCTCCTTTCCCTGCAGCGATGGTAGGTAGAAACACTCTACATTTGTGGGCTTGCAGTGGTGAAAGTGGATACTGTCTTTGGCAGAGTGGAAATCACGGTGAACTTTCTAAATCCAAAGAGATTGAGCAAGAATTCTGGTTTCCTAGCCTGGAGGTGGGGTGTGAGAGTTAGCAAAGAGTTCCTGACAGCAAGGTTGCTCGAGTGAAGGACTGGTAGGCATCGGGCTTTGCTCCCAATCAAGGAAATCATTAATGATCTATCATCGTTATTAAACAGAAGAGTCTGTCCACCTGTCATTTCCCCAGGGTCAGTCACTGTCTTACTTATCTGGTTTCTAAGACGGTAAGAAAACTGCGTTGGTTTTCGGCAAACACGGCAGCCAGCAGGAGTTTTTCGGTCTTGTTTGCCACATAAGAAAATCTGCAGGGGAAGCAAGTGGATTGAAGATGAAACAGGGCGGCGTGTGCTTTAAGACGCAGAAAAAGAGCTAAAGGGGTCTACACTTGGAGAAGGCTCGCATTCAACAAATATTTCCCCCTGGAAGAAAGACACCAGCTAGACAATGGGGTAAAGCAGCCTGGTGTCTAAGGCAGAGCTATGGGAGGGAAGGAAACGCCTGGCTGCCAGGATGAGAGTGGGTGCCCTGCCTCTGCCTTAGGCCTGGGCCCTGGGGGGACTCCGAGGCTGGGTCCCTGGCTCAGTAAAGGGGGAGAATAAGACCTCGGAATTCCATTCATGCTGCTTAAATGTTAGGCCCCAGGGCTCTGTAATCAGGCAGGAGCCCAGGACTCCTCAGAATGGCAGATGGGGCGCTGGGATAATCCCTCTCCCATTTCATACTGAGTGAGCTGGCTTTCAGCTGGAAGAACCGCTCCCTGAGGCAAACTCTCTCATCACCCAGGGGCAAAGCCTCCCCCCAGATTCCCCTGGTAACCAGAGACGCCCTACACGGGCTGGGGTCGGCCCTGAGGGCATCTCCAAATGACAATGCAGCTAGAAGGGCAGGGCTGTCCTGGACTCCTGGGGCCTGCTCCAACCACTGCAATCTGCTCCGTGACTCAGAGAGCTCGGAGGCCTGGAGCAGGTCTTTGTGGCTTAGTGACAGTCTGCAAAGCTGCTGGCTCCTTCTCTGTTGCTTCTCCAGAGCCCAGACACTTCCCCAGCATAGGCCCTAGAGACAGGAAGGCCTGTTGCTGCTGGAATGTTTACTCAGCCCCAAGGCATGGCCACCGCAGACATCCAGAAAAGCAGCTGTTTCAACCACACCACACCCAGGGATGTGAAACCAGGGCTTGATCCAGAAGGAGGCGGGGCGGGGCCAGCCACATCCCCCAAGGTTGATCCTTGGGCTGGGGATTTAGGTTTACAAACTCCATCCTGGGTTTGGGAATGCCATGAGACCTCGTCCTGCAGGGCGGATGGGCCCATGAGGAGAACCCCAACTCCCGACAGGCATTGGGGTCACAGCAAGAAGAGACTGGGCTTGGCCACAGGGACACAGCTTGAGTCCTCACCTTGCCCCCTGCTCCCTGGCCGAGTGTGGGCATGTCACTTCCCCTCTCTCAGCCTGGTTCCTTGTTTCTAATTTAGGAGACTGGAGCAGTCTCCTAAGGGAGCTTCCAGCTCTTGAGTTTTTGATGATTTGAGTTTACAGAGCCCTGAGCTGGCTTTGCAGAGAGCACGTGGGGAATGAGGAAGCTGTAGAGGGCTGACTGGTGATTTCCCTGGTGAGTCTGGGGCCCTTGGGGAAGCTTCCGCCACAGTAGACACACCAGGCCCCATAGGGCAGCTATCCACATAGGTTTAGCTGAAATTTTGTAGCAGGAAGAAAGATGAGCTCATTAGAGTTACCTGTGTAAATCAGTGCCTTTCACAGCTGAGTGTCCTGGGGAAGGGAGGGCTGAGAATTCATCTCATCAGGGCAGGAAGCCCGGTGTCTGAAGGCTGGCTGACCTAAAATGAGGCCGTACGAGCATATTTAATGGCACGGAAAAATGTTCAGTGATAAGGTGAAAAAAGCAGGTTATAAAAAGCAGCATATGTAGGACAGTCTTCTTATTATGGGAAGAAATATTTCCTTCTAAATGTAGAGACACACACAAAAGGAAAGGCCCTAAAATGCAAGGAGTGATTATCTCAGTGCTGGGATTTCCTGTAGCTTTTATTTTCTTTGTGCTTTTCTGTATTTTCCAAGCTCTTTTGTAACCATTAAAACAAAATTTTCTTTCACAGAGAGCTGGGGCTACTAACCCGGTCAAATACATTGGCCTCACATACACAGCCTTTTCCCAGAAAAGGTCCTGCCCACAGCCTGGCTGAGGGCCAGTTCCTAGGCCATGTCTTAATTTATACAAACCCACGGTGGCTTCAGAATTTCAGCACTGGAGTGACCTAGTGGGACACTCTGATTGGGAAGGAGAAGTTGAAGTTACATTTTAAATAAAATTGAGAGGGAATTCCCTGGTGGTCCAGTGGTTAGGACTCTGTGCTTCCACTGCAGGGGGTACGGGATAGATCCTTGGTTGGGGAGCTAAGATCCCACATGATGGGGCTGCACAGCCAAGAAAAGAAAGAAAGAAAAGGTAAGAAAAGAGTATAATAGAATTGAGAAAGCATGAATTGTCCATATAAAAGATTGCTGTGCCATCTCCCTCCTCTGGCACTGCTGATTGGACCAGCTGTGATCAGCTGAGCCGAGCACAGCCAATCCATGGGTCAGCTAGTGCCCTATGCAACAAAGATGAGCTGGGCCATCAAAAGAAGAACAAACAAAACCTAAAGTTAGCAGAAGGAAAGAAATCATAAACTGAGAAATTAGAAGAGCGAGGCAGTCAGCCGTGGGAATAGTAAATGAAAGGAGATGTAAGGAGACATAACGCGTGGTAAAGCGAGGGCCATGAGGTACAGATGGTGCAAGTTATGAGAAAGTAGAAATAATTATTAAAATGTATAAGCAAAAGACATGAAAGAGCAGAGCTATGAAGTTTTTTCAAAAGGTTCCAGAGATGAGAAGAAAGGATAAGTCAAATGGTAACAGGAGAACAGAGCAAAAGTTCCAGAGAACAGAGTTGCCATGTTTCTTAGTTTGGGTTCCCTCAGAAGCAGACTCTGAGACAAAAATTTGAGCACAAATTTGCGCTCAAAATATTTGGGCAGTAGTCCTAGGAAATTCCAGAAGAGGAGTCACGAAGGGATAAGGGTGAGGAAAGGTAGTCAGTAAATGGTGCACGGATGTGGGCGACGGGAGCTTCATCCGGTGGGAAATTGGAATACGCACACCTCAGATTTATCCCCAGCCAAGAGGGAAGGAGGTTGGGGCATCTATACAGCAGCTCCTGGGAGTCACTGGTTGAGGGCTGTACCCAGAGAGGTTGATTTTCTAGCATTCTGACCTGCTGCTTGTGGAAGAAGCTGCCTTCCATGGCTCCAGAATAACATTCCGTAGGCACAGAGACGCACATACTGGCATTTGGAATGGTCAGAGGCACACTGCAAGGTCTGAGGGCTCTGGGCAGGGCCCTGGGCACGTCTACTTCACCAAGAGAGGAGCAACAGACAGACGGATGAACGTTGCAGCCTGTGTAAGAGAGATGATGAGGGAAGAGTCAGCCCCTTGAGCTCTGCATTTTTTATAACTGCCTGGTTCTTGAGCTTCATTACAAAAAGCCCCTGAGATCTGAGCTGCCTGGAGTGAGCCTAAGACACTGAAGGGGAAAATAGAAGGAGTCCCTTCCCTTCTCCAGGATTTCACACCCTCCCCAGCTTCCTCTAAGGAAAGGACTGTCCTATATTGCTTAAGGTTTAGAAGCCATAAAAGATTAAGTTGCCTTGGATTGATTTTTAAGTAATAGAGTTTGGATTACTTACTTACATAAACCCCCATTCCCTCCTCTAATTCCCAATGACCATGCTGAGAAATTATGAGAAATTATGCAAAAGTTTCTCAGGTATGTGTTGAGAAGCCCTAAAAGGCTTCTACGCCTGTTTGCTGTCAATGCCACCATCATGACCTCATTGGACAAACATAATGATGTCTACTGTTTGCCAGACACTGTGCTTAGTAGACATGACAGGACCTCGCAGTGTAGCTCAGGGTGGACACAGACACTCCAAATTCCCTCACAATGTGGCAAGTTTTAAAATGGAGCTGTGCTCACAATGGTGGGGATCAACCAGGCAGAAGAGATGAATTCTGCTTATGGGAATTAAAAGAGACTTCACAGAGAAAGGGGCTTTTGGACTGGGCTTTCTACTGGGACTGAGTAGAAGTTCACTGGGAGATAGGGAAGGGAGACCAATTCAGGCAGGGACTGTGGCCAAGCAAAAGCACTGAGCTAGGGAAGAGCCCGGTTGGTTTGGAGAATGGAGACAGCAAAGGATAAATGAGAGAAAAGACTAGAAAGGCCCCCAGACTGATTGTGAAGTGCTTACATGTCAGGCTGAGTTTTGATTTTATTCAGTAAACACTGGGGACCCACAGAAGGTTGTCCATGGGAACTATTAAAACGCAGAAGCTCTGGGAGGGTAATAATCATCAGATCACTTTCCCACTGAAGAGCCACCAGGGCACTGGGCAAATGTGAGAGCCAAGTTTATTTCCTAATACTTATTAATGTTAAAAGATAAACTGAAGCATATTAAAAATGTTTACAGTTTATTTGAGCAAAAATCAATTTGAATTGGGGAACATCCTATCACATAGATAGAAAGGAGCTCTGAGGAGCTGTACAAAATGAAAGACTTTTATAGGCAGAAGGGAGTAGGAACAATAAAGTTACACTAGGCAAACAAGGGATTTGGTTATTGCAAAGTTACTTTCCTTTAGATAATGGCAGGGGTCTATCAGGCAGATGACCTAATTAGTGCTGGTCAGGTGATTCCTGATTGACTGGTTTAAGACTCCATTTCTAGGAGAGCTCAGTTTAGTGATGTGGGGCTTAGCATAAGCAACTCTATTCTGGGCCTGCTGTCTTGTTTTTAATGATTAGCACCTACTATGGGCATGGCATTAAGACTCCATTTCTAGGAGAGCTCAGTTTAGTGATGTGGGGCTTAGCATAAGCAACTCTATTCTGGGCCTGTTGTCTTGTTTTTAATGATTAGCACCTACTATTATGGGCATGGCATTGAGCTAGGGACTGTGGGAATGTACAGGGTCATCATATACAATCCCAGGTGAAATGTCACTTCAGAATAATTGGGGAAACAAAACTGGTAGCCCTAAGAAATTAAAGAATTATGGTAGTGAGGAGAAAAAATATATTATTTTTAGAGCCAAAAAAGGAGTTCCTTTTAGGGAGAGAACTAGTCTTTGCTCAGCAAAAAAAACCCTTAAAAACCATTTGTACTGGGTCAAATAGTGTCTCCCGAAAGTTCCTGTCCACTAATCAAGAAAAGACGAAGTCATACTGGGTTAGGGCAGGTCCTAAATCCAACATGACTGGTGTCCTTATCAGGAGACGGAGATTTGGAAATACACAGATGCATACAGAGGGAACAGGGCCATGTGATGCTGGAAGCAGAGATTGGAATGATGCAGCTGATGGCCAAGGAGTGACAGGATTGCCAGCCACCACTGGAAGCTGGGAGTAGGCAAGGAGAGAGTCTTCCCCATCCTTCAGAGAGAGTACAGCCCTACTGACACCTGGATTTTGGACTTTGAGTCTCCAGAACTGTGAGAGAATAAGTATCTGTTGCTCTAAGTCACCCAGTTTGTGGAATTTGTTACAGCAGCTCTAGGAACTAATACACCATTTGAGTGAAGAAAGATTCTTGGACGAAATCGGAAAGAAGAGGGATGAATAAAGAGAAGTCTGAACTTCTCCGCAGTAGGATAGGAAAATAGGAAAACTGGAGAGGTGGTGTGGGGGGAGATAAGGAATCCAGGGGGAGAAAAGGCCAGCAGGCAGCAGCATATGAGGGAAGACATGGCAAATGTGGAATTCCCACTGGCAGAGACGGCAAAGAGGCTTTGAGAAAAGCATGCTTAATGTGTTTGCTAAATTTTAGGGTGGCAGAATAAGTGACAGTTTCAATCTCTTTTTGTACCAAAATCAACCTCAAACAACAAGGAAGGTGAAAAAAGATACATTTGTGATGCACCTTTTTAACCTTAAACTATAATATGTGAAAATGAAAAACAGATGAAGGAAATAGAAGGAGGGATGGCCAACCACTTGGCAGAACGAGGGAGGGTAAACCTGAGTGTCTGAGATGGGGACACTGAAAAGGATCCCATCCATTTGCCCACTCTGAGGTGGGAGTCGTTGGATGCAGGAAGGGAGGGTGTGACTGTGGGTTAAAATGGGAGACACCTTTAAAAGCCAGAATAAGGAGCAGTTAGAACTTCCAGGTCCCCAATTCTGCCTTACCTGTCAGGCAAACAAATCCAGTCGCCCCTGCAGCATATATATGAGATATAAATTCTAGAAAAAATTAATCAGAGAGGCCCAGGAAACCACCCCCAGCCCCATCTGCAGTGTAGACATGAGATATAAATTCTAGAAAAAATTAATCAGTGAAGCCCTGGATTCAAGGACACCAGGCATAGAGGGTGGGGATGAGATGCTGAACTAAACACAGGGAGAAGGTGAAAATCTGTTGAATGGTGGTATCCTCAGCCCCTTTTCTTGCTCAGTTTCAGAACAGGTCTACAGTTACTGACATTAGGGATTCTCCAGGAAATAATCAGCTAGCCCCTTAAATTACCCATGAGTTGAACCCACAAATAGACAAGTGCCCTTGCCTCATTTCAGAAATTCTAACCATCTTTGAGCTTCCAATCAGCTTTGAGATTCTCAATCTTAAGTAAATGCAGGTAGTCAAAGATCATCAGAACATTCAGAAGAAAACGAAAGGAGTTCTAGGAAATTAAAACTATGAGAGCCAAAATCTAAAATTAATTTTTAAAATTGTAAGAGAAAGTCAAATATGTTTATCAGAAAGTAGAGAAAAGGCAACATGATAAATAGAAGAAAAAAAATTTTAAATTAGGAAACTAACCCAGAAGGATCATCTTCCATAGAATAAAAATTCCAGATAAAGAGGAAATAGTGAATACAGTACAGTGACAATCACTAAAGCAATTATATAAGAAAATGTCCCCAAACTGAAGTACATTCCCTAAACTAATAAGCTTCCTGATTAAAGGGACCCATGGAATGCCCAACAAAATGAATAAAAAGAAATACATCTTTGTGAAATGGCAAAACATCCCAAGACACTAAAAGCTTCCTGAGAGATGGAGGGGGGAAAAAGTCATACATTAAAGATAAGGACTAACAAAGGCATCTGACAGTAACACTAGGAACTTAAACACAGTAGGACGGATACGTCTTCAGAATTGTGAGTTAAAAAAGAATTTGCAACCTAGAATTCTATACCCAGCCAAACTAGCAAGTGTGAACATACATACATAAAGACGTTTTCAGACATCCAAAATCTCAAAAAAGTTATCAGGAAACTACTGGAAGATATTTCTTAGTCAAAATTAGGAAATAAACAAAAAAGAGGAAAGTCAGGAAATGAGATTCACAGGAGAGAGTTAAAAGGAATCCCTGGGAGGATGGTGAAGAAAGATCCCAGATTTATATTTGGGCAGTTGGAAAATAGAGGATATCTGAGGGGAGAGGTGTGGTGTTATGGACCGAATGTTTGTCCTACCAAAATTCATCCATTGGAATCCTAACCCCCAATGTGATGGCATTTGAAGGTGGAGCTTTTGGAAGATAATTAAGTCATGAGGGTGAAGCCCCATGAATGGGATTAGTGCCCTTACAAGCAGACATGAGTGCTTGCTTTCATTATCTCTGTTTTCTGCCATGTGAGGATACAATGAGAAGACAGCCATCTGCAAACCAGGAAGCAGGATCTCACCAGACCCAGATCTGCTGGCACCCTGATCGTGTACTTCCCAGCCTCCAGAGCTGTGATAAATAAATATTTGTTGTTTAAGACATCCAGTCTATGGTAATTTGTTATAGCAGTCCAAACCAACTAAGACTGGTAGAAAATGACAACAATAAATTATCTGACTGCTATAACCAAGTGGAAGATTGTGTGGAAAGACATTTTGTACACAGCTGTGATAGGATGCAGGAAAGTTAATCACAGGTTCAAAGAAAAGTGATCAAATGATGCAATTATTAACTACAGAAAAATTAAAATTTACACAAAAGTGAATATGTAATTTGGGACACTGGATGTCTCTGCAGTGGGTAAGATTAATACAAAAATAGTAAGATAAGTGAATAAACACTCCAGAGATGGAGGAAACAGAGAATTCAGTACAGAGGATGAAATTATTAAAGAAATAATATGAGAAAATTTGCCCAAACAGAAAGGCATGTTCTTGATTGCAGGGATAACTTGAGTATTGAAAACACCAAATAATTGGTTTGACCAAAAGTTGAGACAAAACTATATTTGGAGAATGGATTTTTAAAGAGCTAAATCCTCATGTATCAAAATAGGAAGCCAAAAGAAAAAGTTTAAAATGATTGAATTAAGAAACGGTGGTATATGGAGGTTTCCAGCTGAAGAAAAACCTAGAAGAATGTTTGACTTTCCAGAGGGAAGTGGGGATGGAGGTGAACAGGGCTTTACTGTTTTTTAGTTTTGTTTTTGTAATTTTTAGTCTTCATTGACTTTTTGAACTCTGATGTGATACTTTGATTAAAAATATAATTTAGGAAATTCCCTGGCAGTCCAGTGGTTAGGACTCGGTGCTTTTGCAGCGGTCCAGGTTCAATCCCTGGTTGGGGAACTAAGATCTTGCAAGCCGTGTGGCGCAGCCAAAAAATGTATATATATTTATATATAATTATTATACATATAATTTAATATATTATATATATCAATATAATATATAATAATTATATATAATAATTTAATATATATAATTTAATATATATATAATTTAAAGTATAATTTTTTTTTTTTCTGTTCTGCAGTGTAATAGCCCAGGCCTTCAGTAGAGCTTATATGTGCTGCCATGGGAAATTCAAGGAAGAGGGTGTGCTCTCAAGAATGGTAGAGCAGAAAGAGGACAGATGATGCAGAGACTGAAAGTGTGAGATGAACTCCAATTCCATGCCCCAAAAGCACAATAATAGGAGGGCCATTCTCTGGGCACAGATGGTGAAGGCAGTTTCAGATGGTTGGCAAGGACCATGGGAGAGAAGTCAGAAGAGGAATCAGTCATGTAGGTCAGTGTCTCTCAAACTGCAACATGCAAATAAGTTACCTGGGGGATCTTATTAAAATTCAAATTCTGTTCAATAGGATTCTGCATTTCTAACAGGATTTCAGAAGGTGCCAAGGCTGCTGACCACACTTTGAGTAAAAACGCTGCAGGCTGAAGGGGTCTAAGTGGGGAGGGAGGACTTTGCCTGGGAACTTGATGGTTTGGGAGAGGAAGGAACAGGTTTGAGGCAGCCATGGCTGAGTTCATGGGACTAAGACCCTAGACTTGTGGGGCTAAAGACCAGACAAGCTGGATATTGGTGCAGGGATGGGGGGGATACCCATCAAAGATGAACCCACCTCCCATGGGGTTACCTCTGGCCAGGCCTGACAAAGTGTTTTGTTCCGGGCTAAGCTGTCCCAGATATGGGCCAAATGAAAAGATGCTGGGGGTACCCTGGCCAGCTGGCCTCACCCACCCTTTACTGCCCGCACCAAGGAATGACACATACTTGATCTGTACTGATCCAGGGCGTGGCATGGGGGCAAGTTCTCAGTCTGGCGTTCCATACGCCTCAAATCTGCCCCCCAACTCTCAAACCCCAACCCAAGCTTGGTCTATCTTCCCTACCCCATCAGCCCTTCAACAAGGGCTCCTGTGGGCAGGAAACAAGCTCCCTCCTGCCTTTCCCACAGAAACAGTCTGAAAGGTGGTAACACTGCTGCTTTAAGATTATTTAAAATAACAGACCGCTAAGCACAATGACGAGGACTCCTATTTAAAAGAGTACTTCCTGTGTGCGATCACTCCCCTAAGCACTTTATGGATGTCAGCTCATTTATTTCTCCTAAGGGTATTATTATTCCTATTTTATGGATGAGGAGACTGAGACAAAGAGAAGTAACTTGGTCAAGGATACACAGAAAGTGGAGCTGGGATTCAGACCAGGCATTCCGGTTCCAGCATGTGTTCTCCTAAGAGGCCATGCTCCTTGCAAATAGTAAAATTGCACCATATGTAAATTTTCATATCTATGTGATCAGAGAGAAAGAAAGAGACAATAACAATTTAAATGTGTAGACAATTGCCTGCCATTCTTCTCAATTAGCCATGCCTCGGAGAGAGTGTGATACCTGTGAGACATAAACCTGGAGATCCCTTGGTCCATCTCAGTTCCTTCTAGCTTTTCAGGCTAATGGTGCAAACATCTTCGTGCACTAAATTCCATTCTAGTTTAAAGATGTGTATTTTTTTTCATGCAGCACAAATCCTCAGATGCAAGCCAAATGTTTCATCTTGTGTTCTGCTAGAGAAATAGCTATCTGTTCTCACGCTGGAAGAAAAACTGGTGCGTGGGACTCACTGAAAGATACCGTGGATGCAACTCTACTATAGTATTATTGCTACTGTTATTCTTCATAAAAGTATAGTATTTCAGGTCCATATTAAATTGCATGGGCTAGCCTGGGCACCTAATCATCATTTAAAGCATCATCTTGCGATCCCTCGCCTTTCTGCCTTTCCCTGGCTGGTCTCTCTTCTTGGCGTGCCCTGAATACTTTTTTGACTGGCTAATATCTACTCATCTTGCAAAATCCAGCTCAGGCAGGCGTTACCCCTCCTGGAAGCCTTCTTTTATCCACTCTGGTTGAATTGAACATCCTATCCTGTACCCCAGCGAATGCATTGCTCTGCGTGGTCAAGGGCCCCTAACGTGTCTGGTTCCCTCCCTGTTAGGGTCAATTCCTTGAGGGTAGGATAATGATTTTATCTCCATAATCCCTGAAGGCTAACCCATGCCTGGTTCCTAATAGACTTTGAACAAGTGTTTATTGAACGGATATGGAGAGTACTTGAGCATGTGCTGCCTCTCTACCTGGGATGATGTTCCCTTCTCCAATATACACAGGTTCTCGCTCTCACCCACCCCCTGCAACCTAAATTGTATTCATCCTTCAGTCTTCAGTTAGAGTCTCCACTCCAGGTCCTCCAGCTACAGTGCCAATACCCATACCTGCGCTTCTCTAAGACTCATCGCTCAAGTTACTATTTTCTCAACATTTGTCTTCCTGTCCAGACTGTCAGCCCCATAGGGACCAAACTTCATCTGCTGCCCCTTCCAGTGCCAACCACAACATTGGGCACCCAGTAGGCACCCAATCACTGTTTGTTTAATAAGTGAACAAACAAAGGAGTCAGTGGACAATTATATTTTTGAGTGCCCCAAAGTCAAGGCTTCCCTTTGTGGCCAAATACTGGGATTTCTACCCAGGACCAAGAAGAGTGAGGAAAGAGAAGTGCCAGGGGCACCAAATTTAAGAAGGGGCTCACATAAGATGCCAGCTGTGCAATTTCAGGAGCCGGAGCGAGGCCTCGTTGCACTGTGGGCCGGGGTGCCTCGCTCACTCGCCCCAGCCCTGCGCTGTGCCCCTCCCTCCTTATATAGCTCAGGCCTCTCTTGATGTAGGCAACAGAAATCTAATATACTCATATCAAGCAAAATGCTGGAATTGATTGGCTCATATAATAAAATCAGAGGAGGAGAGGGCTTAGGCGTTCCTGGAACCAGGAATTCCAATGTTATTGGAACACTGTTTATTTCTCTTCTTCACTCTCCTCTGTTCCTGTGTCTCATTCTCATGTAAAATCTCCTCTTGGTTCCATTTCTCAGGAGAGCCCTGACAATACAATGCCGATAGAAGTTTTTGGAGAGAATGGATTCATACTACCTCCTACTTAGCCACCCCTTGCCCTGCCTCACTGTGCATTTGGTGTGTGGAGAAAGTGGCAGGCAGCTTCCCAGGCCACCCTGCGCTCCTAGGTGCTTCCTTCTGTAATTTCTCATATCATGGTGCTAAGACCATCCAAAGGGCAGAGGGGGCCCTGAACCCCACGAGGGAGTGCAGTCTATGGCTCTCAGAACGTCTGCTCCAAATAATTCAGGGAAGCTACGGGGCTGGGAGGGAGACTGTGGCTGAGATGAAATGGAACGGCTGGGCCTCTTCCCATCGGGAAGAAGCGGAACAGTTTAGCCTTTCTTAGCAACCCGCCCAGAGCCTCCCCAAGTGATGCTGCTCCCACAAGGGCTTGAGGAGAAGATAGAACCTACCAATGCACAACCGTCCATCCCCTCCTCTCCTCGCATCATCACTGCGGGGGTGTTTCCAGATTGTTAGAGGGAAATAAAAGTCCCTGCCTCAGAGAGTGGCTGGGACCATCGGAGCTCTCTGCAGTCAGAACCCGGCTCCTGCTACTATGATTATCGCTCCAGAGGGAGGGCCATTCTGCGCAGAAGAGAAGCAAACAGACTGGTGGTCGTTTCTGCCACCAAAATGCAGTGGTTCTCGCACTTCGGTGTGCGTGAGAATCACCTGGAGGACGTGTCAAAACAATTCATCGGGTCCCACCCCCAGAGTTTCTGGTGCAATAGGGCAGGGCAGGGCCTGCGAATCTGCATTCCCACCAAGTTCCCAGGTACTACTGCTGGCCTGGGGGCCACACTCTGAGAACCGCTGGTGTCACATGGCAGCGCTCGGGCCTGGCCACACGCGAGACTCACCGGGGAGCGCTATACACACCCTCGCTGCCATTCTGATTCAAGTGGTTTGGGGTGTGGCCTCGGCACCACATCTTTTAATGCTCCCCACCTTTTCTGCGTGTGCAGCGCTGGGGATCCCTGGCTCTCTGGCTGTGCGGGGGCAGTGGCCGTGCACACGACATCTTGGTTAGTAGACTGGGGGCTCTGCCAGCTTAGCCTCGAGTCTTCCTGGGGAGGATATGGTCCAGCTCCCACACTCAGTTGAAAATTTTCCTCTCCTGGTGCCTTCACCCAGCCTCGCCTCCATTTCTCCACATTGGCATCTCCCGCTGCCCATGTCTGGGTCCTGTGAGGTCACCACCCAGGTCCGGGGCCCCGAGACCCAGGCCAAGGCTGACTGAGGTGGCAGGTCCTGCTGACAGGCTTCTGTCTCTGGGTTTGAATCTCTTGTGTTGAGCTTCCAGGGCCAGGAGCCCCACCACTGACCACCGGGTACCCCCTGGACTCTGGGCTCTGACCTGACGCGGGCCGAACTCTCCTATCACTGGGCCTGGCTGGGCGCTCGCCCCCTGGACTTGCCCCGGGGCCTGCTCCCTTTGGGCCCAGCTCATGCATCAGGGCTTCTGTTTCCTTTGTGAAGCCTGTGATGTTCTAGGCATTAATTTAAAACAGCAGCAAGGGACTTCCCTTGTGGTCCAGTGGTTAAGAATCCACCTTCCAATGCGGGGGATGCAGCTTCAATCCCTGGTCAGGGAACTAAGATCCCACATGCTGTGAGGCAACTAAGCCCCCATGCTCTGGAGCCCACATGCCACAACTAGACAGAAGCCCGTGTGCCACAATGAAGATCCCATGTGCCACATCTAAGACCCAATGTAACCAAATAAATAATAAAAAAATATTAAAAGAAAGAAAAACAGCAGCAAGACAGGTAAAGTCTTATTATTTTTTTTTTTTTTGCGGTGTGCGGGCCTCTCACTGTTGTGGCCTCTCCCATTGCGGAGCACAGGCTCCGGACGCGCAGGCTCAGCGGCCATGGCTCACGGGCCCAGCCGCTCCGCGGCAATGTGCGATCTTCCCGGACCGGGGCACGAACCCATGTCCCCTGCATCGGCAGGCGGACTCTCAACCACTGCGCCACCAGGGAAGCCCATGAAGCCTTACATTTAACTTTCAGAAGGCGACTCTCCTTACCCTTTGATGGTCCTGGTACAAACCGATCTGCAAAGGGTATAATATTTACCTCAGCACCTCAGCTCCTTAAAAGAAAAAAATGCTTTATTGTTGAAACACTTCATTTCTAATTAGAGCCTCGGCCAGGCTGAGGGGAAGTGCCCCTCCCACCTCCTGCTCAATCCTCCACACCCAGGAGCCTCAGACCCTGGTCCACACCCCAGCACGCACTGTACCTTCAACCTCATCTCCCCACTCCCTGCCCCCAAGCTCTCCTTCTTGAGACCCGCTCACTAAGAGGACACAGTTAGGACCCTAGGTACCAGTCAACTTCCAGCCACCTTCTGGGATGGAGGTGGGTGGGGTGATTTTTTCTTTTTAACTATTTTCCAACATATTTCCAAGTCTCAGCAGGGACTTCTTCTCCACTGCCTAGGGCACCTCCTGGCCTGGGTCATCTCCTTCCGTGTCGGTGAGGATGTGATAGGTTATGCTCCATCCCCAAATCTCAGAGGCTTACCCCACTCCTGGGGTTTCTTCTCACTTAGGCTAAATCTGATATAAACTGGGCTTTCCTCTTCCATCTTGAAGCTGCGCTGTCTTGAAACTGTGGCCTCCACGGTTTCACTGTGTGACAGCAAGAGAGGGATGGAGGAGGTACACTGGCTCCTAACTGCTTGAGCCAGTACGTGACCCATGTCACCTCTGCTCCCAGACCATTGGCCCAAAGTAGTGGTGTGGCCCTGAGCTGACCATAGGACACACATGGAATTTGGGGTGAGCACCGGCTGCTACATCTTCTCTCCCAGTCGGTATGACTCGGGAATATACACCGCTTTCAATACGTTGCCCTGGATTCCCCAGTAAGAAACAGTCTTTGGGGCGCAGGGGGCTGTGGATTCTGCATTTACCTTTCTAGATCCATCCTCTGTCCTTGTAGGCCCTGGAATCTGCGGGATTCCACTGTCCTTTGACTTCCAGGTGGGTTCAGTCAGGGGAAGATGAGTGCTGGGAAATCACCAGCAGGAATGGGAAGTTACCAGCAGGAAATCGGGAAGCTAGAGGAGGGGGAAGGCAGAAGGCACTGTTCCTCCCACTTCCTCCCTGCCAGCCTTGGTTTGGCAGCGCTGCTTCTCCCCACAGCTACAGAGCCTGTAAGGCAGCCTCAGTCCCTATGACAATGCTCGTTGAATTCCACTAACTCCCCTTGCTCTTCCTGACATCCTGCTGTTGCTGGTCCCTGGATGCTTCATCATCCTTTCTTGGCTCCCTTAACTCCACCTAAGCCTCTGAAAATATAGCATCTTTGTCTTCATTAACCTCTTTTCAACTTCCATTTGAATTAACCATCTTTCCACTTGGAAAGGATCATCTTTCCCAGCCCTACCCCAGGAACAACGTCCACGAACATGTGGGGGCAGTGACGAGGGGCCAGGCACTATTCTAAGCTCTTCTTCTGGATAGACAGATATAATCCTCATGATAACCCTTTGAGATGGCTTATATTATTCTCCTCAATTTTTGGATAAAGCAACCAAGAAACAGAGAAGGTAAGTAACTTGCCTAAGATCACACAGCACTTGAATTTGAACCTAAATAGTCCTTGCTCCTAACACCTACCCTCCTATCCCACACTTCAATCCACAGGTTAAAGAATAGGCTCCAGTACATGTTGGAATGGTGGATCCCACCCGTATAGGTGGGATCATGTGGCCCTAGTGTACCTGCTCCATCCCCTGTGGCCTTGCTAAGTGTTCCTGTGGCCTCCATCCTCTGGTTTCATTGATTACTCTGGCTCCCAGACCCTTAAACGTCTAGGCTCCACGGAGGCTGCAGTTGTATGGTCTCCGGGCCTCTATCTAGTGTGAGGCCTCTGCTATCTTACGGTTAAATAATGCATTTTGTTTCAGCTCCCCAGTTCAGCAAAGTATTGCCCTTTGTTATGAGCTGAACTGTGTCCCCCAAAAAGATTTGTTGAAGCCCCACCCCTCAGTACCTCAGAATGTGCCCTTATTTGGACATGGGGTGGCTACAGATATAATTACTTAAGATGAGGTCATACTGTAGTAGAGCGGGCCCAATACCACTAGTGTCTTTATGAGAAGAGGGAAATTTGGGCACAGACACGCATAGGGAGGATGCCATGTAGAGACAGAGGCAGACACTGGAGCAGCGTATCTACAAGCCAGGGAATGCTGAGGATTGCCCACAACAACCAGAAGCTAGGTGAGAAGCCTGGGATGGATTCTCCCTCACAGCCTCCAGAAGGACATGACCTTGCCAACCCCTTGATGTTGGTCATCTAACCTCCAGAACTATAAGACAACAAATCTTTGCAGTTTGAAGCCACCCAGTTTGTGGTACTTTGTTATGGTGACCTTAGTAAAGGAATACACATTTTACCATCACGGTTACTGCCTCTGTCCCCATCTCACACCACTGCCCTCTCTCTCAGCAGTGCTCCAGCCCCACTGGCCTCCTTGCTGTGGTCAGGAGACTCCAGGCAATTTCCTGCCTTAGGGTCTTTGCACTCACTGTGCTCTCCTCCTGGAGTGATTTACCTCAGATGTTCACAGGACACCTTCCTTCATAAAACATTCTTAGGAGGTGGAAAGTTTTAAAGACAACCACCCACCCTTCAGGCACTTGGAGCCTCTTGGAAAATACACAAATCTGCCAATACTATAAAAAGCAATACCTAAAATCTCAAAAAGTATTCACTAAAAGTACGCAAACCTATTGCAAAGATAACTCTGAGGAGCAGACATTCTAGAGCTAAATTGAATCAGCTTTCCCACCTTCGCTCTTCTGAATCAACTATTCCACTGCTTCATGTCAGAAACTGACTCTCTAAATGGAAACTTTACAACACGTCTGTCAGAAAAGTCTTTGGCCTCCAAAATCTGTACAGACACAAATAATAAATGCCTTGGTACAGAAACTGACAGACTTGTTAAGGACTATAGCAACAGAGTAGGATTGAAGACAAGGGATGGAGTCAAGAAAAAGAAACTGACATCAGGGAAATGCACAAGGAAACCACCTCACACCCATGAGTATGGCTGCTACAAATAAATAGCCAATGACAAGTACTGGCAGGTATGTGAAGAAACTGGAACACTGGTGCACTGCTTATAAGAATGTAAGATGGTGTTGCTGCTATGAAAAATGGTATGCAGGTTCCTCAAAACCTTAAACATAGAATTACCATAAAATTCAGCAATTCTACTTTTGTGTATATACAAAAACGAATTGAAAGAGGGTCTTGAGGAGATATTTGCACACCCATGTTCATAAGCAGCATTATTCGCAATAGCTAAAAGCAACCCAAGGGTCCATCCACAGATGAATGGGAAAACAAAATGTGGTATAGACACACAATGGAATATCATTCAGCTTTAAATAGGAAGGAGCTTCTGAAATAAGCATGGGTGAATCTTGAAGACATTATGCTAAGTAAAATAAGCCAGTCACAAAAAGACAAATACTCTATGATTCTACTTATAGGAGCCACCTAGAGAAGTCAAGTTCATGAAGACAGAAAGTAGAATGGTGGCTTCCAGGGGCTCTGGGAAGGAGGGAATGGGGAATTACTGTTTAATGTACTCAGTTTCGTGGTGGAAATGTAAATTGGTGCAGCCACTATGGAGAACAGTATGGAGGTTCCTCAAAAAACTAAAAAAACAGAGTTGCCATATGATCTAGCAATCTCACTCCTGGACATATATCCAGACGAGGCTATAATTCAAAAAGATACATGTATCCCTATGTTCATAGCAGCACTATTCACAATAGGCAAGACCTGAAAGCAACCTAAATGTCCATCGACAGATGAATGGATAAAGAAGATGTGGTGTATATATAGAATGGAATACTATTCATCCATAAAAAAGAACGAAATAATGTCAGTTACAGCAACATGGTTGAAATTAGAGATTATCATACTAAGTGAAGTAAGTCAGAAAGAGAAAGACAAACACCATATGATAATGCTTATATGTGGAATCTAAAATATGACACAAATGAACTTATTAATGAAACAGACACAAATTCACAGACATAGAAAACAGACTTGTGGTTGCCAAGGGAGTGGGAGAAGGATGGATTGGGAGTCTGGGATTAGTGGATGTAAACTAGTATATATAGAACAGATAAACAAAAATGTCCTACTGTATAGAACAGAGAACTATATTCAATATCCTGTGATAAAACATAATTGAAAAGAATATGAAAAAGAGTATATAGAACACAAAATTGTAAATTAACTATACTTCAATAAAAAATAAATTTAAAAAATGTACACAGGACCCTGAACCGAGATGGCAGAGTAGAAGGATGTGCTCTCATTCCCTCTTGCGAGAACACCAGAATCACAACTAGCTGCTGGACACTCATCAACAGGAAGACACTGGAACTCATCAAAAAAGATACCCCACATCCAAAGACAAAGGAGAAGCCACAATGAGACGGTAGGAGGGGCGCAATCACAGTAAAATCAAATCCCATGACTGCTGGGTGGGTGACCCACAGACTGGAGAACACTTATACCACAGAAGTCCACTCACTGGAGTGAAGGTTCTGAGCCCCACGTCAAGCTTCCCAACATGGGGGTTTGGCAATGGGAGGAGGAATTCCTAAAGGATCAGACTTTGAAGTCTAGTGGGATTTGATTGCAGGACTTTGACAGGACTGGGGGAAACAGAGACTCCACTCTTGGAGGGCACACACAAAGTAGTGTGTGCATCGGGACCCAGGGGAAAGAACAGTGACCCCAGGGGAGACTGAACCAGACCTACCTGCTAGTGCTGGAGGGTCTCCTTCAGAGACGGGGGTTGGCTGTGATTCACCATGGAGACAAGGATGCTGGCAGCAGAGGTTCTGGGAAGTACTCCTTGGCGTGAGCCCTCCCAGAGTCCCCATTAACCCCACCAAAGAACCCAGGTAGGATCCAGTGTTGGGTTGCCTCAGGTCAAACAACTAACAGGGAGGGAACCCCGCCCCACCCATCAGCAGTCAAGAGGATTAAAGTTTTACTGAGCTCTGCTCATCAGAGCAACAGTCAGCTATACCCACCACCAGTCCCTCCCATCAGAAAATTTGCACAAGCCTCTTACATAGCCTCATCCACCAGAGGGCAGACAGCAGAAGCAAGAAGAACTACAGTCCTGCAGCCTGTGGAACAAAAACTACATTCACAGAAAGATAGACAAGATGAAAAGTCAGAGGGCTATGTATCAGATGAAGGAACAAGATAAAACCCCAGAAAAACAACCAAATGAAGGGGAGATTGGCAAGCTTCCAGAAAAGAAATTCAGAATAATGATAGTGAAGATAATCCAGGACCTCAGAAAAAGAATGTAGGCAAACATCAAGAAGATGCAAGATATGTTTAACAAAGACCTAGAAGAATTAAAGAACAAACAAACAGATGAACAAATACAATAACAGAAACGAAAACTACACTAGAAGGAATCAATAGCAGAATAACTGACGCAAAAGAACCGATAAGTGACCCGGAAGACAGAATGGTGGAATTCACTGCTGTGGAACAGAAAAAAGAATGAAAAGAAATGAAAACTGCCTAAGAGACCTCTGGGACAACATTAAACACAACAACATTCACATTATAGGGGTCCCAGACGGAGAACAGAGAGAAAAAAGACCCAGGAAAATATTTGAAGAGATTATAGTCGAAAACTTCCCTAACATAGGAAAGGAAATAGCCACCCAGATCCAGGAAGCACAGAGAGTCCCATACAGGATATACCCAAGGAGAAACACGCCAAACACATAGTAATCAAATTGACAAAAACTAAAGACAAAGACAAATTATTCAAAGCAGCAAGGGAAAAACGACAAATAACATACAAGGGAACTCCAATAAGGTTAACAGCTGATTTCTCAGCAGAAACTCTACAAGCCAGAAGGGAGTGGCATGACATATTTTAAGTGATGAAAAGGAAGAACCTACAACCAAGATTACTCTACCCGGCAAGAATCTCATTCAGAGTTGATGGAGAAATCAAAAGCTTTACAGACAAGCCAAAGCTAAGAAAATTCAGCACCACCAAACCAGCTCCTCAACAAATGCTAAAGAAAGTTCTCTAACTGGGAAACACAAGAGAAGGAAAGGACCTACAAAAAGAAACAAAAAAATAAGAAAATTGTCATAGGAACATACGTATCGATAAGGACCTTAAATGTGAATGGGTTAAATGCTCCAACCAAAAGACACAGGATCGCTGAATGGATACAAAAACAAGACCCATCTATATGCTGTCTACAAGAGACCCACTTCAGACCTAGGGACACATACAGACTGAAAGTGAGGGGATGGAAAAAGATATTCCATGCAAATGGAAATCAAAAGAAAGCTGGAGTAGTAATACTCATATCAGATAAAATAGACTTTAAAATAAAGAATGTTACAAGAGAAAAGGAAGGACACTACATAATGATCAAGTCTTCACTCCAAGAGGAAGATATAACAATTATAAATATATATGCACCCAACATAAGAGCACCTCAATACATAAGGCAACTGCTAACAGGTATAAAAGAGGAAATTGACAGTAACAATAACAGTGGGGGACTTTAACACCTCACTTACAACAATGGACAGATCATCCAAAATGAAAATACATAAAGAAACAGAAGTTTTAAATGACACAATAGACCAGACAGATTTCACTGATATTTATAGGACATTCCATCCAAAACCAGCAGATTACACTTTCTTCTCAAGTGCGTATGGAACATTCTCCAGGATAGGTCACAGCTTGGGTCACAAATGAAGCCTCAGTAAATTTAAGAAAATTGAAATCATATCAAGCATCTTTTCTGACCACAACGCTTTGAGATTAGAAATGAATTACAGGGGAAAATATGTAAATAACACAAACACGTGGAGGCTAAACAGTACGTTACTAAATAACCAAGATATCACTGAAGAAATCCAAGAGGAAATAAAAAAACACATAAGGACAAATGACAATGAAAACACGATGATCAAAAACCTATGGGAGGGCTTCCCTGGTGGTGCAGTGGTTGAGAGTCCTCCTGCCGATGCTGGGGACACGGGTTCGTGTCCCGGTCTGGGAAGATCCCACATGCTGCGGAGCGGCTAGGCCCATGAGCCAAGGCTGCTGGGTCTGCGTGTCCGGAGCCTGTGCTCCGCAACGGGAGAGGCCACAACAGTGAGAGGCCCGCATTACATATATACAATGGAATATTACTCAGCCATAAAAAGGAATGAAATTGGGTCATTTGTTGAGGCGTGACTGGATCTAGAAACTGTCATACAGAGTGAAGTAAGTCAGAAAGAGAAAAACAAATATCGTACATTAACGTATATATGTGGAACCTAGAAATATGGTACAGATGAACCGGTTTGCAGGGCAGAAATTGAGACACAGATTTGTAGAGAACAAATGTATGTAGAGAACAAATGTATGGACACCAAGGGGGGAAAGCGGCGGGGGG
>NW_020173231.1:3172584-3172956 GCF_003031525.2 Neophocaena asiaeorientalis asiaeorientalis | reverse complement strand
CGGTGGTGGGATGAATTGAGTGATTGGGAATGACATGTATACACTGATGTGTATAAAATTGATGATTAATAAGAACCTGCTGTATAAAAAAATAAATAAAATTCAAGAATTAAAAAAATTAAAAAAAAGAAATGTACACAGTTCCAGGATTTTTTTTGAATTTTGTTTTATTTAGTTTTTTATATAGCAGGTTCTTATTAGCAACACATTTTATACATATTAGTGTATATATGTCAATATATACACTTTCAACAGTGAATGAATTTCTTTCTATGAATTTCTTTCATAGTTTTCTGCATACACCTCTTTTGTCTCCCTAGATACTTTTATTCCTAGGTATTTTATTCTTTTTGTTGCAATTGTAAATGGGAG
>NW_020173231.1:3157180-3172569 GCF_003031525.2 Neophocaena asiaeorientalis asiaeorientalis | reverse complement strand
CACTGATGAAAGAAATTAAAGATGAAACCAACAGATGGAGAGATATACCATGTTCTTGGATTGGAAGAATCAATATTGTGAAAATGACTATACTACCCAAAGCAATCTAAAGATTGAATGCAATCCCTATCAATTACCTATGGCATTTTTAATGTAGGATATACAATGGAGAAAAGACAGTCTTTTCAATAAGTGGTCCTGGGAAAACTGGACAGCTACATGTAAAAGAATGAAATTAGAACATTCCCTAACACCATACACAAAAATAAACTCCAAATGGATTAGAGACCTAAATGTAACACTGGATACTATAAAACTCTTAGAGGGAAACATAGGAAGAACACTCTTTGACATAAGTCACAGCAAGATCTTTGAGGTAGGTTCCATCTGTGCTCATTTACTGGAGAGTGTTTATCATAAATGGGTGTTGAATTTTGTCAAAAGCTTTTTCTGCATCTGTTGAGATGATCACATCGTTTTTATTCTTCAATTTGTTAATACGGTGTATCACATTGGTTGATTTGCATATATTGAAGAATCTGTGAATCCCAGGGATAAATCCCACTTTATCATGGTGTATGATCCTTTTAATGTGTTGTTGGATTCTGTGTGCTAGTATTTTGTTGAGGATTTTTGCATTTATATTCATGAGTAATATTGGTCTGTAATTTTCTTTTTCTGTAGTATCTTTTTCTGGTTTTGGTATCAGGGTGATGGTGGCCTCAGAATGAATTTGGGAATGTTCCTTCCTCTAAAATTTTTTGGAAGAGTTTGAGAAGGATGGGTGTTAGCTCTTCTCTAAATGTTTGGTAGAATTCACCTGTGAAGCCATCTGATCCTGGACTTCTGTTTGTTGGAAGATTTTAAATCACAGTTTCAATTTCATTACTTGTGATTTGTCTGTTCATATTTTCTTTTCTTCCTGGTTCAGTCTTGGAAGGTTATATGCCTTTCTAAGAATTTGTCCATTTCTTCCAGGCTGTCCATTTTATTGGCATAGAGTTGCTTAGTAGTCTCTTAGGATGCTTTGTATTTCTATGGTGTCTGTTGTAAC
Organism: Neophocaena asiaeorientalis asiaeorientalis; assembly: GCF_003031525.2. NCBI lineage: Eukaryota > Metazoa > Chordata > Mammalia > Artiodactyla > Phocoenidae > Neophocaena > Neophocaena asiaeorientalis. The sequence continues at coordinate 3,171,515 of NW_020173231.1, read as the reverse complement.
TCGTCCTTTTTCATTTCTAATTTCATCAAGTCCTCTCCCTCTTTTTCTTGATGAGTCTGGCCAATGGTTTATCAATTTTCTTTATGTTCTCAAAGAACAAGCTCTTAGTTTTCTTGATCTTTGCTATTGTGTTCTTTGTTTCTATTTCATTTATTTCTTCTCTGATCTTTATGAATTCTTTCCTTCTGCTAATTTTGGGTTTTGTTTGTTCTTCTTTCTCTAGTTCCACTAGGTGTAAGGTTAGATTGTATATTTGCGATTTTTCTTGTTTCTTGAGGTAGGATGGTATTGTTATAAACTTCCCTCTTAGAACTGCTTTTGCTGCATCCGATAGGTTTTTGATCGTCGTGTTTTCATTGTCATTTGTCTCTAGGTATTTTTTTAATTTCTTCTTTCATTTCTTCAGTGATCTCTTAGTTATTTTGTAACAAATTGTTTAACCTCCATGTGTTTGTGTTTTTTACGTTTTTTTTCCCTGTAATTGATTTCTAATCTCATAGCATTGTGGTCAGAAAAGATGCTTGATATGATTTCAATTTTCTTAAATATACTGAGGCTTCATTTTTGACCCAAGATGTGATCTATCCTGGAGAATGTTCCATACGCACTTGAGAAGAAAGTGTAATCTGCTGGTTTTGGATGGAATGTCCTATAAATATCAGTTAAATCTATGTGGTCTATTCTGTCATTTAAAGCCTGTGTTTCCTTATTAAGTTTCTGTTAGGATGATCTGTTCATTGGTGTAACTGAGGTTTTAAAGTCTCCCACTATAATTGTGTTACCATCGATTTCCTCTTTTATACCTGTTAGCAGTGGCCTTATATATTGAGGTGCTCTTATGTTGGGTGCATATATATTTATAGTTGTTATATCTTCCTCTTGGAATGAAGACTTGATCATTATGTAGTATCCTTCCTTTTCTCTTGTAACATTCTTTATTTTAAAGTCTCTTTTATCTGATATGAGTATTGCTACTCCAGCTTTCTTTTGATTTCTTTTTGCATGGAATATATTTTTCCATCCCCTCACTTTCAGTCTGTATGTGTCCCTAGGTCTGAAGTGGGTCCCTTGTAGACAGCATATAAATGGGTCTTGTTTTTGTATCCATTCGGTGATCCTGTGTCTTTTGGTTGGAGCATTTAATCCATTCACATTTAAGGTAATTATCAATATGTATGTTCATATTATCATTTTCTTAATTGTTTTGGGTTTGTTTGTTTTTTGCAGTATGCTGGCCTCTCACTGTTGTGGCTTCTCCCGTTTTGGAGCTCATGCTCCAGATGCGCAGGCTCTGCAGCCACGGCTCACGGGCCCAGCCGCTCCGCAGCATGTGGGATCTTCCCGGACCGGGGCATGAACCCGTGTCCCCTGCATCAGCAGGCGGACTCCCAACCACTGTGCCACCAGGGAAGTCCCCTTTGGTTTTTCTTTGTAGGTCCTTTCCTTCTCTTGTGTTTCCCAGTTAGAGAAGTTCCTTTAGCATTTGTTGTAGAGGCTGGTTTGGTGGTGCTGAATTCTCTTAGCCTTAGCTTGTCTGTAAAGCTTTTGATTTCTCCATCGACTCTGAATGAGATCCTTGCCGGGTAGAGTAATCTTGGTTGTAGGTTCTTCCTTTTCATCACTTTAAATATGTCATGCCACTCCCTTCTGGCTTGTAGAGTTTCTGCTGGGAAATCAGCTGTCAACCTTATTGGAGTTCCCTTGTATGTTATTTGTCGTTTTTTCATTGCTGCTTTCAATAATTTTTCTTTGTCTTTAATTTTTGCCAGTTTGATTACTATGTGTTTGGCATGTTTCTCCTTGGGTGTATCCTGTATGGGTCTCTCTGCACTTCCTGGACTTGGGTGGCTATTTCCTTTCCCACATTAGGGAAATTTTCAACTGTAATTTTTCTAAAGTTTTCTCAGCCCTTTCTCTCTCTCTTCTCCTTCTGAGACCCCTGTAATGTGAATGTTGTTGTGTTTAATGTTGTCCCACAGGTCTCTTAGGCTGTCTTCATTTCTTTTCATCCTTTTTTCTTTATTCTGTTCCACAGCAGTGAATTCCACCATTCTGTCTTCTGGGTCACTTATCGGTTCTTTTGCCTCAGTTATTCTGCTATTGATTCCTTCTAGTGTAGTTTTCTTTTCAGTTATTGTATTGTTCATTTCTGTTTGTTTGTTCTTTAATTCTTCTAGGTCTTTGTTAAACATTTCGTGCATCTTCTCAATCTTTGCCTCCATTCTTTTTCTGAGGTCCTGGATCATCTTCACTATCATTATTCTGAATTCCTTTTCTGGAAGCTTGCCAATCTCCACTTCATTTAGTTGTGTGTTTTTTTTGGTTTTATCTTCTTCCTTCATCTGGTACATAGCCCTCTACCTTTTCATCTTGTCTATCTTTCTGTGAATGTGGTTTGTGTTCCACAAGCTGCAGGACTGTAGTTCTTCTTGCTTCTGCTGTCTGCCCTCTTATGGATGAGGCTATGTAAGAGGCTTGTGGAAGTTTCCTGATGGGAGGGACTGGTGGTGGGTATAGCTGGCTGTTGCTCTGGTTGGCAGAGATCAGTAAAACTTTAATCCTCTTGTCTGTTGATGGGTGGGGCGGGGTTCCCTCCCTGTTGGTTGTTTGGCCTGAGGTGACCCAACACTGGAGCTTACCCTGGACTCTTTGGTGGGGCTAATGGTAGACTCTGGGAGGGCTCATGGCAAGGAATACTTCCCAGAACTTCTGCTGCCAGTGTCCTTGTCCTCACAGTGAGACATAGCCATCCCCTGCCTCTGCAGGAGACCCTCCACTTGTAGCAGGTAGGTCTGGTTCAGTCTCCTATGGGATCACTGCTCATTCCCCTGGTCCCGATGCACACAGTACTTTGTGTGTGCCCTCCAAGAGTAGAATCTCTGTTTCCCCCAGTCCTGTCAAAGTCCTGCAATCAAATCCTGCTTGCCTTCAAAGTCTGATTCTCTAGGAATTCCTTCTCCTGTTGCAGGACCCCCATGTTGGGAAGCCTGATGTGGGGCTCAGAACCTTCACTCTAGTGGGTGGGCTTCTGTGGTATAAGTGTTCTCCAGTTTGTGAGTCACCCACCCAGCAGTTATGGGATTGGATTTTATTGTGATTGCGCCCCTCCTACCGTCTCATTGTGGCTTCTCCTTTGTTTTTGGATGTGGGGTATCTTTTTGGGTGAGTTCCAGTGTCTTCCTGTCGATGACTGTGCAGCAGTTACCTGTGATTCCGGTGCTCTCGCAAGAGAGAGTGAGAGCACGTCCTTCTACTCTGCTATCTTGAACCAATCACACATGTAATTTTTATTTTATATAAATTTATATGCTATCTATGCAACTCTTAGTATACAAGAATGTACTTCCCTAAAATAGCTAGTGGAATATTCCAGCCTCAGGTTAGACCTGGTAGAAGTGGTTGGGCTAAGCTCTCCCCTCAAAACCCACAGTTCCAGTTTTGCAAAATGAAGAGTTTGGTTGCACAATAATGTGGAGGTGCTAACTACTGAATTCTACACTTAAAAATGGTTAAGGGCTTCCCTGGTGGTGCAGTGGTTGGGAGTCCGCCTGCCGATGCGGGGGACGCGGGTTCGTGCCCCGGTCTGGGAAGACCCCACATGCCGCGGAGCGGCTGGGCCCGTGAGCCATGGCCGCTGAGCCTGCGCGTCCGGAGCCTGTGCTCTGCAACGGGAGAGGCCACAACAATGAGAGGCCCGCGTACCGCAAAAAAAAAAGAAAAAAGGTTAAGATAGTAAATTTTATGTTACGTACATTTTACCAAAAGTAATTTAAAATTTTTTTTAATTAAAAGAGGAAAGAGAAGGAGGAGGAGGGGAAGGGGAAAGAGGAGGAGGAGGAGAAGAAGAAGAAGAAGAAGGAGGAGGAGGAGGAGAAGGAGAAGGAGAAGGAGGAGGAGGAGGAGGAGGAGGAGGAGAAGAAGAAGAAATAAAACTGATGAGACAGAGCGAGAGCAAGGGCAAGTGCGCGTGTGCGATCGCAAGGCCGGGGTTGGGGGTGGGTGGTTCCTGTTCAGCTGTTGTCAGTGAGCTGTAGCTGCCTTGTAAACGGTGTAGCCCAAGCCATTCCTTCAGCACATTCTGGGGCAGGAGTTTCTTGAAGAAGAGAGGCATAAATGAAGCAGATATCTCCCCAAACCTAAAATCCCTCAAAGGTTAAGACCCGCTCTAGACTAGAAATGCCCTGCTTAAAATAGAGGGATAAATGCAATGCTCTTTTTTGGTTGTTCTTCTTTCCAATTGTAGTTTTGAATAGGTAATACATGCATGCTGTACAAAATCCAAAAAGTACAGAAGGTACATGATGTACAAATAAATTTTCCTTCTCCCCTGGCCCAGCCACCAGTTTCTCTTCTTGGAAGCAACAACCATTGATTTTCTTTGCGTCCTTCCAGAGGAAGGTAGATTTACGCTCCGCCACCAAGGTCCCCCCTTTTTTTTTAACCCAAATGGTAGCATTCTAAGCCCATTAATCTATCTCTTGCTTTATCACTAAAAATATATCCTGGCGATCATTATATCCTGTATATACAGATATGCCTCCTTCTTCTCCTTGCCCCTCCCTCCTCCTTTTCTTCTCTTTCCCTTGTAAAGAAATATGTTTAATTAATTGACATGGAAGGGACCACAGACAGCCTGTGGTCTGATCCCCACACTTAGAAAGACAAGCTTTTGAAAGTCACACTCACTTCCTCCTCCCAGTGTTCACTTTTTAAAATTTTCAACCAAAATAAGGAAACTAGTACAGTGGAGCCCCATACACCCATCACTCAGATGCAATCATTATTAAAATTATGTGGCATTTACTTTATCCATTTAAAAGTTCTCTTTGTCTTTTGTTCTCGGTTGATGTCGTCCAAAGCAAAGCTGGCATCGTGTCATTTCACCCCTATGTTCTTCACTGTGCAGCTCTAAAACATGTCAACACTGTTTCACAAAGTTATGACTGCGTGGAACAAAATTAACAGTAATTCTCTGATATGGCCTTATATGCAGTCCATAAGCAAATTTCCCCAATTGTTGTAAAACTGTCCCCTTTATAGTTGGTTTGTTCAAAATGATTCATACATTTGGTTCTTATGTCTCTTCACTCTTTTAATCTTTTTTCCCCCCATTTTCTTTAACCTTAAATACTCCCGCCACCATCTTTAGGTCCCACCACTAACTTGTAGAAATTGGGCCAGTTGCCCTAAAAAATGACCCTCATTCTGGATTTGTTTCTTTGCCTTCTTGTAGTGTCATTTAAGTCATCTTACTTGTTCTAATCCTCCATAAGTCCTGTAAACGGAAACGAGCTCCACGGGCACAACTGGCTTTTGTGGCAGGAACCCCTTCTGGTGATACCACATGCTACAAATCACATCACATTGGGAAACACACAATCTCCTCCTTTCAGTGATGCTAAGATTAATCATTGGTTCAGGAAGTGACAGGCTGATCCCTCTGTGGTCAACTTTCCCACCAATCTTTCATCTAACGAGTTCATGCATTGATGACCATTGTCTGAATCAATGATTTCCCTAGGAGTTACAAAATGATGATTTTCTAAGTCTCTCATGCCTTGCACATTCATCAGGCAGAATTCTGCCTGTTTTTAAAGAGCTGGAGAAGGCACCTTACCCACAAGTCTTGCTCCGAATTATATAAGGCTATTTAAACTCAAAGTCACTCCTAAAATACTTTTTTCCTCTACCATTGAGGAAATTCCAGAGACTGTGAGTTCGACTCAGAGAGCAAGAATGAAAAGGGAATTGTTAAAATTGTTTCCCCAGGGGTGGCATCGTTGAGGTAAGTACATGGCTGTTCAAGGTGCCAGATTTTTTGGGCATATAACTTCTAAAAGTTCTCTTTAAAACAGAAATCAGTCGCATTACTTAACTACCACACCCTCATGCACACTCATGCATGCACACACACACACACAAATATTGCAAACAGATCAGGAATTAAATCCTAATGCAAAATTTATTTTATACAGTGTTTTCTTTCAAAAACCTGTGTTTCTGGGACTTCCCTGGTGGTCCAGTGGTTAAGAATCCCCCTTCCAATGCAGGGGAGGCGGGTTCGATCCCTGGTCAGGGGACTAAGATCCGACCTGCCACGGGGCAACTAAGCCAGCATGCCACAACTACTGAGCCTGCATGCTCTGGAGCCCACGCCACACCTAGAGAGAAGCCCACGCACCGCAACAAAATATCCCACATGACACAAGGAAGATCCCGCGTGCTGCAACTAAGACATGATGCAGCCCATATAAATAAATCAATATTTTTTTTAAAAATTGAAACAAACAAACAAAAAACCTATGTTTCTGCCCCTGGAGCACCCACCACCCCACCATGAGAGAGGTCGTGTTGGAGTAGAGACATGAAATCCTGCTAAGAGTTCTGGGAAGATCACGATCAGGAACAAGACACCCCTGAAGCAGTCTGCTGTCTTCAAGAAGGAGTCTAAAAACAAGGCTTTGAGGAAATCCATATTTTAACAACCCTCTTGCTCATAACCTTGCCTGGACTTTATCAGAGCAAGGCCTCTGGTCTTCCTTTCCTACCAGCTAGCACACTGGTAAGAGTAATTGCCCAACGATCACCTTTGGCTGAAAGGAGACAGGTTTCAGAACACCCCTGCTGTGATTGCCCTCACTTCCATTTGTCTACTTGACACTTCTTTGCTCATCTCTGGGCTGTTTGCTTGGGATTAGCCCGACTGAAGGGGAGGGGTCATTTCATTTTTACTCAGGCTAAAAAAAAAATCAATCTCAGAAACAAATCAATTCTAAATCCAATAAAATCAGAGATTGTGAGAGTTGGAAGGGGATGTGTGAGGACATTGTGGCCATCAGACTCAGAATTTTTGAGCTAAAAGACATGTTAGGGAGTTTATAATCGATTCTCTATTTGCAGATGTGGAGATTGAGGCTCAGAGGGATGGCGTGATTCACCCGGGATCTCGTGACAAAGTTAAGACTGGAAACCAGGTCTTCCCACTATATCATGAACTCCCCCTCCCCATTTTCCACATTAGGAGAAAGAGGTCTGCAGGGGGTCATGTCACTTGTCCAAGGTCAAAGAGTTGAGCACTAATTGTCTACTATGGGCCACGTACGTGCCAGGCTTGTAATTGCACCACACTGCTTCTGGAATGAGTGAATGTGTTTCTAGTACTATTCTTCGGATGCCATGCAGCTGTTTCCCACAGAGAAGCTCATTTGCTGTCGTAAATATTCAGCATTTTGTCATTGTGGCTAATTTCTCTCCCAGTGGGTAAAATTCATTTACTGTGCTTTTTAAGGAAAATTTTGGCTCTGTCAAAAGATTCTCCAGATGAAACAACAATCCCAGATTCTCCACAGTACGCCATTCTCTTCCTGTGTGAAGCGAGGAGTGTGAAAATAGGAGTCTAGAGGCCCCCTTGTAGCCCTTGCCCTTCATCTTGAGCTAAGTGAACTTGGCTAAGCCCCTTGGTCTCCCCTGGCCTCAGATGCCTCCTGTGTAGAACATGGGGGTTGGGTTAATTTAGTGGTTTCCAACTGTGCTCACGCCAAAAGCCTCTGCTTAGAAAGATCCCTTCAGACACCAATGCCCTTGATGAAGTAACAAGGTGTTTCCCCTCTTTGTAGAAATTAATCACAGATCCATTATTGTAATCACTTTTGATCGGCATAATACTATATGCCATAAGAAGGAGAGAGGCCTCCAGACCCCAATAGTGAATGTAAACATTTACCCGCATGGTTTGGTCATTGGTAAATGGATGATTTCTCTCAGGCTATCAGAATGTTGAGTGCAGTTTGTAGACCTTCCCTCCTACCTTGATGGAACTCCATCTCTAACCCATCCCAAGAAGTCTTGGGATCCACTGGGTTAAAACTTTCTTTAGTCCTCTGGTTCTAAAATTATTACAGGGGTGAATCCTGTGATCTCCCTCAGGAGTTAATATTTGAGTTTTCATCTACTGGTCAAGCTCAAAGCTTGTTTTGAAGAAGATGGCTTGCAACCTTCATACTTCAAACCAGGAAACTGGTTTAGGTTCCTTTAGGCTAAAGGCAGATGCTGAAAGAAGGGTTTAAAGACATGCCATTTATTTGGAAGGTGATGTGAGAAGAGAGAAATGGGACAGGGAAAAGAAGGATGCCAGTTAAGTGGTGTCAGTGAGTGGATGGCTGCTATGCACATCTGGGGCTCAGTCCCATGGCGGGGTAAGAAAGCTGGGGTGTTTCTCCACCAACTGCCATCCCCTTCTACTGGGGGCTGCTCCTTGGGGTCAGCTCCCTGATAATTCTGACTTGCCCCATGACTCAGGATGCATCTGCTTGCTGGGAACTATCCGTAGGTGACCACTAGGGTGGGTGGAGGACCATCCACAGTGGGCCATCAACAGCTTTCCCAGGGAGACTAAACAGAAAGCATCCCACTGTTAAAAGTCACAACACTATCCACCCATTCTTTCAATAAGTATTGATTGAAAAGTATTGATTGATGTTAGATGCTGTTCTAGGCACATGGATATATCAGTGAGCAAAAGTGACGTGGATCCCTGCTTGTGTGGAGTGTATATTCCAACAGGAGAAGAAGCAAACACATACTGTACGTGATAAATAAGTGAATTATATACAGAGTGTTACAGAATAATATTCACATGTAAACATGCAAAGTATACAGTGCCAGTGGAGGGTGGAAGGGATTGGGAGTGCTGGGTTCTGTGAGGAGAGGTTGCAGTTTTAACTGCGGGGACGAGGAGACCCACTCTGAGACAAGGTTTGAAGGAGGTCATGGGAGGAGCCATGGGGAAATCTGGAGGGAGAGAATTTGAGGTGGAGAGAACCTTAAATTAAGGTGGAAGCATGAGCAGGCCTGGTGTGCTCCCCGAGGAGTGAGGAGGCCATTGTGCCTGGAGCAGAGAGAAGATGAGAGAAAATAAGAAGACATAAGGTCGGAGGTGGGGAGAGGCCAGATCATGGAGGGTGTCCTGTGGCTTTTGTTTCAAGGGAAACAGGAGACATTGAAAGGCTCCTAAGAGAAAGAGGGACACGCTTTGCCTTGTGTCCCAAGAGGATCCCTCACTCTGACCAGGGCAGGGAGAATAGACTGAAGTGGGGTGTATCAGTTATCCATTCTGCATAAGTAATGACCACACACTTAGCAGCTTAAAACAACACAGGTTTACTGTCTCTGTTTCCTGGGTCAGCAGTAGTCCAGTTTTGGGTCAGCTGGGTCCTCTGCTAAGGGTCTCACCAGGCTGAAATCAAGGTGTCAGCTGGGACTATGATTTCAGGATCCTGAGCTCAGTGTCCTCTCCCAGGCTCACTGGTTGTTGGCAGAATTTACATCCCTGTGGTTGCAGGACCGAAGCCCCATTTTCTTGCCAGCTGTTGGCTGGGGGTGGCTCTTAGAGGCTATTCTCAAGTCCTTGCCATGTGGTTCCTTCTGCAGACAGTTAACAACGTAGCTGTTTGCTTCTTCAAGGTCAGAGGGGAATCTCTCTTACACTTCAAATCTCTTCCTTCAAGAAGGACCCAGCCTCCGAAGGGCTCACCTGTCTAGGTAAGGACCAACCAAGATATCCCTCAAAGTCAACTGATCGGCAACATAATCACAGCCTGACATCCATCACATCTACAAGTCCCACCCGTGCTCAGAGGAGAGGAGTATGCAGGCCCAGCGTAGAATTCTGCCTACCACAGGGGACGAGGATAGAAGCTGAGGGTGCTGTTAGGAGGCAGTTGCCATAATCCAGGCAAGAGCAGATGGTGGCTTAGACATTGGTGATGTAACAGTGGAGGGGATGAGACAGTTCAGAGTCGGGAGGTTTTGGATGGGTGAGTCCATTGGTTTCTTGTCCAACTGACTGTGAGAGAAAGAGAAAAGGCAAGGACGATGCCAAGGATCTTATCCTGAGCTGAAGGTGGGAGGGAGTTGCCATCTGCTGGTAATAAAATCACAGCCCAAGGTAGCCATGCCACTTTATGCCAAATGAACGGTGTGAACGAGTAAGACAAAAGAGAAAGTAGTCTCCCCAGACTGGTAATGTCAGGGAAGCCTTGGGGGTGGGGACAAATTTAAAATAGGTCTGGAAACCACTGCTGTGTTTAGATGGGTGAAGAGAAAGGAGGAGGATGTTCCACAAGGACTTAATGTGAGCAGAGGGGTGGAGGGGGCAGGAAGGCACTAATGGTATTTTGAGGGTCATGAATAGATTAGGGGGGCTAAACTGGAGGGTCCCGTGGGTGAGCAATATGGGAAGGGAGGCAGTGTAAACCTTGGAGGAAATTCAGCCTCAAACTAAGGCCATGATTCTGTAGGCAAAGAGATTTTATTCTAGAGAACGATTCACAAGAGATGATAAAACAACATCCAACAAGTGTTTACTGGCCAACTACTGTATTAGTTTCCTGGGGCAGCCATAACAAAGTACTATAGACTGGCTGGCTCAAACAGCAGAAATTTATTTCCTTGAAGTTCTGGAGGCTGGAAGTCCAAGATCAAGATTATTGCAGGGTTTGTTTCTTCTGAGGCCTCTCTCCTTGACTTGTAGATGGCTGTCTTCTCCCTGCATCCTCACATGGTCCTGCTTCTGTGTGGGTCTATGTCTTAATCTCCTCTTCTTATTAGGATGCCAGTCATATTGGGTCAGGGCCCACACATATGACCTCATTTTATTTTATTTATCTTTTTTTTGTGTGTGTGGTACGCAGGCCTCTCACTGTTGTGGCCTCTCCCACTGCAGAGCACAGGCTCCGGACACACAGGCTCAGCGGCCATGGCTCACGGGCCCAGCCGCTCCGCGGCATGTGGAATCTTCCCGGACTGGGGCACGAACCCGTGTCCCCTGCATCGGCAGGTGGACCCTCAACCACTATGCCACCAGGGAAGCCCTGACCTCATTTTATTTTAATCATCTCTCTAAAGACCCAATCTCCATACACAGTCACTTCCTAAGGTGCTGGGGGTTAGGACTTCAACCTATGAATTTTGAGGGGATGCAATCGAGCCCGTCATACCTACTAGTCTGTGTAATCGTGTTAGGCATCTAGAGACTAGAGAAGCAATTACCATCCTTGTCTTCCCATTCCTTTACTGGAAACACATCCAGGAGGCCAGGGCCTTGGGGACTGGCTGTCCCGTGTTCTCTGACACTTGCTCACTGCAATCACTCTCATCATCCCTGAAAACTACTGTGTTTCGCAAGAGCTGGTGCAAACGTTAATGGGGAGCCTCAACGGGCTGAGGAGTCACGTGTTCAGTTAGAGAAGAACAGGAGTCACCCTTCTGGAGTCTCAGTCTGCTGCCTAACTTGTTCTCCAAAGCCGCAGACCGGATGTTCAAAAGGCAGGAACTGGCAAAAATTAAGTCCTGCTCTCTGCGTTACAGAAACCAAATAATGGTTTTGTGCTTCGGTATTTTATGTCTGTAATGTGAGTCCACACCAAGTGGCAGCACAAATAAAAATAAAAATAGCTACTTTAAAAAGCAGGTTTTGCTTATTCCACAAGATAAATCACCAGAGCTGCCATTTTCCTGGTAATTTCAAAACCAGACACTTTGTTATATTTTTTTCCAAACACAATTGTCTTCATTTGAACTTCTCAGAGGGAGTGTGCCCCTTGGGGTTTTCATTCAACTTTGCAAGGGCAGCGAGCTGCGTGCCCCCTACACGTTTACCCTGTATTCCAGCACCACATTTATGAGGCTTAAGTGACTCTGATGTATTCCAGGGTGCATGTACTTAGCAGCGAAGTTCAGAGGCTGGCAACTCACATTTGCCCAAATTGATTCCACATCTGCTTTAAGTAAACCTGCTCCTTCTGATACAAACATGCTTGCTTTTTCTTTTTTTCCTCCCCTTGCAAGTCAGTGTATGCTATTAGAGGTTGAAAATAAGGAGGCTATTTTAGAAAAGAAGAAAAAGAAGTTAAAAGTCAGCCTGAGGAGCAGAATATTGCTGTGCGTTACTGTTCCCTCTTGGAAGAAACTAAGTAACTTTGCTAAGTTATGAGACATTTCAACCCTAGCTCATTTGCTCACATGGCACAATCCTTTAGTGTGATAATTTTGTTATGGGAAAATTCTCAACAAACAGAAACATCAAGAAACCTTATCCATTCAGAACAATGCAGAAACAGAAAGCAAATACCATTAAAAAGAGAGAGAGAGAGAAGAAAGAAAGAAAGAAAGAAAAGAAAGTAAGAAAGAAAGAGAAAGAGAAAGAAAGAAAGAAAAAAGAGAAAGAAAGAAAAGAAAGAAAAAAGAAAGAAAGAAAGAAAGAGAAAAAAACACCTCTGGGCAGCCAAAATGTCACAAGGCCCTGCCATTATCGTTACCAGAGCCTCTAAATCCACATTAAAGGCATTTACTTTCATTTGATGCCAGATTCCTGAATCTTGGCTAATGCTTTCCAATCTCACTACAGACTACAAGCAGCAAATTCAATATGAAGCCAGAGTCTGCTCCTTATAGCTGTGAGGCAGGGCAGAGATAAGAAAAACAGAAAAGCCAGAAATCTCACAAGCACAGCAGGTAAATGTCTGACCCACCCCAATAGCCCCTTAGGGACAACTGTATAATAATAATAAGCCCAAGTCATAAAGGGAGGCTGACTTATGTTCAACATGCTTTATTTAAGGTGGAAATGACATGTGGAATACATTTTAGAAAAAATGATTAAAATATGAAGTTGAGATGTCAAGATTCTCTTGGTTGCATGTGACAAAACCCAATCTAAACTGGTGCAGAAAGGGAATTTACTAACATTATTTATTAATCCAGAGATATCCTTGCTTCAGACACAAGTGAACTCAGGAGGTGTGAAGGACATCATTAAGGCCTGGTTTCCATCTCCTGTTGTCCTTCTACGATGGTGTTAGTCTCAGATCAGCCCTCATGGTGGCAAGGTGGCTGCCAATAGCTCCAAATGTGGTGAAAGAGAGACCCTCCTCTAGTTTGACCACACAAGCCAACAGGCAAGATTAACTCTACTAGCTTGATTAAGCTGACTAGCTTGGTTTGGGCCCCATGCTCATCTCAGATCCAATCTCTGTGGCCAGGAGTTTGCCCAATGTTCTAAATGGCCAAACTTGGACCAGACGCCTGTTCCTGGTGCATGGGGTGAAGTCAGCTCCACCCAAAACAGGGAGACAGAGTGGGAAGAAGATGAACAAAACTTAGAGTTGGGAGTAAATGTCCCCATGAGAGAGGGAGTAAGATGTTGGGCAGAGAGAGCAGCTGATGTCAACCAGGAGAGAAAACCTGTAACTACTGAAGATATCCAGCATGACTCTTTCTTGAGGGTGCTGGATATAATTGCATTTTACATTCACAAATGATTGTGACTTAATGATGTTTACAGTTTAAGAAATGATCGTGACAATAGAAAACAATTGTGACCCTGGAGTTTTCAATTACATGACTGAATTCTCTTTTTGCACTATTTGGAGCTTGGTTTTCTGTCACTCGCAACCAAAAAGGTCTGGACAAAGCATCCCATTTTTGGGGGCATTTATTTTAATCACATAAGGTGACACACAGAACCCCAGGCAGAGACTGTGGTGCACCGTTGCTTGACTCTTATAAGAAGCAGTGACTCCTCGTTTCTCCCCATTGTGTTCAGATGATCGGAGTTTGGGAAACACCACTTAGCAGAAATGAGGAGTGAAAGGCACCCTGCTGCTTCCAGTCAGCTGGGGGATCCTGGGGAGGGTGACCTGCTGCCACTGCCTGGCTGTCCTGCTGTCCTGAAGATGGTGGCGGATTTAATGTCCCTCTGCCTGGCTGTCCTGCTGTTCTGAAGATGGTGGCGGATTTAATGTCCCTCTTCAGGCCACATTTAGTGGAGCAGCAGGCCCCCCAGTGTTCCTGCTACCTTCCCAGGCACAGGGGTTGCCAGTGAACTGTGTATTTTGTTACCAACAGGCTAGAATAAACTGCAGGAGGCCTCCCACACTCAGCAGGTGCTAGTGAAGTCTGGGAGAGTGAAATCACTTGTCCGTGGAGGCCAGCCCTGGGCTAAGAAACCAGGGTGTTTCATCTGCTGATGCCTCAGAACCCAGAGCCGCCAGCAGGCAGGGGGTTCTTTCACCAGCTGAGCACACAGGCTTCTGAACCTCAGGGCCGGACCCGAGAACACCCTCTCAGATCCGTCCTCCAGGTCAGTGCTTTTCAAACTACCTGGGGTGAAGCCCAGTTGTTTGCTTCTAACCACCAATCTACTGAAGACCTATAAAATACAATAAAATTAATTTTATTACAAACTTTTAAAAAGCAAAAAAGTACAAAAGGAAAGCCCAATTTTTTTTTTTTTTTTTTTGTACACGGGCCTCCCCCCTTTGTTGCCTCTCCCTTT
>NW_020173231.1:3115751-3156802 GCF_003031525.2 Neophocaena asiaeorientalis asiaeorientalis | reverse complement strand
TTGGTACACGGGCCTCTCACTGTTGTGGCCTCTCCCATTGCGGAGCACAGGCACCGGACGCACAGGCTCAGCGGCCATGGCTCATGGGCCCAGCCGCTCCGCAGCACGTGGGATCTTCCTGGACCGGGGCACGAACCCGCGTCCCCTGCATCGGCGGGCGGACTCTCAACCACTGCGCCACCAGGGAAGCCCCGAAAGCCCAATTTTTTAAAAAATTGAAGTATAGTTGATTTACAATATTGTGTTAGTTTCAGGTATGCAGCAAAGTGATTCGGTTATACATATATACATGGATGTATCTATGTTCTTTTTTTTGATTGTTTTCCATTATAGGTTATGACAAGATATTGAATATAATTCCCTGTGCTATACAGTAAATCCTTGTTAAGGAAAGCCCCATTTTTAAACATCAGATTCAAAAGATAAAAACTACTCTGTCAAACTGCTATTGATGTTTCTTACTACTTATTCTTTGTTTCTGTACCTTCCCCATGCAGACAGGTAACAGTCTTGCACTGCTCCAGGGATGGAACTCTGGCTTTGTTGGAAAGTTTTCAGACCACTGCCTGCTCCCAGTACTCCATGTCTGTAAATTAAGTAAAGCTTGTCAGCTTGACATTTAAGGGTGACCACCACGTGGTCTTAAACACCATTCCCTTCATTTGTTCCCTCAGTCTTTTTTTCAATTACTCATTCGATCCATCCAAATACGGACGAGTGCCTGCTGTATGTCAAGCCCGGGCCGGTGGTGCACAGGATGGGCAAAGCCCCTGGGTCAGTGGTCTCCCTACACACCACCACATCCCAGCCAAGCCATCCCTCAAATGCTTAGCTCTGCTGCCTCTGCACATGTGTCTCTCACCGCGTGTCTGAGTCCCAGGCATTTTTTCATAGCTCTGTTTAAATGTCAGCTACTCCATCAATGATAATAGCTATCATTAATCTGACCTCTCCCAGGTCCAGGTATTTGCTAGGCATCTCACATACAGTATTCCTAATTTCCCCAACAACCCTGAGGGGCACGTTTTATCATCCCTCCTGAAACCCACGTTCCTCCCACCAGACAATGTGCTTCTCTGGAAAGTTTCCTGATTCCACAAGCTTTGCATCTCTTTTTAAAAATTTTACTGAAGTACAACATACACTTAGAAAAGTACGTGAACTTGTGCAGCTCAGGGAAGCACTCAAAAACTCAATATACCTGTGTACCCTGCTCCCAGATCAAAAAGTAGCATATCAGCACCTTGAAGACCCCCTGTATCCCTTGCCAGTCGCTACAGCAACGCCTCTTCCTAATAGTCACTATCCTGACTTCTAACTCTATGGCTTAATTTACCATTTTTATTCTTTCTCTAAATGGAATCTAAAGGTACTCTTGCAACTTGCTTTTGTTCATTCTGTATTGTTCGTGAGATTCATTGCATTGTTGTCCCTTTTCATCACCATATTGTATTCTATTGTGTGAATATATCACAGTTTATTTAGTCGTTGTACTGTTGATGGGCATTTGGGGAGTTTCCAGAGCTGCTGGGAACACTCTAGTCCACGTCTTTTGGTGGATTTATGGATGTATTTCTGCTGCATAAATAACTAGTAGAACTGCAGGGACACAGGGTTTGCATGTGCCCAGTGTCAGTAGACACTCCGAACCTCCTTAAAGGTCTTTCTAATATTCCACATCATTTTAATCTTATCTGTGAATTTACATCATTTCCCTTACTAGATGATAAGTGGTTTTTCAATTGAATAAATACTGTCTGTGCACTGGCTCATTTTTAAATGATGGGTCTAACATACAATATAAGATAGGAAACTGAAGTGAGAAAGCAGAAAGGAAAATAAGGTCGGGGGAAAAGAGAATGAAGGTAATGTAATGGCCCAAATTCATTCCACAAGGTACTTTTTAAAAATCTGGACCACAAATGTGGTTGAGCTTCCTATCAGCCAATACAAAGAAGGAAACAAGTCACGCAAATCAATGTTCACGGGATAAATGTACCAACTGTTCAGCAGTGTGGCTATTTCTGGTGCTGAGATTAAAATAAAGTCAACCAGAGTCTTCCTAAAGAGGACATTGAAAATAAAGGATCTAACAACTTCATTTTGGCAATAAGGACGGGAAATTTTGTCAGTTTCTCCCCTCCTCTTGTAATTTCCCTGAACAGGCAACTCTGAGGGAACTAATGCAAACAGATTAGACTAAAACTGTGGTACCTGGAGTGGTCTCTGGAATCTTTTTAGGGGGGTTGCATGATCAAAAGTATTTTTATAATACTGTAGTATCAAAGGCTTTTTGCCTTTTTTTACTCTCTTCTTGTAAGGGTGTACAGTTTTCCAGAGGCCACATGACGTGTGATACAGCAACAGATCAAATGCAGAAGTAGATATGAGAATCCAGCATCTCCTATTAAGCCATTAAAGAAATTTGCAAATTATGTTTTCATATTGGTAAATAAATTTTTCACACAAAAATATGTCATAGTAACCTATGGGTTTATTATTGATATTCTTAAATGAAAAATTTGTTTTAATTTCTAATATAGTAAGCATCTATAGATATAACCCACCTAAGAAGAAACACTTTGGAGTTCTCAAAAATTTTTGAGTGTTAAAGGGTCCCGAGACTATTTGGAGAATGTTCCCAAAAGGATGTTGTTGGTCACTAGGCCCAGAAGATAACTGGTAAAAAAAAATGTTCTGTGATCAAATACACTGGGGAAATGTTATGTCTCTCTTGGAAATTGTCAAATTAGAAGCAAATAAACCTAATTAACTTGAACTTTATGTTTCCTAACTGTATTTGACTAAGATCCCCTCTTTTGAGTGCTTTCCTCATCATCCTGGAGGCACACCTGGGAGGAGTGTGGATGAACCACCAGGCCCTTGGTCAGTCCTCCCAAGTAGCATCTCTTACAACCTGGCTTTTGTCAAGCGTGGGCAGCACAGACCGACACTACAGCTCTGAGAACATCAAGAGCAATCCTTTTATAAGCATCAAGGCAGCTGAGCAGGACAGAAAGCCTCTTTATCTCGGCAAAGAGGTGGACCAAAGGTAGGGTCAAGGCCAGGACATAGGTCCCACTCAGGAGACTAAACTGAGTCTGCTCCAGCCGACAAACAGGCCATCGAGGTCCCAAAGTTCTTGTCTATGACACGCAGACACAGTCATTTCAGCCTGGATATCTTCCAAAGCAGATGTATAGGCACTGGCCTCAGTCACAGAGGAATCTCAATTAAGCACCCACAAGGGGCTTGACTCTTAAGTCACACAACTTTTGGTGTCCCCTCCAAGGAAAAGAGTGGTCAAATGTCCCCCAAATGAGTCAGTTCTTTTATCGGGCTGTTAACTGTAAGTCAATTAAATGTTAGGGAATGCCTACCAAAAACGATGACTTTGGTTTTGGAACTATCAATCTTTTTTTTTTGACAGTAATTAACATAATTACGCCAGTTGTCTGTTAAGCCATCTCCCAGTTCACAATAATAAAATTATGTCATCAGGTAGCTCATCTAAAAGACAGCATACGGCAATGTGCAAGGCACTCTGGGAAATGTAAAAATGAGGAAATGTAAAAATGAAAAAGATGTGTCTTTCAAAAGCACATAATCTAGTAAGGGGCCAGAGAGAGCACTAGAGAAAGAAATTCGTATTCTCACATTCATCTTTGCAGCACCTGGTGAGGTATCTGGTGGAGAATCGCATTCAATAAATATTTGTCTCAATACGTTTGCTACTTACCTTTAACATTTTTACTTGTATACAATTTTACTTGTATACAAACACCAAACAGTCAAATACCTAGTCAAATATAATGTAGTCAAATAATACTTCTGGGTATCATTTAATGCGCTTACAAAGAAGGATTTACAAAAAATCTTACACCATTGTGAAGTAAAAAGAAATCATTTTAATATACACACTTTCACTCAGTTAATTCAACATGATTTCTCCTAGGCATGCATACCCACTTAGCTTGATTTGCTTCATAGTTATTTATTTTTCAAAATGCAGCAACCCTCCCAATGAGATAGTTGAGTTGTACTCTTTAAAGAGTACAATGTACCTTGTCCTCAAAGAGTTTTATCAACTTTAACATTTTCAAAGAGCCCTATGAGGCTGCTCAATATGGTGGGTTTTCACTGAAACTTCTTATTTGGAAGACGGCAGAACAGACTAGGACCTTCCCAAGTCTACTGGTTGCTTGTATTCATATCACAGCTCAGGTGGGTAAGAGGTAGAGACTGAATAATAAGTAGATCACCTCCAAATGCAGCTGGGTGAGAAAGCTTCATTTTTAGAAGGGAAACCAAATCATGAAAACCTTCGTAATGGTGTGATTTGTTTCAGGGTTCTTTTGATACTTAAGAAGGGAATTAATCCTGGTGCACACTGCTCTTCTTTACAGCCTTCTAGAGTTTTCTTCTCCAGCCATCGTTCTTCAGCCAGGTGATTTACTGTACTTGCTGCAGAAATGAAAGCATGAAGACTCTATCTACTTTCATAATCAGAGGTGGTGATAGCCTTTTCATTTCCTGCCAAATGGATCCGACCACACTTTTAACCCTATAGAAAGAAACACGAATAAAAACAGGATTCGTTTTTAAATTTCCTACCACTTCCCTCAACCCCAAACAACTAAGATGACATCAGAATGAAGTTGTGCGATTTCCATGTAGTTGGAGTTAGTGCGGGCAAGCTGCCGGAACCCCGGAACAGGACGGCTGGGAAGCCGTGGCAGCTGACAAGAGACTTTTAAATGGCTCAGAAATTGCCCCACGGCAGGGAGATATGTATCTGGCCTAGCTAAAAAATAAATGAATAAAAAAAAAGACCGCTGCCACAGATTACAAGAGTTTTGGCTAACAAGCTAGAAACCTCTCATTCTCAGCCAACTTGGATCGTCTCAAAGTAACTAACCATTCAGCCATACAGGGAACTTTTGAGCTTCTGTATAAAGCAGAATCCCGCATCGATTAAAATAGCTCATAAGTAAACAGTGTTTTCCCGTGACGGTGGTGTTTAAATAGGTGCTTGGTAAATATGTCTGCAAAACAGCTACTTATGCTTGATAGTTAATGGCACACTTGTTACACACTTATGCCCACTTATCAAATGCAGAAGAGAAACGTGCAAACTTGCAAAAACTCTTCTGGAGTAACATATTACGAGGAAGTCTTGGGGTGGCAACCTCTAAAATGGCAACTGCTGGGAAATAACGGCACAGTTACAATCCAGCCTCGAAGCAAAGATTTCTCCTGCTGCAAAGCACCACCCCCAACGACAACACACTAGTACACGTGAGACTTTGTTGTGATTTTTACATTTACCTGGTGGCTGCACGTCTTCTTGGACAATACCAGCTCGATTTATGGCTTGTTCCTTCTCTGAGAAACACAACAGAAAAATTACTCATTAGAGAGGGGACTGTGGGGCAGGGCAGTGGAAATCTTTGTATCTACGTGGAACAATGACACGGGACAATCAGGAAACAATATATCTGAGTGCTATTAAATTCAGAGCTGCCATTGCCCAAAGCTTTTAGGTTACAGAAGTTAGATCCAATCAAGCCAAAAGACTGGATATTTTCAGTGAAAGAAAGCAAGCCGTACTTCAGAAGAAAAGCTTCTAACGAACATCTTTTCCCAGTGATCTCAGCAGTTTGGAAAGGCAACAAAAACAACAGCAAAAGAACAATTTTGAAAGAACTGGTGGGTGTGATAATGAGGAGAGCAAGGCTGCTGAACTGCAAGAACAAGTACAACTCAGGAGAAAACGATGCAGTTTAGGTGTCTAAAATGTACTCCACTGAGGGCCTAGACCCAGAGCTAAATATGCTATGTTTTTCATAGGAAATAGAGCAGAAAATTAATCTTTGGGTGGGTGGCTTTGGTTTGGATAATTGAAGCGTCCCTAATTGACCGCAGGTGCTACGCCAATTAGTAAGCACGTTTTAGCGACAGCAGCTTAGCCAGTCTCTTTGGAGATGTCCCACAGGCGAAGGCCAAGAGAAACTGGGCATTTTATGTCTGTGGGCTTCAAGCCCTCACACATCTTTCTAAGTGGTGTCGAATAAACCTAAGGCCTGTGAAAACAAAGACTTACTATTTTAAGTATCTTGGAAAACAAATGGTGGCTTTTCAGCAGAAAGACTTGCAGCCAAAGGATGTTTACTACTATATTATAGTAATTAAGTGTTGTAATCAAACCTTTGTTTTAATCAGGCTGACGGTGTTTCTTTAAATCCACGTTTAGCTCTTATTTAATATTAGGCAGTTTTCTTTATTCTCATAAAGATACACAAGCATAAAGGTATAGGAAACAGGGCTTTTCCAAATCAAATATTCACTGAACTTGCTTCTCCAGTGATGTGACGGAAAGTCAATCCTAAGTGACCTGTCTGAGAGTTTTATCAATGCTAAGTTTTGCTTTGGCAAATAAAACACCGGGCAACAGGGATTATCTGAATCTTGACGTCCAATTCTAAGCAAGACAGAGAAGACACAGCATGAGGAAGTTGCTTATACAGAATGGTCTGATGGCTCCACTGGGCCTCTCTGAAAAGTAGCAGGTAAACAACAACCAAGACCCTGTGGACCAAGAGATGCCAAAAGAGTGGGTGACAATGGGACCTCTGAGGTGTCAGACTTCCTAAAATAACACAAAAGGCAATCTCATTTCCTAAGAAGTTAAATTCCTGTAGGAGTGAGCCCTACCATGCTGTCACCATGTAAGTCTCCAAGTATGGATGTGTCTCAAACATGCTCTTAGAAAATGCCAACTAGTAAAAGACTACACTGTCATCGATCATGCCAGGAACAAAAACAGATATCATTTTTCACAGCTAAAAGGTCCATTCTCCAGTATCATGGAAGAAGGAAGAGATGAATTTTTAACACATGCTTGATTGCCAGAAAGCATTCTAGATGTCCAGGTTTGAGAGAATCAGACAACCTGGTGAACAGAACACATTCTCCAAGAGGCAGGTCCTGCAAAGCCAAAGAAGCTGGCAGCCTGCCAAGCATCAGAGGAAGTTGACTTCTGGTGGCAAAGGAATCCCTAATTTGTGTTCTCACCTCTTACAATGAAATGGAGAACCAAGTGAAGAGAAAAGAATGGCTGTCTTCACACTTCCTTGCTAATTGCTAATGAGGTTGGAGAGAGGCTGAGGATTTATTTTAAATAGACCATAATCTCTTTATAATCCTTGTCCTTATGCAACCCCCTCTTTTTTTGGCTTGGATGGGCAATTTAAACCGATTTGCAGAAGGAGTTCCTACCAAGTGATAACCGGTATTAGCATCCTATCTACATCCCCTGGTTCTTTAATCCATTAATGTTTTATAAATACTCTAAGGCCAAAGCAGTCTTATATAAATTCATGATATGACACAAAGACACTTTATTTGTGAATGCGAGACATGCTAAAGGGAAAACAAACTGGTCCCTTGGGACTTAGCAAGCACATCTTGATGAGGTTGACAGTAGGTTTCTGTTTTGCTATCATTAGAGAAACAGCAAATGTCTCTCAACCTCTGGAAAAAAGGGCAACACAGAAGTCAGGGGTTTAACTATGTGGGCAAATCAGGATAAGCTAATTACTGACCTTTTAGTAGTGAGCATGCTTCTATCAGGAGTGAAATGACTGAAACGCAAATATGCAGCATGGGGCCTGGAGCTTCGCGATGCCCGTTACAAGTTCCCTCTCCAGTGTCTCAGCAAGCCCGACTCTGCCCCCTGGTGCTAAGGCAGTGAGTTGATTTGCAGTTTTAATTGAGGATCCTTAGCTCTTCTCAAAGGGCCAAGGTAGATTATTTAAAACGTAGTAATACATGCAGACGGGCTCATTTTTGTACGGTAGCAAAAGAAGCTACCTCGTAATGTTTAAGTCTTTGAACATGAAACCTATCCTTATATTAAATGTCCATACTGTGAAATCTGTGTGACTTGCTACTTTATTTAATATTCACAGCAAATTGATACAGCGTGCCTAACTGCCAGCCCCCTCAGTGGTCTCGTTACTGACTAGTTGAGGGTGCCCTTGGGGAGGACCAGCAGATAAAAACCTAAAAGCAGGTGCAGAATCTGACCTCGGTGGTGGGGGGGGCTACACAGTGAAACCATCACCTCAGGAACACCCCTCCATCTCCTCCTGCCAATGAACAGTTAAAATAAAAGCAACTCACAACCTGAGGTAATTGGACAAATGTCAACATTTGAATATGGACTGTATATTACATAATAACATTGTGTCAATATTAAATTTCCTGGATTGGATAATTGTGATTATGTAAGAGAATGTCCTTGTGCTCAGAAAATACATGCTTAAGTGTTTAGGCATCAAAGCTCACAAGGTCTTCAACTCACTCTCAAATGGTTCAGCAAAATAGTAGTAACGATTATATATGGAATGTAATTATATATGAACATATGCGTGTCCATATGTATGTATGTATAGACGTGTAACATATATATAGCGAGAGAAAGCAAATGTGGCAAAATGTTAACAACTGGTAAATCTAGGTGAAGGACATAAAGGGATTCATTGTACTATTCTTAGATCTTCTCTGTCGGCTTGGATTTTTTTTTTTAACAACAAAAATACACAACTGCAAAACAAGTATATGGAAGTCCAAGAGCACTGTGACTATTCCATGATAATTAATTGAAAGTCTCTTTTAAAAATAGCAAAAATAAAATAAAATAATACTTTTCTAGTGCTCCCACTTTGCTGCAGTCTGACTTCGGGGTGATCCAGAACTAGACGTGTGTATTGGGGGTGAGTGTGAGCCAGCGGCTGGGGGGACCAAAGGGCCATCGGAAGCGTGGACTCCTTCCGATACCATGAACACTTTAGTTTCTCACCAGGGTGTGTGGTAGAATCCAGGCAGCTTTGTAAGGCCTGTTAGAAAATAAGACTTTAGTCTGCGAATTTCATTCGACTCTAAGGTGAAAGGAATAAAAAGCATATTCTGAGCACTTGCCATATAATCGGGAAAATGCCCTTCCAAGGTAAGAGGCATTTCTGAGTCAAGTGATTTCTCGCAGGCCTGCTCTGACTCTGTACCACACGCTTGAGGTTGGGGGTGGAAGGGGAACGGGAGGAGAAGTGAGGTATCACAGCTCTCCCACGTAACCTTTGGCTTTACTGGCAGACACTCTCCCCTGTCCTAAAAGCAGGTGAAACAGGGCATCATTAAGCAGCAGACAAGGCTGGGGAGTTAGGGTCTAGTGTCTATCCAGGAATAAATGTGCTAGGTGACCTTGGACAAGTCACCTAAATGAGGGGACTGAATGAACACAAGATTTCTGGCAAAACCCTTTGTGCTTCTGCACACCTAACTAAAGTTAAACATGAACAGGATCACAGAAAATGATCTTATTCTGTTTCATTTCACAGGTTGCCCTGAAATGCTGTTATTTTTTAAAGCCACATTCAGGATCACTGTCTGGTTCCAGGATGCAGAGACAAAAGGCAGACCAGGCTTCAAGATATAGCGCCTGAATGTGTGCTATATGTATAGCTTCAAGTATGCTTCCCTGAATGTGGGCTCTTCCCACGAATCATGCTGTGCCAATAGGCTGAAAGCTAATAAGCAACGGCTGGATTCCCTCCAGAAGCACAGCAGAACCATCCCCATACTTCTGGTGTGGGACTGACAACTGCCGATGCCAACTGCCATCTCCCCAGTGCTCATTTCACTACTCAGGTATCACGTGTGGAGCTGACCTTGTATTCCCCCTAATACTTGGTGAAGTCTGGCTGAGTTAGTGAAAGAGCTAGAGAGCACACTGAATGTCAAAATGAAATTCAACACAGCAGTCTTGTGATAATGGCCTGTCTGCTTTTAAATCATAGAAGATCTCCTTGGCTTTATTGTACCTAAGCAGCCTTGTGCCTCTTTTCTACTGCCTTGAGGCTTATTCCAGCAGGGGCCCTAGAGCCTACCTGTCCCCATACCCAGGCCGGCCAGCATCAGTCAGGCTGGCCCAGATGAAGGGTCAGCAGTGTCTCGACACTTGGGCCCTACATGGCCTGGGCTCCTTGCTGGCCTCTGGCTCCCCTTCTCAAGGACTGGGTGTCTGCCCGGCCCTTCCAAGGACTGTGGGCTTCTCCTCGGTCTGCCCAGAATTCTGGGGACCATAAATGTATGAAGGACGCTCAGAAGAGAAACAGCCAACAAGAGAGGCTAAGGAGTGGATGAAAGGCAGGAGCAAAAGGGCAAAGCCAGGAGTACTGGCGGAGGGGCAGTCACGAAGCCCAGGGAAGAGAGTGTCTCAAGGAGGGAGAGTCTGGCTGGGGCTTGTGCCTCTCACGCATAGTCACCTGACCTCCTGCGTCACAAAGAGAACAGAAGCCACAACAAACAGGAAGTATCTACAACCTCCCAACATCACAGCTACATCTAGAGGTATCCACACCTGCCTTTCTCCTCAGTTGCTGGAAGAGGTGTCCTGCCTTTGGTCCAAGTCTCCCTCCTCCATCTGATCTCAAGATCCCATGCCACCTCCCACTCTATGGACTCTCTTCTCTCTCCAGCAGTCTTCTTTGTCCAGAGGCTCTCTTGGCTCTCCCGCTGCTCCCAGCCAAAACGAAAACACAACAGTCTCCTTGACCAGCTGCAAAATAATTCGTCATTCTCCTCTCCATACAGACCAACATCTTTAAACAGTCAACCTAATATACTATTTACTCTTCAATCCACTGCTATCTGCTTTCTGTCATCAAACCACTGAAAGCACTTCTAACAAAACAACCAATGAGCTTTACCTTCTTTTTGCTAAATCCAATGGATATTTTCACTTTTTTTCTTTCTTACCATCTTCAGGCAGCCTAGCCCTGCTGACCACCCCCTTTTCATGAAGAGCTATCTTCTTGGGGCTTGAGACTGCAGCCTCTTCTGGTTTTAATCCTCGCGCTCTGGCCACTCCTTTGAGGACCCTTCCTCCTCTGACCACTTGCTCTTCAGACCCTCAAATGCTAGTGTTCACCTGCATTCTGCCCTGGACCAGCTTGTCTTTTTCAATCTCTGAATGCTGCCTGGGAGCCCCACCTACTGCAATGACTCTGCTTCCCATCCAATGCCAGTGACGCGCCATCTCCAGCTCCAGCTCAGATCCTGTGGCTCAGCTCCCATCGCCTATAGGAAATCTCCAGGAGCATATCCAGGTACCTGAAACTCAATACACCCCAAACCGAACTAGCAGGTCCTCTCGTCCCCCAAACAGACTTCCTGTATTTCATAATGTCTAGTACCATATCTCCTCAGCTGCTGGACCCAGAAAGCTGGGTGTCAATCTTTCCTCTGCCTCCCTCAGCCCTGAGCTAATCAGTCACAAATCCCTGTAGAGGATTTATTTCTTAAATCTGGCTCCGGAATTCAGTCCTTCTCCCCAGAACCATAACCACCACCACTCTGGTTAAGGCTACAGTCACCTCTCCCTGAGGTCACAGAAAGCACAGCCTTCCCGCATCTGGCCGTCTTACCTCCAACCTTGACCCTCCCAGCCCCTCCGTCACACACAGTCAGAGATTCCTGGAAAGAGTGAATCTGATCACCTTGCACTCCAGATTCAAATTCTTCAATGCTTTTCCACCGGCTGGACTCTGAGGACAGCAGAGGGTTACTGAAGTATTTTAACTAAGCGAGTGAGAGGATCGAATTCAAAGAGCAAACAGCACAATAGACTTTCCGACAGCCACAATGGAAGACCTGGAGTTCTATACATTCTCTGACACACAAGAATGGATGTTCCCAGTTACAAATTCTCACCAAAGAAACACAAAGATGTATTTCAGAATGAAGAAAACTGAAACTAGAAAGGTGTGAGATGAAAGAAGGATCAGTGAGTAAAGAATGAGGGTAAAGAGAATCAATCGGTGACTGTATAAAACACGGATGGTACTAAGTGATCTGGGGAGTAATAAACACAAGGCAGAACGGGTGGGGCGTCTGGGACAGGAGCTAAGGCATTCTAAGGTCTTTGTATATTTCATAGGAGGTAAAGATATTGACTAACTTTAAACTGTCACCACAAAAGAAAAAGAGAATGTAAAACTTTCAAACTAGTAGAGGGTAAGAGAATTAAATAAAGAAGCCTTGAAGGCAGAAAAGGAGAAAAAAGGGAAGTAGAGAAACAGAAGAATAAATAGAAAACATAAGATAGGAAAAATATAAATAAATAAATAAATAAATAAATGTAAATATATCAGTAAACATAAGTGAAAATGATCTCAATCCAACAGTTTAAAAAGATTATCAGATTGGATTTTTTAAAAATCCCAGTTTAGGGTTTCCTTGGTGGTGCAGTGGTTAAGAATCCACCTGCCAATGCAGGGGACACGGGTTCAAGCCCTGGTCCGGAAAGATCCCACATGCCGTGCAGCAACTAAGCCCGTGCGCCACAACTACTGAGCCCACGTGCCTAGAGCCCATGCTCCACAACAAGAGAAGCCACTGCAATGAGAAGCCCGTGCACCACAATGGAGAGTAGCCCCCGCTCGCCACAACAAGAGAAAGCCCGCGCCCAGCAACAAAGACCCAACACAGCCAAAATTAAATAAATAAAATAAATAAATTTATTTTTAAAAAAATCCCAGTTTAGGCTGGTTATAAGACTTAAGGACAAATAAAGGCTAAATATAAGAGGATATCTATCTATATCTGTATCTCTCTATATATACATATAGATATACACACACACCAGGAAAACACTAACCAAAAGAAAGCTGGTAACTATGATAATATCAGATAAAACAGAGTTCGGGAGAAATATCAGGGGTAAAGAGGACTCATATAATAATAATTGAGCCCCCCCCAGAATATTCTAGATTGTGTGCACAGAATAATATGGCCTCAAGATATCTAAGTAACAGAATTAAGAATGATCTGGAACCATCATATACAGAGCTCTGTACTTCCAAACAAGAGAATATACATCATTCCCAGCACACAGTGAACATTTACAAAAACTGACTTGTACCAAGTCACAAAGCAAATCTTGACCTATCAAAAAATCAAAATCATATAGTCTGAAATCTTGGACTACAAATGCGAAGAAGGTAGATCAGCAGCGACACACTAACCAGAAAGACCACAGTGGCTGCTGGGTAAAGAATGGGTGGTTCTGGGGACCAATGGAGCAGGGAGATCCGCTCAGAGTGCAGGGAGTGGGTGGGGGACTAGGTACGTGTGAGGCAGTGACATGAGAGAAGAGCTCTGACCGTCTTGTCCGGTCACATACATCTGGCACCTAACACAGTGCCACACACAGTAATTGCTAAAATCCAGGTTTAAAAAAATGAAAAGGAAGCTAACTAAATGCTAGCTGAATGCGCTGAAATGAACTGAAGCTCCGTCCTCACAGAGGGTTCCCATGACCCGGTCACAAATGCCTCACCTGGGTCGGTCCACCTGCTTAAATCTCCTTGTCTCACTTCCCTGCCCTTGTGATTCCTTATTTTTGAAATGTTTTTATGGGAAGCCTAGTGTAAAAATATACTATGTGTTTCTACACCTGTTATCTCATTTAATTCACCCCAAAACATGTAAATTCAGTCCTGCAAATTCCACTGTTACAGATGAGGAAACAGGCCAGGCTCTGAGAGGTTAAGTAACGCACCTTAAGGTCCTCCTCTAGTAAGGGATTTAGACCCTCATCTGACTTACTTCTCTCACCCTCTAAGAGAGGCAGTATGGTGCCCTGGTGTCACGATTAAGGGCACTGGTGCAAATCCCAGATCCGGGACTCATCGGTTGTGGGTCCTTGTACAAGTTAACTGTTCCATACCTCAGTCTGTCCACATATAAAATGGGGATGATGATCACACAGCAGCTACAATGAAGGGTTGTTATGAGCACCAAATGGATTGATATATAAGAAGTACTTAGAAGAGTGTCAGACATATAATAAGCTTTCAATAAATATTAGCTATTTAGTATCATTACCTGTTTAAGGAATCAGTTATGACTCTCAGATAAGAGTGTCCAAATTAATTAAAACTGAACCAGAAAAGTGGGCAGGTGTTGACTGCCTTACAGTTAAAAATGCAGCTATTGTAGCCACACGCACTAAATGTTCACTTAAAAGGCCTAATCCGTCTGTCTCAAGGCGACTCAGACAACCATAGACTCCGGACTACCCCTATAAGACTGTTGTTGGGAGACACAGCGCAAACCCACACCCTGAGCATCTGACCCAGAGGAAGGTTTCTCAGCCTTGGCACCATTCGCATTTTGGGCCGGATAATTCTTTGTCGGGGGGGCTGTCCTGTGCATTGCACAAAGTCTAGCAGCACCCCTGGCCTCTATGCACTAGATGCCAGTAGCACACACCAGCCCACCCTATGCCATCCATTTTGTGACAAGCAAGAATGTCTCCAGATAGAACCAACTGTCCCTAGGGGGACAAAAACCATTCCCAGTTGAAAACCACCGCTCTAGTCTTCGTGACTGAAACTTTTCTAGTGGGATCCAAAGCAGACCCCCTTGTCCCAAGTTCAACTCTAGAGGCTGTCATAAAACAGCGTGGGGCAAAGATGCAGTAAGGACGGATAATGCAGATAGATTATACAGGGCTTCACACAGCCCCATGTTCACCCTCACGCATGGTGCATGGAGACAGGCTGGAAGGCAGAAAGCTGAGGCCATTTCAATCTTGGCTGATGAAAAGAAGCCGCAAGGAAATCTGTGTACTTAAAACGCTCTAACTCAGAAACCAAATGTTGTAGCATCTGTAATGGGCAGAGCATTTACACGGAGTTTTCGCCTTCAAATCGCCAAGCTTTCAGCCTTCGCTAATATTGTCAAGGGGCACAGTTGGCCCTCTTCCATCTTCAAGATGCTTCAGGTTTCCTGGAGAACAAAATGAGCCTGTAATGCCTAATATTTTCTCTCTGACAGATGGTTTCAGACGTATCAAAGTGCTAATCCTTGCTGAGGTATAGGTCTCAAGGAAAGAGAGCTTGGCTTTTAGAATGATAGGACTTGAATGATTAAGGAAGAAAATTACTCGCAGGATATTGACCATTGTCATGTGAGCAACCAGCTTAAAATGAAGACAGCAGAATCTGAAAAAATATTTGAGGAGAAAGGAGAGGAAAAACTCAAAAACCCAGGTTAACAGTTTAGGTTTGAAACATTTCCACTGAAAAACATCTTTGGGAGTGGAAATAAAGTGCAATAAAAACACCTTCAAGCTCAGGATAATTAGGGTCCATCTCCCTCCCCTCAACATCATCATTCCCAGCTTCACTGTCTGGAAGGTCTGGAAACAGAGACGGGAGTAGGAATACTTGTCTTGCCACTTACTAGCTGTGTGTCCTGGGGCATGTTGAACAACCTCGCTGAGCCTCAGCTTCCCCATCTGTAAAACAGATAATCCTTACCTCAAAGTGAGGTTGTGTAAATTAAATGGTCCCATGTGTGCCTAATGAGATACATTAAAAGACTTCAGTGAATATGAGTATGAACTACTATTTAGTGTCGACCTACTATGTGCAGATTGCTTTCATTACCACCTTTGAGTCTCACCAGAGGCTAGATGATTTTATTATACAAACAGATAACTACTAAAGGGGTTGCTGAGATTCTGAGAGATTGAGTCACTTGTCCACTGTCACAAAGCTGCACACAGCGAGATTCGAACCCGGGTCTCCCCGACCGGCGAACAAAGCTCTGACCATGGCCCCACGTGGGGAAGGGAGGGGAGTTACTGAGGCCAGGCCACCGCGTGGGGTCAGAGGTCACTCTCAGTTACTGGGCCCAGGCCACCGCGTGGGGTCAGAGGTCACTCACGGTATTCCTCCAGCCGCATTAGGGGCCGGAAGTAGATGGGGTAGAAGGCGGCGCCGATCAGGGAGATGAAGCCGCCGAAAATGAGCGCGGTGCGCAGGTTAGTTGTCATGGCTCCAGCCGGTGGCCGCCCTGACCCGCCGAGCAGCCCTCACTCTCGGAATCCCGGATCCCGCCGGCGGTATCGTGACCCCGCTCGGAAGAGGAGGAGTTGCTTTCGCTTCCGGGCCTTGGGGGCGGGGCTAGGAGGCGGGGTAAGGGCTGGGTGGAACTGGGGAGGGGCGGGGTCAGGGACCCGGCGCACCGCCTCCCGGGCTCTCCCTGGCCGCTCGTAGCGCTGGGCGAGCGCGATCCGCGGCAAGAGACTGGAACTTTAATTGATTCCCTGTTCTGCCCCCGACCCCCCAGCCTGGTTTTTCTCTCAGCCGCTCCACCCACCTATCTTCTGACCTCGTTTACCACTCCCTCCTTTACCAACCACGGTTTTTCGTTCTTCCCCCATTGATTTGATTTTTGTGACTATACCAGGAGGTGGATGCTCTCTATGGCTCGTTGATTTAATCCCTGTATTTTTTACAGGTGAGGGAATCCTGGCTTGGCTGCGCGGATTTGGACAAGTCACTTGGCCTAAAGGGCGGTTTGAGGGGATTAGAGACAAAGGTGCAAATCGCCTGGCCCAAGATGTCCCGCAGGGGATTCTGAAATCAGAGCCACAGGGGCTTATGAACCACCTGGGAGGACGGTTTCAACATCCAAGCTACATCTGACTCTGATTTTCCATGCCCTCCTCTCTCGTTCTTCCCTTTGCTGGATGTCAGGGTTACGAATGAGGATGGAGAGTAGAGATCAGCACAGGGCGGGGAGCCAGCAGCCAGTCCCACTGATGGGACCTTGGGGCTCTGCCTTGTGGCCTGAGGTGGGAGCCACTGAGGACAGACATCTGCTTCCTCTTCCTGAGATTGCCATCCTCCATGCTTCCAGGTGGGCTGTGCCGGCATACGACCCACCCAAGGGTACTGGGCAGCCAAGACTAAGATTCCTTGGGCCTTCATTCAGTCCTTTATTAAAAAGAATGATACCAGTGGCTGGGGGCTGCAGAGGAAAAAAGACCCCAGCACATCTTGACCCCAGCATCATTGTTAGTCCAGAAAAGGTCTACGATCTTTCAGAAATGGTGTAGAGGACACAGGTTTCCTCTTTCTTTGTAGTTTTGTAGTTGAGTCAAGCTATTTACTTCCGTAGTTCCAGAAGCATATAAACCAGGTGTTTGATCTGTCAGCAGATTTAGGGACTGTCTGCTATGCCCCAAACATCAGGCAAAGTGCTTTGGGGGCCACAAAGATGAATAAGACGTGACCCTTGTTCTCCAGGATCCTGCTATATGGATGAAGAGATAGGACATGTACATAAAAAGATAACTAATGACCAGATGCCACCTGTTGCTGGTGAGTGATACGGTCCTGTGGGCTACCAAGTTCAGAGGAGGAAGACAGATGACTGTAGGGTGAGACAGCTGCTCCTCAGGCGCTTGCAGGAGCTTGTTAGGGGGAAGACAAAAGACTTCATAGCAAAGAGGGAAGCTGCAATGCATGCTTTATGTCACGTGATGTAAATATCCCAGGTGTAGGGCACATTTGTTGTTTTAGCCACCCAGCATCCACTTCTCTTTCTGTTAATAGTACCCCAAATATCTTTTGGCAAACCACTCCTCTCCCGATTCGTGCGGTAAACTGGGGCTTCTCCCCCCAACCCCGATCCTTACTCTTGCCCAGCTCTGAAGGTTAAGCATATAACCAAGCTCCTCACTCATCATGGGAATGATGGGCACTGGACCCAGGCCTGATTGTCCAGTGTGGCTGCATCCAGATTGTCCAGCCTGGCCACATTACCCATGTTGAGCCAAACATAGTCTATCCCAGCTGTTGGGAGGCTGGATTTGAACTTGAAAGGATGAGACTCTGGAACTGCTGGGGACCATGGTTTAGAGACTGAGAATGAGGACATTATAGCAGAAAGAGAGTTGAGAGATGGAGAGAAATCAGATGCTGACACTACGTTTGAGCCCCTGAAGCCAACTGTGCCCCAAACTGGATTTCTCAGTAACATGAACCAGTAAAGTCTCCTCTTCACTGAAGCCAGTTTGAGTTGGGTTCCTTTTTTTTTTTTAATAGATCTTTATTGGAGTATAACTGCTTCACAGTACCGTGTTAGTTTCTGTTGCACAACAAGGCGAATCAGCCATATGCATACACATGTCCCCATACACCCTCCCTCTTGAGCCTGCCTCCCACCCTCCCTATCCCACCCCTCTAGGTCATCGCAAAGCACCGAGCTGATCTCCCTGTGCTATGCTTCCGCTCCCCACCAGCGAACTATTTTACATTCAGTAGTGTATATATGGCAATGCTACTCTCACTTCGCCCCAGCTTCGCTCTCCCACCCCATGTCAGCATGTCCATTCTCTATGTCTACCTCTTTATTCCTGCCCTGCAACTAAGTTCATCAGTACCATTTTTTTTTTTAGATTCCATATATATGCATTAGCATATGGTATTTGTTTTTCTCTTTCTGACTTACTTCACTCTGTATGACAGACTCTAGGTCCATCCACCTCACTACAAATAACTCAGTTTTGTTTCTTTTTATGGCTGAGTAATATTCCATTGTATATATGTGCCACATCTTTATCCATTCATTTGCTGATGGACATTTAGGTTGGTTCCATGTCCTGGCTATTGTAAATAGTGCTGCAGTGAACATTGTGGTGCATGACTCTTTTAAAACAGAAGGAGTTCCAGATGAAATCACCACAGGTGGGATTTCATTTGCTCAACATCTCCATGAGCTCCAGGTCAAGCGTTACTCTATGATTTAGATCAGGTCACTGAGAGCAAGAGACCTCACACCACTGGCTGAGCCAGGACCAGGACTGAGCTCTCATGATTCCTAATCGAATATGCTCCTCCATGACATCCTGCTGTCTTTGCGAGCAAGCTTGGCAGATGGCTGGCTGAGCCCTATCCTCAGAGCCTCTGAAAGCCAGTGTGGAGGGTGCCAGGGTGTCCTCATGAAGTACCAGCAGTGCCTCCAAGGCGGGGACAGGACCAATGTGGGACAGATGAGCCACCCCCTCTCCAAGGTGATGAGGGAAGTAACTGGTGGTTTCTCTGTCCCCTCATGCTGATCTAGAGGTTTTAGACTGGCCAGCAGCCAGCCTATAATCTATACAAATACACTAATCTATACAAACAATATAGTCCATCTATAGCTTATCAGCATCATTATACCATCACTTGCCTGCCACTGAGTCCTATTAAAACAAGTTCATCTCTTTGATCCCAATGTTCTTCCCCTTTCTAAGAATCCCACTGACCTATAGATTCAATCAGCAAATACTTATTGTGTGCAGGCAAAGCACTGTGCTGGTTGATCAGGAGCACAAAAAAGAAGCAGCCAACATTTGCGTATTTGACAAAGGTTCACTGA
This sequence comes from Neophocaena asiaeorientalis asiaeorientalis, assembly GCF_003031525.2. NCBI lineage: Eukaryota > Metazoa > Chordata > Mammalia > Artiodactyla > Phocoenidae > Neophocaena > Neophocaena asiaeorientalis. The sequence goes on along the minus strand of NW_020173231.1, from coordinate 3,137,524 downwards.
GCCAGGCGCTTCTCGGGTGCTGGTGGATGCAGCGGTGAATTAAGAAGAGAGTCTGCTGTCCTCATGGTGGCTACTGTCTGGCGGAGGGATAAGATATTGGCTGTGGATAGTAATTGCTTTGTGGACACTCAGCCTCCCCTAATAAGAGCTCCTGCTTCCTTTCAGAGAATGACCGCTCATCTTGTCATTCTTGGCTGGACTGTAAATCCAGGGACCCTGTGCATTCCTAGCAGTATTAATATCAAAGCTGTAGAACACTGCCTTTGTGCCCGTCACTATCACAGGTTTACCCAGTTAGTACTCACCAGTCCCCAAGGATAAACATCCCCGTTTACAGAGAGGGAAGCTGGATCATTGCAAAAAGGACTACCTCAAGGTCACATGGCAGAGCCTGGATTCAAATCCATGAGGTACCAGAGACCTGCTCTCACCATCAGTCTAAACTGCCTTGCAAAGTTAGTGTGTTCATGTCGTCTGAGTATAGGTTCAATTCCAACTGGGTCCCATTGTTCTCTTTCTCTCAGAAATAAGAATCAAGAGGATGGTGACACAAGGACAGACAGCACTGTTGCAGTGGATTTCTTCCATTGCTAACGTTCTGGTTAGATTAATGCATATCTCCCACTTGCCTGGGGTCCTGGAGCTTCCCTTGTTTTCCCGCCTTGCAGTCTGATTCTCGATTGTTCGTTGTATTCTTTCTGCAGGTCACCCCGTATGCTTCTAGTAAACTCCTTTTGGATTTCAGTGAGTCAGAGTCAGTTTCAGTTGCATGCCATTAGGAGCCCTAATAGATAAAGAAATTCCCACATTTATTTCCAACACATGACATAGATGAAGGGCTTGGGGCATCATAGCTGTGCTAATGTTTGTGAATGCCAAAGGAAGTTCGGGTCTGGGGAAGGTATTCATGCAAAGGGAGAGAGAGCTCAAGGGACGCAGGGAGACAGGACGCAAACCAAATATGTCAGGAGTCCTAGGGTGCATATTTTCATCTCAGTCAGTGAGAGAAAAGTTGCTTTGGGCTCCTATCCGGCACTTCCTCCTTCTTGCCTTGGATGTGAAGATTGAATGCTTGCAGGAAGCAGACCACCAGTGGTGTCTTGCAGAGTTCAGACAGACCTCAAAGTTAATCCACTCTCTAATCTAAGCAAAATGTGATGAGGGTTTCCTGGGACAGCAGCTCCACTAATTGTGGCACTGCAGCCCAGCTGCTGTATTTTTAGACTGTTGTCGATTTCCAAGAAGTATCATTACCTTCTGCGGGAAAACAGACTAGAAGCTTGGGGTTTGGAGTGGGGTGAGATCTAATACAAGACCCTCTGGACCTGTGCTTTTGAGAATATGAGAGTAAGCTGGGGAAATGCTTCCCTATTTTTCTTGGGCTCTGTGACTCTCTGAGTCCCTACCCATCTGTATAAATATTTCCAATTTAGATTACTTGTCAAGTTTTTCTTCTTTGATCTGTTTTTTACAGCTAAGAGATCTCCCCAAATGTCCATGTTGGCTTATCTCTTGCCACACCATCCACCCTACAGTTTTAAGTGGTATCTTTATGATTTCCAGGTGTCCAGACGCAGCCTTTCTGCTAAACTCCAGCCTCATGGGCCTGACGGCCATCTTCAGGTCCAAGACCCACATGTTTCTGCTCCCTCCTTCTCATTTTCAAGGTCACTGGCTTGGTTTGAGTCTTCACCTGCTCACTTGGCCATGGCGGCCCAACCTGTCTTGCACGCGTCATCTTCTTCAGTCACTAACTGTCTCATTTGCAGGGCAGCCGAAGTTATTTTCTGAAACCATAGATCTGGCCAATCACTGCTCTTCTCAGAAGCCTTCAGTATCTCTCTAAAGGATGAATTATTCATCCTGGACCCCAGGCTCTGGTCAACAGGCCATTAAAGGCCACTGCTGCATCCATGGGCTTCTGCTGCATGAAAGTAGTGCTCTATGTCTTGGTTGCCATGCTCTGTGCCCATGGCCATGGCTGATTGAATCAGCAGGTATGTAAGACCCAGAACATAGTCAAAGGCCCCAAATCTCTGCCTAAATGCGGAATGGGCTGACCCAGTCAGACTCTCTGCCTCTGGAATTTCAGCTGGAAGGTCAGGGAGAGTTGGGAGGTCGGCAGAGAGAGCAGAGGTTGGAGAGCTGCACAGGGGGAGGCGGTAGCAACACGAGAGGAACTGTGAGTAAGCCATGGTGATGAGTTAGCAGAAGCTGTGAGAGAAAAGCTGGGCTGAGTAGACGGGGAAGGAATTGCCTGGGAATAACAAGAAGTGGAGCACAGTGGAGGAGAGTGAAAACCAAGATTCACAAATCCCTGCTGCTGAGAAGTAACGAGGTACCTTAAGCCTGCGGACTGCCTGGGATTCATCTATTCATTCATTGATTTCTACCAGTTTTATGGAGCACCTGTTATATGCCAGACACTATTCTAAGCTTTAGACAAAGTCCTTGCCTTCATGGTGCTTGTATTCTAGCTGGGGAGGTAAGTAATAAATAGATTAAAAAAAATAAATGGGGAGAGTTTGACAATTTCTTACGAAACTAAACATACTCTTCCCGTAAAATCCCAAAGCAGTGTCCTCTCAAAAACCTGCACATGGACGTTTGTAGCAGCTTTGTTCAAAATTGCTAAAACCTGGAAGCAACCGATATGCCCTTCGGTAGGTGAATGGATAAATAAACTGTGGAACATCCAGACAATGGAATGTTATTCAGCACCAAAAAGACGGAGCTATCAGGACATGAAAAGACATGGAGGAGCCTAAGTGAAAGAGGCCAATCTGAAGTCTACATGCTATATGATTCCCACTACATGACTTTCTGGAAAAGGCAAAACTATGGAGACAGTGAAAAGATCAGTGTTTGCCAGGGGCTAGGGCACAAAGAGGGATGAACAGGCAGAACCCAGAGGATTTTAAGGGCAGGGAAAATACTTTGTATGATACCATAATAATGGATTCCTATCATTATACATTTGTCCCATCCCACAGAGTATGCAACACCAAGAGTGAATCATAACTCTGGACTTATGGACTTTGGATGATAACAATGTGTCAATGTACGTTTATGGTTTGTAACACATGTTCCACTCTGGGGGAGGGTGTTGGTAGTGGGGGAAGGTATGTGTATATGGGGGCAGAGGGTATATGGGAACTCCCTGTACTCTCGGCTCAGTTTTGCTGGGAACCTAAAACTGCTCTACCAAATAAAGTCTATGCAAAAACAAAGTCCTCTTCCCCCACCCCCCCAAAAAGTAGAAGAGGTTTTAGTAAGCTCTGGCATCATGGAGCCATAGGATGAAGGAATGGATTCTGAGGAGGGAAAAAATCTATTTTGTAACAAAACACTGTGGGAAGGGGTTACTCCAGATTAAAAGAAACTAAAGGGACGAGCATAACTAACTTCCTAGAAAGATAGATAATAAATAAACGGAGTAGTAAGTGCTGGAAAGAAAAGCAGAGCCAGCAAGAGGACTGGGGGCCAGGTGGGGGACAACTGTTTTTATTTGGGTGTCAAGAAAGGTCTCTCCGAGAAGGCAGCAGACTCCTGAATGAACGGAAGGAGGGGCCCATGTGAATATCTGGGGGATGAGCCGTCCATGTGGAGGGACCTACCAGTGCAAAAGTGCTGTGCCCACGATGTGCTTGCTCTTCCAAGAGCAGCAAGGAGGTGGTGTGGCTGGAGCTGAGTGAGCGGAGGGGACATGGATGCGGCCGGGGCAAGAGCACCGTGCCCGGGACCTCGGAGGCTGTGCAGCACCGGGATGTCACTGTGCGTGTGATTGGGGTCGGGGGTGGGGCGGTGGAGAGCCACTGGGGGATCCGGAGCAAGCTTCCAGTGCCAGGCTCTCTGGGGGAAGTCCACCTGCTCTGCAGTTTGCATTCTTCCCGCAGACGCCTGTCTCCCTTACCCATGGGGCCCCGTTGTTTCCCACAAAGCCCCTTTACTCAGAAGAGCAGGGACAAGCTTTCCTTCCTGGAGAAGAGTGACAAAGTGGGCGCGCCCCCATGATTTGATCCTGAACGATGCTCTGGGTTTCTCTTTCTCTGTCTCACCCGTCTGTCCCAGGGCCTCACTCCAGCGGCGGATCTGTTTGCCAGGTGCTAAATGCAGCCCGCCTTTGCCTGCCTCCAAGCTTTGCTTTAACTCTTCCCTGTCTCTGGATGACTTTCTCTCCAGAGCCTCTTGTCGCAGTCCTTCTCTCCTAGGACGTTCTCCAATGCCACATCTTCTAGGAAACCTTCTAGATCACTTGACTGGAAATGGACTCTTCTCTCCTAAACTCCCGTGGGTATTATTTTTGGCTGCATAACTAATGACCCAAAACTTAGTGCTTAAGAATTAAAACAACAATTTACTATCTCTTGAAATGCTGTGACTCTACTAGGTATTCTTGCGCATCACAGGTGTGGCTGGGCGCTGGTACAGCTGAAGTCGCCTGGGAGCCTAGCTAGACTGGACCATCTAAGGTGACTCACTCCCATGGCTGACAGCTGATGCTTAGCCGGGGCCGATGGGAGCACCCATAGGTGACATTTCTCAGATGGAGGCTCCGTTGCAAGAGGGAGCATCCCAAGGAAATCAGGAGGGAGCCACAAGACTTCTGATGGTTTAGACTTGGAAGGCAACTGGAGTCATTTCAGCTACATTTTATTGGTCAAAGGTCATGGCTGGACTAGTTTTAAGGGGTTGGGGGGTGGGGCATGGGATGGGGGCTAGCCCCTAGCTCTGCAGTTATTTTTAATCCACCACAGCTCGCATGGTGATTTTCCCACATACTGATGAGAATGTTCGTCTCCTTTTGCCTATATTTAAATTATTTAAGTGTCTTTTACCTCACATACTACATTTTAAGTCCCTGCTGAGAGATTACATCTTATTTAACCCAATTCTTTCAATGTAATAACCACAAGAGCAACAACAAATGTTAAGTGTCTGCTACGTACTTGATCTCATCTAAATAAAGATATAATCTCATCTAATCTCTACTCAGATATGGTAGACGTTATCTCCAGTTTACAGATGGGGAAACTGAGGCACAGAGAAATTCAGCCTTGCTCAAAGCCACATAGTTGGTAAGTGGCAGAGCCAGGATCTGAACCCACTGAAGAATCTGTGTTCTCATTCTCTGTTCTATTGTCATCTTACAGCTTTGGCACCAAGGAAACGTGCTCGAGTCAATCTGTGTTGGCATTACAGAAGTGTCGCTGGGCAGAAGAACAAAAGGAACGAAGAAAGGAAGCAATACAGAAAGTGAATGGTGGCATGGAATTGTCATCAAGTGCTCCAGGTGGCTCCAGTCAATACATGGTCCAGGAGTCCAGTGCTGAGAGTCCTTTGCAGCCTGGCAGACGGAGTGCAGAGCGTTTGGGATCTCAGCAAGAAGTGGGAGTATTTATTTGGTCTGAGCTCCTGATGCAAAACTTTCCTCCCAAATCCCAATTTTCTATCTGCCAAGATAAGTGATGGAGGTTTGTGGTTCCCATTCTAGCATATCTACCCAGCCCAGGGACCTACAATTCTGAATTTCTGGCTTGCTTCCTTCTAGCTAGAAGTGAATCTAGATTTACTTCCCATCAGGAACAAGACAACCTCCGTGCTCCATGAGATCCTAGTTTTTTGTGGGGTTTTTTTTTGGGGGGGTACACGGGCCTCTCACTGTTGTGGCCTCTCCCGTTGCGGAGCAACAGGCTCCAGACGCACAGGCTCAGCGGCCACAGCTCACGGGCCCAGCCGCTCCACGGCATGTGGGATCTTCCCAGACCGGGGCACGAACCCGTGTCCCCTGCATCGGCAGGCAGACTCTCAACCACTGCGCCACCAGGGAAGCCCAGATTTTAGAAGACTCCACTTTTATCCTGGGGACATCAATCTATGTGTAGAAGGCCCCTCTCTGTGGAAGAAGAGACACTGAAACAAAAAATTAGTGGAAACTTCATATCCAGGGAGATGACAAATAAAATTTCAATATTTCTTACATTAAACCACCTCTGTTCTTCATGAACATAAGGGCACCGATGGGCCAAAATCCAGAAAACAGCCTTAGTTCCTGTCTTGGTGCATTCAGGCTACTGTAACAAAATACCATAGACTGGGTAGTTTATAAACAACAAGCATTTATTTCTCACAGGTCTGGAGACTGAAAGTCTAAAATCATGGTGCCAGCATGGTTGGTATGGGCCCTAATTCTGTATAAGTTGGGTCCTTCTTGCTGTGTCCTCATGTGGTAGAAGCAGGGAGGGATCTCTCTGAACCCTCTTTTTTTTAAGGCACTAATCCCATTCATGAAGGCTCCACTCTCATGACTTAAACACCTCCCAAAGGCCCCACCTCCTAATACCATCACCTTTGAGGGTTAGGATTTCAAAAAATGAATGTTAAGGGGACACAAACATTCAGACCATAGCAGTTCCTCAATGAGAATGTGAACAGTCGGTGCAGAGAACGGAGACAGATATTTTTAGCCTCTCTCTCCTGTCAATCCCACATTCATAGGGCTGATGGTCCCCTGCCCACAGGCTCACCATGCCTGAAGAACATTGCCTTGGAAAGTTCTTGGACATCACAATGCAGGCGTGTCTGTACTACTTCAAGGACACAGTCATGCAGCCTCTATGTACCTTGGAAATGAAAAAAGAATTTCACTGGTTGGCCTGGTCAGCCGACATTCTTAATCCTTTACAGTCAATTCTCCTTGTTCAGGTCCACCCCTGAGCCCCGAGAAGGATAAAAGGGTAGGTCAGCTTATAAAAATACTGCCTTAAGACCCTAGAAAGTCTGAAATGATGGAACTCTGCCAAACAACAGAGAAAATTCGTCCTGAAAATACCAACTAGTTGTGTAGGAAAGTCAATAGAAGATTGGGCTCTATCAGAGGCAATATGATCTAACATGGACTGTTGGTCCCATTGAATATTTTTGTCCCCTTTATCCCTGACAGTCACCCACATAACCGTTCTTCACCTATAAGCCAGAGCTAACTTTGACAAAGTGAAATCAGATTGTATGACCTCTTGCAAAAATACCCACAAGTCTTCCCAATCACTTAGAATAGTATCCAAACATCTTACCATGTCCTTAGAAGGTTCTAGACCATTTGCCCCTGCCTACCTCTTCCAATCTCATCTCCCACCATTCACCCTTCATTCGTCTCCTTGTTCACTTTTCTACAGCGCTCTCAACCTACCTGTTTACACATTCACCATTGCCCCTTACTGCAGAATGGAAGCATCATGAGCGCAAATACATTATCTACTTCCCCACTGCGTCTCTAGCACCTTCCAGAATACTTGACACATAGTAGATGCTCAATAAATATTTGTCGAATGACTGAAGATATCTATTTTCTTATGTTCTCCAGGCATTTTAGAAAAACTCTTGTACAGGGAAGATAGTTGGAAATTTAACCTCTCTTGGGAAGGCAGGGAAAGCTTTGCTTCTCATTAATTATTTAATTACCTTCAAAGCTTGGGATTTCAGGAAGATTAAAAATCCTCCCTATTCCACTTATCACAGCTACATGCTCTCAGGCCTAATCATAGCACCTGTGACTCTTATACTGCTTGGTGGTGTCTGGTCTCCTGAAAGGATTAGTACAGCAAGAAAGCGTCTGCAGGCTGTTACCATTGGCACCTGTTGAGATTTTAATTAATGGAGTATTTTTTTTCCTTTCTCATTCATGGTCAGGATTTTGATTAACTTGTAAGTGGGAGCTTTTCATTTAGAGGTGTCTGGAGGTGGGTGCTTAGGGCTGATGAGAGATGCCAGGGCTGCCCTTAGCTGCTGGTGAAGGAATTGGCGTGTTCTAGCTGCTTCCACCCCGTATCCACGTGGTCCACACCCCACGTGGGAGGATGGACACGCACAGGATTGTTGGCTGCAGTGGGTGGTTGGACTTGCTGGGACCTCTCTGCTGATCAGACATTTCTTTCAGTCTACAGCATCTTTGTGGACGTGGGGGTCCCCAAGTTTTCAGCCGGTGAGACCAGCAGGCAGCAGCTCACTCTGACGCTTTGTTATTTGGGCACCTTCGTCTCAGTGTTTGGACCTCCATCTAGGCTGCCTCAGCACTTCTGAATGAGCAATGTCTGGAAATAGTTCATCCACAGACCTGGCTCGGCAGGTGAAGCCTTCTCAGTGGAGCATGGGGTAAATCTGACCACTCCCCACTCTGGCCTGTTCTGTATTTGGATGCAGCTTTGCAGTGAGATAGATCTGAGTTTGCATCTTACCAATTTTATTTAAACTTCTAAGCTTCAATTTCTTCATCCGTCAAATGAGGATGATAACTATAACGTACCACACAATTTTTTAAAGAGGGTTAAATGAGACACTGCATGCAATTGTTTAGAATAGTAAAGGTCAGCTGATATTATTTGGGTTCAAGTCTGCGTATGGCACCTTAACAAGCTAATTCACGTCTCTGGACCTCAGTTTCCTCATCTATAAAATGGGGATAATGTGATTGTGTGACGATGAAATAAGAATGCAAAAGATAAATAGTCAAAAGCAATGTACAAATCCTAGTTAATTTCATCAGTGAGTCATCTGCACCTACCCCTGGCCATTAAGTTAAGTTGACTTTCTCATGAAACCCTAAACATGGACATGCTGTCTCTCTTACTCAGTTTTTTAAAATGTAGAAATATAAAATGGGGAGGGCTGTATGCAAACACTGCTGAAAAATTTTTTTAAAAAGAAAAAGAAAAAAGCAAATAGCATTTAAATGATTATTGCATGAGTGACCAGACTATCGTCCCTCAGGGGGAAATATTTCCCAGTTTGCTTAGAGCAGCAAAAAGAGGAGAAAAAAAACGATTTGATTGTTATTTCAAAATCTGTCTCCCGCAGGGAAATTAAACGTGAGTTATGGGATATTTTGCATAAAGCAAAGTCTAGTATAAAACTAACAAGTTAAAAAAACACTGTGAGGTAAACCTAAGTGGGTTCAGGCAGGGCTTTCCCGAGCACACCGGCACTCCTGCCACAGAACCTCCTCTTATTCCCACCCCACCCCACGTCCTCAGCCCGAGGAGACTACAGTGTATCCATAAGGAGTTGCCTCACCCGGCTGTGGTCCAGTCTCCCTAGCAGGGACATCCTAGTGTTAACAGCTGATACGCTGATAGGCCCTCTCACCCTGTGTCACTCCCAGCAGCCCTCCTTACCCCAGCAGTAACTGATGTGCTATGAGGACCACAAAGGCAGTAGTTTTATATTGAAGCAGCAAGTTATTATATCTAAGCTATGGTTTCTGTTTTTATTTTTTTCAAAAACTACACCGGGCACTTTTCCAGAAGCCTGATGGTTTTTAGCCTCATTTAAAATTTTCTGTTCTATGGGCAATTTTAAGGATCAGGGGCATTTCATATTTAAATCTTTTCAGCATCTCTTTCTGTAACAGAACCATTTTTTCTGTAGGGGCTCCATTTCAAAGGAGTCTGGAACTGCCCAGTTCGCATATCCTATGCTCTTGGCTAACTAACCAGTCATTAGACTGGTTCCGACAGGCACATGATCCAAATCAAGCAAATTGGGATCTTTTTTGGATCGTTTCTTATGCTGCAATCAGGAAAGGCCATGTCTTTCCCCTGGGGTTGTTAAGCTGGGAGGATTTCAGTCTGAGGCTCCGCTAGCCACAGAACAGGGCCTCTTGGAGAAACAGGAGATCCCTGATTGCATTGTTTGCTCTCTGGATCAAGCCTTGCCTGAAGCCAAACAGTAGGGCATTATGTGAGCTAATAAATACCTTCCGTGCTGCTTTTTGAATGGAGTTTGAGTTTCTGCCAGTTCCCACTGAAAGCATCCTGAAAAATACAGTGACATTACCCTGTATAGTAGGCTTTTTGAAAATCTTGAAGAATTGATACGATGGAATGAATGTAGTGGAAAGAAATGTGAACTAGAGGGTAGCCAGTAGGGTTAAGTTTGGAATTTCCTTTAAAAATAGTGTCTCCCATTTACTGAACACTTACTACATGCCAGCTGTTTTATATACTCTCTCTCTTGACTTCTCACCACCATCCTGCATGTTGTACTCATTCTAGTAAAGGAGAAAATCGAGGCTCAGGGGAGCTAAGAGACTTGCCAAAGACCATTCAGGTAGAAGGTAATGGAGCCAGGATTTTACACTCAGAATCGGGGCCAGATAAGCCATATCACACAGATCCGTCTAAGATTATCGCTAATTCATTCATTCAGCACTAATCAGATATTAGGTATTTGCTGGGTGGTCCTAGGCACTGGGGATATGAAATAAATAAAATAGTGCCCATCCTTCAGCTGCTTACAATCCATTGGGGGACCTTCATTAGGGTCTTCATTGGTTTGAACTGTCCCCCCACAAAAGATATTCTTGAAGCCCTAACCCCCAGTGTCTGTGAATGTGACCTTCTTTGGGAATAGGGTCTGTGCAGATGTAATCAAGTTAAAATGAGCTCACTATTAGGGCAGGCCCTAATCCGGTATGGCTGGTGTCCTTAAGAGAGGGAAATTTAGACTCAGAGCCACACAGGGAGAAGGCCCCGTGAAGATGGAGGCCTTCTTCAAGGCTTCCATCTTGGAGTGATGCATCTCCAAGCCGAGGAACAATAAAGATTGCCTGCTGTCACCAGAAGCTGCGAGAGAGGCGTGGAACAGATTCTCCCTATGAGCTCTCAGAGGGAACCAACCTTGCCAACACCTTGATTCTAGCCTCCAGAACTGTGAGACAAGAATTTTCCATCGTTTCGAGCCACTCAGTTTTTAAGTTTTTGGTACTTTGTTACAGCGGCCCCAGGAAACACATATAGTCACCCAGGGTCCTGTCCCCAGCAACCTACGTTTATTTGAATCTCACCTAAGATTGCTCTGCCTGTGGCCACCCCAGATCCCACCACCACCAGGGACAGGTCTCTGCAGCCAGGGAGTCCCACTGTGTCCTTCCATCACACCTTGCAGGTGGGCTCCTCTTAGCCACAGCTCCCTGCCCTCTCTGCCACAGGTGTGTGAAGCCACCAGGTTGTGGGGTGCCCATCTCCAGGACCCACTCTGTGTGGCAGCTCTTCCCTCCCCTGTCCTCTGAACACACTCTGTCCCAGTGGCTGCCTGGGGCCCCACTGTTTGCTCTGGATGGGCAAGTGCCTGGAGGCAGCGGACAGCTCATACCAGGGTGTTGCCCTTCCTTTATATTCCAAGACTGTTCCGTTTCCAGGATCCGGTCTCGCGATTCCTCCTTTGTGATGAATGTTGAAGCCATGTCTTGATGTACTGTCTTAATAACCTGGTGAAGTCACACAGCCTTTGGTTGGCAAACGTGGCAGTGCTTTTATCTGACCAGCCCTCACCCCTGCCCATTCCTGCAAGTCAGGTAAGCAGCACAGATGTGGAAGAAGATGCAAGATGAGGGGAAATGAAGTCTGAATTAATCAACGATTTGCCTAGGGTAGTGATGAGCAACAATCTGGACCTTCTGCCTAGCATTTTAAGCAATGGCCCAACTTCCTCGAGTTGCCAAATGTCTCGCAGTGCCCACAGAACTCTTCTAATAAAAAGCATTCAACTGCTGATGTGTTTGGAGGGCAAAATGCCAACTCCTTAAAAATAGTGACACTCCTAGTAACTAAAGCTTTCCCTGTGGGTGAACTTAAACTTTCCATACTCCAGAAGAAGGGGGCGATGGCAGTCATAATTACTCCCAAATGGGTGTTCTGTCACTAGATCATCAACACCTCAAGGCCAAGGCCGCATCTTGCTTTTTTTCTGGTATCTTTAAGAACATCTAACAGAGTGGGTGCTTCTGGCCTGCTGGTAGGCCTGATTAAGTACAGAGATTTACTTTGGGCCATGGTATCCCCAGTATGTTTTTTTCGGGTATGGTGGTTAAGAATTTGGGATTTGGGGCTTGGCAGTCAGACTGCCTGTATTAGAATGCTAGCTGGCTGTGCAACTTTGGGAAAGTTTGTTAACCTCTCTGAGCTTCAGCCTCTCATCTGTTAAATAAACTGTTAGAATGAGTCAATGAGATATGTACCTGAGTGCTTAGCATTCAAGAAAATGACAGCCATTATTACTATTATTAACTAGTGACTGACAGAGCTGGGACTTACCCAGGCTTGTCTGGCTCCAGAGTCCCTGCCATTGCCCATTTTGGGGACTCAGCGTGACTTCTACTGGATTGCTCTCCACCACAGGTTGGCAGTCATAACGATGGAGGACCAGCAGCCTCTTGTTGTAAGAGCCACGCTGGTCGCTGGTCGTTGCTAGATCCCTTCCACAGATGGCTGGGCACTTATGCCCCCCACCAACTCATGACCGAGAACCCCCATCCTCCCACCCCATTTGGTGATCCAGAAATCTAGGGAATGTCCTTGCCTCTTTGGGGGGAAATAGTAGCTTTCCAGGCTCCTTTAGGTCTCTCTCTCCCCCAGGGCTTGTCAAAGGCCCATGGTGTAAGGACAGGAGCTCAAGGAGAGAAGACCACTTTAAGGTTCTGCTTAGCTCCCTGCCTCCCCAGGTGGGCAGGTGCCCATGGTCTCTCGGATGCGGAAACAAGGTTGCCAGTTATCCAGCAGTATTAATCCCCTAGGACTGCTGTAACGTGGTACCCAAAGCTAGATGGCTTAAAGGAGAAATTTACTGTCTCACAGTTCTGGAGGCTAGAGTCCAGCACTGAGGTGCTGGCAGAGCCATGGTGATGACTCCAGGGGAGAACCCTTTCCTGCCTCTTCGAGCTCCTGCCATTTGCCAACACTCCCTGGCCTCCTTTGCCTTGTAAATGCACCACTTCAGTCACATGATGTCTCCTCCCTCGGTGTCCTCATGTGGTCTTTCCTCTGTGCATATCTGGCCATGTGTCCAAATTTCCCATTTTTACAAGGACATCAGTGCTATTGGATCAGGGCCCACCCCAAAGACCCATTTTAACTGAATTACCTCTGTAAAGCCCCTGTTTCCAAATAAGGTCACATCCTGTGATACTGGAGGTTAGAACTTCAGCATATCTTTTTTTTGGGGCGATTCAATTCAACTCATAACACCATCTGTGATGGTTAATTGTATGTGTGTCAACTTGGTTAGGCCACGGTACCCAGATATCTGATCCAACATTATTCTAGATGTTTCTGTGAAGTTACTTTTCCAGATGAGATGAACACTTAAATCAGGAGATTTTGGGTAAAGCAGATTACCGTCCACCTGATCAGCTGAAGCCTTAATAGAAACAGACTGATCTCCCTGGAAGAAGAGGGTATTCTGCCAGCAGACCACCTCTGGACTCCAGCTGAATTCCTTCCCTGGATCTCCAGCCTTCCAGCCTACCCTGCAGATTTTGGACTAGCTGAGCCTCCACAATCACGTGAGTGAATTTCTTAAAACAAATTCTCTCTCTCTCTCTCTCTCTCGCACACCCAGTCCATATAGATATAGACATAGATAGAAACATATTTATACATGGTCTCTTTCTTTGAAGAGCCCTGACTAATGCACCGTCCAAGGGTCCCCGTCCCCAGACCCCTTCCTCCTTAGGCCTCAGGATCTTGGCAGGGCTGGCAGTGCCTCACCTAGACCGAGCTGAACACCTGAGGCTGCCTTTCAACCCACTTCACTGTAAACAAACTATCGGTCACCCACTGAACAAGCATTTCTGAGCCTTTAATTTTTACTATTCCCTTGACAAAGGAAGGTTGAACAGTTCAGTCTCAGTGTGAATTGCTGTAAGAGATGATGGGGAAGAAGCGAGAAGAAACTCCTTCACTTCACAAGTTAATACAGTCCTAGAAGCTGCTGTTCTGTACAAGGAGTTAGAGCAGAATCACTCTCTTAAAACAATGCATGGAATTTTAAAGTCTGTTACATGGTTCATGGTCTGGTGACCTATTGCTGTATAACAAACCACTGAGAGGCTTAAAATTGTACCTCTTTTATTTGTTCAGGACTCTGAGGGTCAGCAGTTTGTGCTGGGCTCAATGAGGAGGTCTTCTGGAGTCCCTGAGGCAGCTTCCGTCACCCGATAGCATGACTGCGTTCAGGCTGCTGTAACAAAAATGTCACAGACTTTGTGGCTTAAACAACAGAAATCTGTTCCTCACCATTCTGAAGTCTAGGAAGTCCAAGATTAAGGTACCAGATGATTCAGTTCCTGGTGAGGGCTCTCTAACTGGTTTGCAGGGCATGTCCTCTCCCTGTGTCCTCTCATGATAGAGACAGAGACCATCCCTCTCATGTCTCTTCTTATACGGTTATTAATCCCATTCATGAGGGCTCCACCCTCATGACCTAAATACCTTCCAAAGGTCAGACCTTCAAATACCATCGCATTGGGGATTATGGCTTCAACATGTGAATTTGGAGGGACACAACTCCATAGCACTGGGAATAGATGGTCCAAGATGACCTCACTCACACATCTGACAATTGGTATTGGCTGTTGGCTATACAATCGAAGTTCTCATCTTCAAGATGGCTAGCTGGGTCTTCCTTACATGGTGGTCCTGGGTTCTAAGAAGGTGAGAGCAGAAGCTGCAAAGCCCTTTAAGGCCTAGGCTCAGGAGTCACCAAAACATCATTTCCATTGTATTCCTTTGGTCAAAGCAAGTTACAAAGCCTTCCTATGTTCAGGGCAAGGAGGAATAGACCCCACCATTCAACAGGAGATGGTTCAAAGTGACATTGCAAAGGGATGTGCATGCACTGATATGAGGATTTATTGCAACCAATTTTGCAAACAATCTACAATGTTCACTGAGCAAATTAAGCTAGTGAACGTAAAGGGCAAGTTCTTTCTGGAGGTGACAGCATAATACCGATCAGAGCCAGGGATCAGAGGGCCATCTCGGACATGCGAGGGCACGGCTGTTTATTATGCCATTTGATTGAGAACCCGGCAGGGAGGGTTTCTGGACTCTGCCTGATTCAAAGTCTAGTCTATAAATTTTTTTCCTGTGAAATTAGATATTTGCCTCATCTCTGTTACAGCACAGCCAGAGGCATCTGGTTGGGTCAGCTAACGTATGTTCTTAGATTTTCCTTGGCAGAAATTAATTTTTTTTCTTAAGAATTTTTTTTTCTTTCTCCAAGGCTGAGTCTTCGGGTTAATACCAGGGATCCACAATTCATAAATTTGTTCCTTGTGGTTCATTGTTTCAAAATGAGACTTTTAGTAGATTCCAAAGACTTAATAAGACTGCTGCCTAGTCACATAATGAAGTTACGGTACACATGGCTGACAGGTAGTAATTTATTATTATCCTTGCCCCTGATAAGAGTCGTGCCATGCACAGTGAGTACCTAATAAATATTAGCTATAACAACGTAAGTAATGGAAAAAGTTTGTCCCTTTGTGTTTCAACCAACCATTCACAATGCCTTCTTCCATTACCATGGTGTCTATTTTCTGTTAATTTTATCAGTTCTATGTAGACGGGAACCAGAGCTGTGTGTCTTTATTACTGTTAGCTTAAATGTCCTAATCTATCCCGTCGCCGTGTTTTCACTTAGCATAGCAAGTCACAATATTTTTCTGTCCCTGCAGTGAAAGACTCCAGTAAGTTGATCTTGCTAACAAGAGATAATTATTAGCTTCCTCGGGAATGTTAGTGTATATGCATTGCTAAGCATTCCAGGAGGATTAATATTTCTGTGAATTTTGGACAAGACGAGGTAGCAGCACAGAGCAATAGGGCTGTTTGAATATTATTCCTTTCTCCATTTGCCTCTCCATCACTGGTAATTTGTTAATGCTGCTTGTGTTTCGTCTGAGGTCATGCTGAGAATTAATGCACCTCTACTGACTAATACACCCAGGGCCAAAGAGAGAATGAGGCAAGTCAGAACCTTGGACGATCCCGGCAGTCCCAAGGTTTGCATTCAAGAGCAACTTCTTCGCAGGGTGATGCTTTTCTGAAAAGTCGGCCGTGAAATGGCAGTTTAAAATCATGGTTCATTGATGTTCAAGGGTTTCTTCCTCAGATGAGCAGAGCTATTCTGGCGCTTGGAATTGCGCACTTTTTTGGCTTTTTTTTTCTTATTTGTTTGTTTTTGTTGTTGTTGGGAGCAGACAGGGAAGGCAAGGGGATTTAAAATTCAGCAGAGGACCACTGAGAGTTAGAGACTGGTGGGACTGGGAAATCTTTGATTGTCAAGCTCAGGGTCCAAAAGAAATGGAAACCTTCTGAAATATCTGGGCCTAGTCATCCCTTGATTATATTAGACACCCTAACCAGACTGCATATGTGTGTGTGTATTGAAGACATTGCATCCTTTTAATACATTTCCAATGAATTCTTCTATCTAGGAAAACTTTAGATAAACCACAAGTAGACAGTGTTGACATATCAACTTGAAATGGGAATTTGGCTCTCACTAGTAAACTTTTATGAACTATCTAGTTCAATCATGCATTGGTTCATTTAGTCAATCAACAAACAGTTATTGAAAGTCTCATGTGGGTCGGATGCATGGTGGGCTTTGGGAATACTGGAGGGGTTTGCGTTCTAGAGGAGGAGAAAGACAGCAGGCAGGCAGTTCCAATATGAGGGGATTTATGGGAGGCATCAGCCCAGAGGGCTGTGTAGACACACACAGATGTCTCAGGCCCGATAGAGGCGGGTCTGGGTGGGCCCATCTGGAGGAAGTGACCTCTCCGGTGAGGCAGAAGGTGTGATGAGAAGTGAGGCAGGAGGGATAAACAGCACCAGGTCTGTGGGATTTAGACCCATGCGATGGAGTTTGGCCAATGGGAGGCATGGACAGTTTTAAGAAAAGAAGTGACAAGATCAAGCTGAGGTTCTGAATACTATTCTGCTTGCAGTGGGGAGGGTGGCATAGAGAAGTGTCCTAGGTTGGGATGCCAAAGAGCTGAGCCTGAGACTGGCTTTCTGGGCCAGCAGTTTCTTGGGGGGATTGCTCTCAGGTGAAACCCGACAAGATGTGCGGGAAGCACGAATAGGGCAGGCGGAGACGTTGTCTAGCCCCAGCCTGATCCCACGGGGAGCTCTGGGACGTGAGGGCCTTGTGCCCCGTTATCAGGCCATCCTGGCCGTGGGCTGTCCCCAGAGGGGAGACAAAACCTCCCAGGCATTTCCAGGTGAAAATGCCTGGTGCTTTTCTCCCAGGGCAAGTCTCAGGAGAAAGGAGCAGCTGTGAGCTATTAGCAGCTCCCAGTCAGGGGGACATGGGTCGGGTACCAAGAGCATCTACTCCCAGAGGGAAGGAAAAGCCAGAGAGGGGGTCTTGACTTCTTCCAAGGGGGTAGATTTCGGCTTGTTGTTGCTGGAAAGGAAAGGGAAAATTGGTTCCTCTAATGGAAAATGCATTAGGCTTTCTAGAAGGAGCTGCTAAGCGAGGGGTGAGAACAGTGAGAGATTACCAGCGGTTTGTCTAAGAGCAAGACCAAAGAAGTGTATCATCAACCAGGAAGAAAAGAGACCCACAGTGCAGAATTAATCAGAGGTAGGGGGAGTGGGATTTGAGTAGCATTGTGGTACATGTCAGGCAAGGCAGTGATGGGGCTATGCCAACATTCTAAAAACAAATAACTCTCTCCTGTTTCTATCCGAGGTGCTCAAGGTAATTTGCAAACATTTACAGGCAAGTTTTCACCAGGCTGAACTGAAGGCAAAGCTCCCGTTGACTTCACAGGGAGCTCCCAGGGGGACAGGCAGCAAGGTGAGGCTTCAGTTCTGGGTAATTAAGACTTACAGCACCCTTGTTAGTGATGAAATCCCTGTGCACGTCATTGAAATGCAGTAGGCTCTAAAGCCCTATGACCCCTCGCCGGCTGTGGCCATCAGAAGCCCACTGGAACCATCATTAATTTTACTCTCCTTCACTTCCTGAAATCAAAGGAGGACATCACTTTGATTAAGAGGAACAGTCACGTTATAGACAATCAGTGGAGTCAGCCTGCGTTGGTCAGTGTCCTTAGAGCCACTTACTGATGGTGGGGTTGGTGCTCCCAAGGGGAATATGAGCTCTGCGAGATAAGCTGAGAGCCCACCGTCACCTTCTGAGCAGGCAAAATTCTCCCCAGACCCCATCTGCACTCCTTCCTTAGTTTATTATTTTCTGTTTCCCTTCCTATCGCCATCTCTGAGACACAAAGGTCCTCATTGGTGGTCAAGCCTGGATAAGAGGAAATGTCCCTAGAACACTTCAGCACCCTCTTCTGGATCAGGGTGGAGGAGGGATGGGTAAATGAATGAGCAGGTGTCTATGGAGCTTCACCTCATGCAGGGTGCTGTGCTGGTAGCTAGGCAAGATACGAAGAATTCTGGAACACAATCCTGACCCTCGAAGAGCCTACAGTCTTGCAGAAGGGGTACATCTCTACCAGCCAGGGTTAGCAGCACAGCTTGGGAGGCAGACAACTTGGTTTTGAATCCTGGCTCTGCCACATGGGCTGTGTGACCTTAGGCAAGTTATACAACCTCTAAAGCCTCCGTTTTCTCATCGGTAAGATGGGGATAACAACAGTACCTACCTCATAGGGTCATTGTGAGGAATAAACATATTAACAAAAGGACTTAAACCATGATCATTACTCAACAAATGTGAACAAAGCAACAGACATTTGTAGAGTATTCTATATGCTCTATCTATCTCATCTAATCTGCAAACAGCATGTGAGATGAGTACCATTGTCATCCCCGTTTTACCAACAAGGAAGTGGAGGCTCAGAGAAGTTAAGTGACTTGTACAAAGCTACAAAGCGAGGAAGTGATGGAGGTGGGATTTGTACCCAGAGCCAAGGGTCCCTATAAGAAAATCCATGAGGGCTTTAGGTATGCAGAGAACGAAGAGCTCCCTGAGAACTGAGGCAGTCAAAGAAGGTTTCTGCTGAGTCTCGCATTTGTATGGAGGAGGTTCATTTATTTATTCAGCCAATATTTGTTGAACACATAATATGACTGGGCCCAGAGCTGGGGATCTCTTGAGTAATGCATGGTTTCTATTCACAGTTTAAAGGGGAGGAAGTACACCATTAAATGCTACAACGGCAAGAAGGGGGATCTGTAAAGGGTGCCTCTGAGCAGGACCTTGACGGGGGAGAGGGATGGAAAGACATGGAAGAAGGGAGAGGAACAGGAAAGGATTCCTGAGGAGGTGAAGGCTTATGGCACAGTATGAGCAAAGGCTCAGAGGGATGAAACAGCTCAAGGAACCCCAAGTATTTACATGACTAAAGCCAAGGGTGAATGTGGATAGGAAGATAAGAAATAATTACAATAACCGACATCCTTTGAATACTCGTAGTGTGTTAAGTACTTTGCACTATCTCTTATTCTTTCCCTGAAGTATTTAGAAGAACTACAGGCCAAATCTAGTCCACCACCTGTTTTTTGTTTAGCCCACGAGCTAAGCATGAGTTTTCACAGATGAACATTTGCAAAAGATTTTGATGATAGGGAACCCTAACTCTGAACCTAATTAAGCAAAATACTATCTTCCCCCCCCAATAGAATTCCATTGTTCTCCGTATTATTAAAATAGCAGATCTATATTATTTTTTTAAAGTCCTCAATTATTATTATATTTTGAATTTTGTCAGTAGAATATGTTGTAGAAATTTATTCTCTCTCTAGTTATATAAGTAATATGGTAGCCTTAATTTTGCATCTTCACCTACAAAACCGGAAATACTACCTGAGCCCTTTATGGGAAAAGCCTGCCAACCCCTGTCTTTCCAAATGTCCACGGGGCATCATTCTAATTTAAGGAGGTCTGGGGAAGAAGCAAAGGACCTGAGCCAGAGCCAGGGGAGAAGGAATGGAGAGGCTAAAACTGCCTGGATGCGGAGACAAGCAGGAAGGAGGAGACTCCCCTGGCTATCCTGATGCGTGTGGACCTGGGCTCAGGGCTGGGACACAGTAGGAATAAGGCTTGTTTACCAGAAAAGAATTCCTGGCCAGGGGCACGGCATTTCCTGCTTGGATGACTGGGCATACTCCCAGCGCTGCAGGAAATGCCAGAGGAAGTGCATATCTGGTGGGCTGATGGTGGGACACACAGGTGGAGCTGGAGATGGCTGGGGATAAATATGTGGGGATGTCCAGGAGGAGGGTGGGTGTCAGGAGCCAAAGGTAAAGTTGGGAGTCACTAGCAATGGAGGCTGAAGCCTCAGAGTCAGAATCCATGCGTTAAGGGAAGAAATTATTTCTTCTGTCAAAAGGAGTTAAAAGGTTCTCAGAATGGGAGCGGGGACAGAGCACTTATGCATCTTTGAAGCTCTGGGCTGGAGGGGAGTGTGGCAAAGTTCCTGGGTTCAGTGGATCTGGGAAAAGGAATCAAGGCTATCTTTGAAATGGGTTATCCATGTCGGTATATGATATCTCTTCTCTCTCTCTCTCTCTCACACACACACACACACACACGCTCCAAAGGATCATAAAGGATATATTTTTAAAACTCCAGTGTGTGCATTAATTTACCCAGAATTATCTGATTAGCTTCAGAGGCTGTTGACTTGAAGATGTCCAAGTAAAAGCAGAGGGGAAATGCTCAGTGTGATCGAGAACGCAAGGGGAATTTCCTTCCAGTGAAGTTTCAGAAAAACAAAAGGAGTAGCAGCCTCTGATTACATAATTCCAACTTGGGAAAGTAAAAATCTTTGATCATCTATTTATGCTCTGCCAAACTCAGAGCCCAGAGGAAATCAGGCAAGCCGAAAAGAAACTGATTTCCACCACTTTTCCTTTTCCTCTCTCTCATTTCGTGGCCTCTGTAACCTTGCAGAGCTGGCCTGCGCGGGCTTCAGGCTGCTGTGGCGCTCCAGGCAGGGTGGATTCTTCACTGCAGCCAGAGCGGCTGGTGAGGGAGAGACTGGGATGAAGGGAGAGAGGTGAGGATGCCACCGCCTAACGGGGGGCAGGACCAAGTCAACCTTGTCAGCTGCGGGGATTCTCATAGACCTACTGTTTCCCTAAGAATTCTTGGGGCAGATAAGTGGAAAAATGTGAGGCTGTCTGAAGTTTTACGGGAAGTGAGGGTTTATTGAGGTTTGGGGTGTGCTCAGTCTTTGGAATTTTTGCCTTGGTTTTCCTTGGGGCCAGTCCTGGTCCATAAGGTGCCTGTGTGTAAGTTATGAAAAGATGACCCCCTGCCCCTGCCCCCCAACCCTGGGCAGCCCAAGGCTAGGACTAATGTCAGGGCATCGTGAATAGCCTCCCACTTGCCCTCTTGGATGAGAACTGGGGGCAGAACACACCTGTACAACTGCCCTACCTCCACCCCCAGTCCTGTGTGCCCTATTCATTAATTTGCAGAAAAAGCAGCATCTGGAAAGTGGGTGCTGCAGAAAACCTGATGACGTGGCAGGGTTCAACTAAGTACTTAATGCGTGTCCATCTCAAATACCGATTTGTCTTTCCCTTGGACAAATAATGTAACAGTAGGCCTGGGGACACCTGGCATTTTATGGGCTCTCTTCTCCCCTGGATTTAACCCTATGAGGGATCATGCAGGAGGCCCTTTGAGAAATTGCAGCCACACTTTGAGCTGCTAGGATTCCCCTGAATAAATGATCATTTTAGTGTTCTAAATGGAACTGGAGAGCAAATCAACAAGGTCTAGGAAATCCATTAAAAGAAGAAAAAATGCTGGGCTTCCCTGGTGGTGCAGTGGTTGAGAGTCTGCCTGCCGATGCAGGGGACACGGGTTCGTGTCCCGATCCGGGAGGATCCCACATGCCGCGGAGCGGCTGGGCCCGTGAGCCATGGTCGCTGATCCTGCACGTCCAGAGCCTGTGCTCTGCAACAGGAGAGGCCCATGTACCGCAAAAAAAAAAAAAAAAAAAA
>NW_020173231.1:3093895-3115491 GCF_003031525.2 Neophocaena asiaeorientalis asiaeorientalis | reverse complement strand
CAGTGAGAGACCCATGTACCCAAAAAAAAAAAAAAAAAAAAAAAGAAGAAGAAAAAAACGCAACATGGTCCCATATCTAATACGAGAATGAGATTTTCATGAGATGTCTTTCAAAGAGAAAAATGCATGTGCAGAAACACACAACAGCTGTATAAACTCAATCATCTTTCCTGATTTGAAGGGAGCGTATAATGTAGGTGGAGGAGAGATTCGTATATTTACCTCTGAACCTGACTTGATTTTCATGTCATTCTGTCATTTATGAACAGTTCCCAAGTGCCTTGTCAAAAAGAGTTGCTTATTAAGCCGCTGAAATTATAAAAATACAGACAATCTAAACTGTGAATCATTTCACGAACCCCTGGTGGCCCAGACTGGATTCTGCACTGAGTTAAACAGTTGTGCAAACACGAACTCACCTTCCTTTGCATGGCAGATCCACTCCTAACTCCAGGTGAAGGAAGTTTCACAAGGCAACACCGTGTCTGAAAGTGTTCACAACCTAGTGGGGAAGAAGCAAACAGATTTAAAAAATACTATACAAGACAAGGTTAAGCCATTAGAAATCAATTAGCAGGGATCACTCTGAAGTTGCACTGAAGAATAGATTATGTACAGAGTGTGCTGGGAACATAGAAGAGGTGGAAATTAACCCAACCTAGGGGGGCTGGGGAAATGTCACGACAGAGACATTTGAACCGTGTCTTGAAGGATGAATAAGAGTTTGCAAATGGCACGAGAAGTGTTCTCTGCAGAGTAACAGCATGGGCAAAGGTTGGGGGATGTGACTCTGCCCAGCTAATGAGGGATCAGGAAAGAGGTCTCCATGGCTGGACGGCGTGGTGTATGTGAAAATGATGAAGGATGAAGCTGGAAAAGAAGGCAGGGTGGCTGGGCCAGGCTCCGTGTGAATATGAGCCCTGAAGATTTTCAGGCTGAGAAAGACACAGACAGATTGGTGTTTTTTTGTTTTGTTTTGTTTTGTTTTTTTGCGGTACGTGGGCCTCCCACCGCTGCGGCCTCTCCCGTCGCAGAGCACAGCCTCCGGACACGCAGGCTCAGCGGCCATGGCTCACAGGCCTAGCCGCTCCGCGGCATGTGGGATCTTCCCGGACCGGGGCACGAACCTGCATCCCCCGCAGCGGCAGGCGGACTCCCAACCACTGCGCCACCAGGGAAGCCCCAGATTGGTGTTTTAGATGGTTTCTTCTGATGGCCTTTGATCTGCAGAGCAGAGCCTCTCAGTGAGATCTGCCTTAAGGTGATACACGGTGTTGTTTTCTTCACTGATTCAGAAAATTAATCCACTTCCTAAAGTCCTTTTTTATTCCCAGGGGGGGTGTTTATACCCTAGAACAGGGGTCTACAAACTATGGCCCACCGGCCATATCTGGCCCACCACCTGTTTTTGTAAATAAAGTTTTATTAGAACACAGCCTCGTCATTTCATTCAGTGCTCTCTATGGCTGTTTTCCCACTATGGTTGATTTCAAAGCAGAGTTGAGTAGTTGCAACAGAGACTGTATGGTTTGCAAGGTCTGAAATATTCATGATTTGGTGCTTTACTGAAAAAGTGTGCTGACCCCTGCCCTTTGGTTCTCCAAAGACTTTGCCAAATTTCCCATCAGACCAGAAACTTCAGAGATCACCATGAAGGTTTGCCTCATTACCTTGTGTACTGCTTACCTCCGCCTTTATCAAGTGGCCAAGTTTGACTGTGCTCTTCAAGTCAGTAGCAGGAAACAGAGTGGAGAGTCACATACTAAAGAGGCAGCCAAACACTGAGCACCAGGAACCAGGCAAGTCTGGTCAAACCACTCCACGTCTTCTCATCAGGAGTCCCCGAGTATGAGATCAGCAGCCTGCTAAGTATATTGATTGAATCAGAGTTCAAAAACCTCCCACCATGTCCTTACAGATAGGGCAGAACTGATTAGGTGGCTATGTTGATGGCCAAACAATGGCCCCCAAAACACACAGATGAAAAGGCTGACATCAATCGTGGAGATCTCTAACAAGTACACACAAGACTTCGGACCCAACTCCTGTCCTGCTCAGCATTTTTACTGGCACGAATAAATCAGAAGCCATGTTATCAATGTGAAGCTTGCACATAGTTGGGGGATGGGGAAGAGCTGATAACTGGCATCGATATGTTGGCATCACTGTTCCAAAAAATTCTTGATAAGCTAGAGCAGTGACCAAAATGTGCTCTCCTAAGGGAGAAATGTGAGGCTCCTAAGGGTCCACCCCTAACATTCCAGGGTCCTGGGGTGAGAGTACAAATGAAGACCAGCATACCATATATCCAAATATTTAGAAGTTATAAATCAGTCTAACAAGCTTCTAGACAAAATATGTTCTATCTTCCTACCTTAACACCACCTAGAAGCCTAGATTCAAATTCAGATTCTCTGCGTCCTCAGAGTCCTAATGCTGGAACATGGCAGCATGGGAGAGCCAGCCCTAGTCCCCCAGGTCCCAGCTGTTAACCCACCTTTCTATTTTCTGATCTCACCTAAACTCCTCAGCAACTTCTCTCCAGTTGTTTCCTCTTTACTGTCTCATTTGTTACATCTGTCATTTGGTGCCATTTATCTGGCTCTACCCTCTGACTTCTATACTTAAACCCAATTCTTCTTGCATTGTGGATTAATCTGTTTCCACTCTCTTCAGGTAACCCTGGTCTAGTGTTTACATTTGGCAGTCCCCAGGTGACAGTGTCCCTGATGGGCTTCCCCCTAAGGCTAGGAAACAGAACCTGGCCAACTCCCACCTACCTTCCAGCTCCCAGGTCTTCTACGATAACCCCTCTCCCTTGCTAATACCTCTTGAACTTAATCACGAAGGATGAACACATACTTCAGCAAATTGGAGGCCCTGGGGGTGGGAGGTAGTCCCACCCACAAGCAATATATTTCTCTGAAAGCTAGTGTTTTTATTTTCAAAGGGTCACATGCTTTAAGAAAAAAGTTTTAATCGTTGGAATATGATTAAATTAAATATGTATAACATGCATTCCAGAAAGTACACAAAACATAAATAGACAGCTTAATGAGGTATCACAAGGTGTATGACCACCAGGTAAACAAATGCCCCCAGAAGCCCCCCTACCCCTTTGTGTCTCACTGTCTTCACCCCAAAGGAAACCAACTACTATTGTCGGTTTTGCCTATTGGGGGATTTTATGTAAATGGAACCGAACACTATTTATTCCTTTATATATGGCTTTTTCACTCAACGTGAGATTCATCTACGATGCTCTGTGTAGTTCTAGTTCACGGACTTTCATTGCCATGTGTGCATTATGTGAGTATTCCACAATGTATCTATATGTGTCATCGTTGATAGGTTGGTTATTATGACTAATACTTCTGTGAACATTCTTGTAAATATCTGTTGGTGCACCTGAGCACGAATTTGGGATTGTATATATCTAGAAATGGACTTCTGGTTGGTGAGTTTTGCATATTTCAACTTAGTCAATACTCCCAAACAGTTTTCCAGAGTGACTGAACCCATCTGTACGCCCACCTTCAGTCTGTGAGAGTTCTTGTGACTCCACATTTTCATAGGTTTTTTAAAAAAAAATTATTCCTCATGATATAGCCATGTTTGTTTCCATGTTGAAAAATGTTATACCTTTTTTGCCAAAAAGGGAAAATGACCCTTCCGGGAGATGGACCAAGTTAATTCTGTGGCTTCACCTGTCCCAAAGTGGAGGAGCTCAACCAAGCTGACCTCTTGGAGATTCTTTATCCAGAGTCATGACCTTCTAGCCTTTCACCAAACTGTTTCATATTCAGGGACCAGCTTCCCTCCTCTGTCAGTGAAGAGGATCCACTGCTGACCTTTAGTTTATTTTTCCAAGACAGTACTTATCTGAATAATCTTATTTTGATCACACATTCATCTATTTGTCACTTAGATTCGCCTCTAAGTCCTTTCAAGGAAACGGACCATATACTTCCTTAATATATACCTCCATTACCTGCAAGAATTCTTGGGACCCCATGGGGAGCAGTTAGGAATTGTTAATGGACTGCCTGGCTCAGTGTAGCTTAAATTCCATCTTTATTTTTATATGATAGTTTAAGTGATTTAATGAGTGGCTGTCACTGACAAGGCATTTGGGGACCGTGCATAAAATGACACAATAATTTAAAAATAAAGCTTCGCTCAGAGACTAATACACAGAACTGCCTTCCACGTACACCTCACTCTTTATCCTAGAGGAAACAATTCTTTCTTTGGTCAAGTGCCATTTCTTTTCATTGATAAAAATAAGTAAATCCACATTCCCTTCTCCTGCCTTGTTTGAATGCTTACAAAATCAGGAATCATATATAATATTCATTTCAGCAATGAATATGCAGAAAGTCCTGCATCTCTTTATTTAGGGATTTTAAACATTGCAGTCATATTCATCATGGTGACTGTAGGCTTTTATATCTAAGACAGACTCATTTCTCAAAGTTGTGTTTAAATATCTCACATGGTACTGTTGGCCTCTTGGGTATTGTACAACATACAACTGAAGAAGGAAGGTTAACAAAGCAAAAAAAAAAAAAAAGTAAAGGAATGGTGCAGCTATGGATATTTCACTTTTAAGAAGCAGCAGAATCAGGGAAGAGAAGAGGAGAGTTCCAGGGGAGCCAACTTTGCAATGAGAATCTAGATGTTGGCTTCATTTTAAAGCACAGTGTGGGAGTTGTTCTCTAACTCAATGACGCTCTAAGTGAGGTATACAATTTTTTCTCAGTTGTTTTGTAGGCAAGTTTTCTCTTCTGCTTCTTGCAATAACCTAAATACCAAATACTGACAATCCAGGTGGTTACCTGGACCTAAGCACACACATAGTTTCACACCCATGGCTTTGCTGCTGATCGTACATTTTAGGATAGTCTCATTCATTCATCCATTTGTCGTTTCATTAATTTGTCCATTTGTTTAACTAAATAGTCAGGCAGCAAATAATTCCCCAGCATCTATGATATGCCAAGTGTTGTGCTTGGTGCTCAGGGTACAGTGATGTGTCCTAGCCAGACATTATTCAAATAATTACACAAAGAGTTGTAAAACTGCAACAGTGAGTACCCTGAAGGAAGAGCAAGGTACGGTGGAAATGTGTGTTAGAGGGATTTTACTTACGGAGGTCTGGGAAGAGTTCTTACAGAGTGATAGGCTGAGCTGATGTCGGTTAGAGGAGCAAGTAAATTAACTAAGTAAAGAGGGGGGAGTGGAGGGGAGCTTGAGGAAATGAGAACACCTTGTGCAAAGGCCCTGTGGTGGGACAGTACGCCTTATGTGAGGATTAGAATGAAGGCCAGTGTGGCAGGAGTGGAGAGAGCAAAGGGTGTGGGTAGGACCTTGTGGGCTCTAAAGGAGTTTTGTCCTTACCTTTTTTTAAAAATTAGTTAATTAATTAATTAATTTTTGTCTGCGTTGTGTCTTCGTTGCTGCGTGCGGGCTTTCTCTAGTTGCGGCAAGCAGGGGCTACTCTTTGTTGCGGTGCACAGACTTCTCATGGCGGTGGTTTCTCTTGCTGCAGAGCAGCGGCTCTAAGTGCACGGGCTTCAGTAGTTGTGGCACGCAGACTTCAGTAGTTGTGGCTCGTGGGCTCTAGAGCGCAGGCTCAGTAGTTGTGGCTCACGGGCTTTGTTGCTCCTCAGCATGTGGGATCTTCCCGGACCAAGGCTCGAACCCACGTCCCCTGCATTGGCAGGCGGATTCTTAACCACTGCACCACCAGGGAAGTCCCCTTTGTCCTTATCTTAAGAACAAAGTTGACACATGGAGAAGAATAGGTGGATATTCGATTTCACAGTGTGAGTTGTGGGACTCAGAGGCGTGCGAGGAAGAGGGTTTTTGAACTTCTTGTTCTTGCCTTACACAGTCCCTGGGCATCAACTTGACTCAATTGCAGGTGTCCCCTGACAGCTGTTAGCTGTCGGGCAGGTTGGTCTCCCAGGTCTGAGCGGATAATAGGGAGGATGCTCAGGGGTGGTGGAGGGCCATGCTCCAGTGGTCCGGATCTGTTCCCTCTACGCACAAGGAGCCACTTGGGCAGGAAGCCTGTGCTTACTGCTGGAAGATCGGAACCTGTTGAGCTGTAACAGTCTGACAGGGAAGCCCAGTTTCAACTTGAATAGAACACGAGGCACCCAACCAACTGATATCATCTCTCCCCTGAAAGGTAATGTGTGGCCTTTGTGTGCTGAAGCTTCCATTTACAACTGAGATTAAATGTAGACAAATTCAAAATATAACCATTCTTGACCCCATTTATAATGCTAGTCATAATTTACATCATAAATGGCATTTTCAGACTCCAGTATTCGACATTTGGAGAAGCAAAAGATCTGGAAAAGTATTCTAAAGCAGAGCATGCTAAGACACAATAATCACAATAAGAATTCAGGCAGAATTCTGGGCGGGGGAAGAAAGGGGAGGGGCACCTACTTCCTGAATGTTGAATGTGATTGTCAAAAAGCAGAGTTTCTCAACCTCGGCTCCGTTGACATTTGGGGCTGGATCACACTTTGCTGTGGGGCTGTCCTGTGCACTGTCACATGTTTGCTAGCATCCCTGGCCTCCACCCACTAGATGCCAACAGCAAAACATCCCCCAGTCCCGGATTGTGGTAAGCTAAGCTGTCTCCAGACACTGCCACATGTCCCCTGGGAGGTAAAGTCCACCCACCGTCCCCACTTTTGAACCACTCTACTAGAGGACCCATAATTAATACACTGGTATAGAGGCTTTTGTGAGATAAGAATATTCATTGCCAATAATCTGAAGATTTTTTCATATAACAGTGTTTACACTTTTCTATAGACTGTGGCCAGAAGATTTTCAACATGAAATCAGTTTTACTTCTCAAACAATTTAGACACATAGCACGTATATGAAAATGACTGTACTTGAAACTCCCAGCTAAGGGGCAAACGCCTTTCCATTCACTGAGGGAAGTTGAGCTTTTGAGTCTGCAAGTCCACTTTTTAATTTTAAGTCAGGAGTACAAAAACACCTGTGCCATTTCTTCCTTTGTAGAGGAAAAACAACAACAAAAAAGAACCAGTTGTTCACTTTCTGTGCTCTTGAAACTTTAAATATTTCTCCCCATCTCAGTTTTGGTGGGAGATGGGAGAATATTAAAAGCTGTGATACCATCATTTGGATGTTTACCCACAGTCTGGAGGAACTGGAAAACCTTTGTAAAATTTCCCAAGAGAGTGAAGTGCCCTGACAGGGGTGCAGCGCTCCCCGTCCTTTGCTGGAACAGACATCACGGTCCAGCTGGGACTGCTGCAACCAGGAAGCCTGAAGATGTTTGCCTTTCAGCCTCTTTGCCGTGCTGTACGTGAGTGACCTTGAAAATTGGCTAAATCTCCTTGGATCGCCACTGTCTTTTTTCCGAGAATAAAAATAAAAGCAGTGACTGAATTCCTCATCCCAGTGTTGTGAGCTTTAATGAGATCACAGTTGGGGGTCTGGCATTATCATTTAAGGAATGTTACTTCCCACCTTGATGCTGCCCGGGCTTTCCCCTTGTTTTGCCTATTTTTGTTAAATTGGTTATGTAGGCAGATGTTTCTTTTATGTAACTGGAGATGCAGGATTTAGAAATGTCATGGAAGTACCTGTCAACCGCCCGAAATTTAAATATACTGAGTTGAGATTAGATATAGACAAATATAAACTTATTTCATGTATTTATAAAATACATAGATTATATAAACATATATACGAAAGAAGTTTAAATTTGTCTCTAATATATAGTTGTTTGTTTTCTATATGTAATATGCAAAATAGATTCAAACTGTATTATGTATATAGCAAATATCCTTGAATAGATTCCTAGTGTAAATGATAATAAAATATTACCTAAAATATTAATAATGCCTTAATAATACATCTTAATTATACCTTAATGGCTTACATGATTTGAAAAGGCTTTTGGTACTTTAGATTAGAAGTTATAAGGTATATCTACTGAAAATGTGACTAGAGTTAATAAAACTTAGTTGGCCTGAATATCAAAAAGCCCTAGACAAAAGTCACCCCAGGCAGGCTTCGTGTTTATCTTGGGGAAGAAGAATTTATCTACAGCCCCTGAAAGAATACAGAGACAGGGCTTGTTTGGTTTGGTTCTGTGGTCTGTGCTGCTGGAAGGAGGAGGGTTAGGCAGGAAGATGTTGGTCCATTTATGTAAAGGCTGAAGACTGCTCCCTGAGGTTGAAATTCACCACATAAACTAGGGTGAGTCCAGGGGGAAAGCAAGTCATAAAAATGAGAACAACATTGGGACTTCTCTGGTGGCACAGTGGTTATGAATCCGCCTGCCAATGCAGGGCACACGGGTTCGAGCCCTGGTCCGGGAAGATTTAGATTCAAACTGTATTATGTATATAGCAAATATCCTTGAATAGATTCCTAGTGTAAATGATAATAAAATATTACCTAAAATATTAATAATGCCTTAATAATACATCTTAATTATACCTTAATGGCTTACATGATTTGAAAAGGCTTTTGGTACTTTAGATTAGAAGTTATAAGGTATATCTACTGAAAATGTGACTAGAGTTAATAAAACTTAGTTGGCCTGAATATCAAAAAGCCCTAGACAAAAGTCACCCCAGGCAGGCTTCGTGTTTATCTTGGGGAAGAAGAATTTATCTACAGCCCCTGAAAGAATACAGAGACAGGGCTTGTTTGGTTTGGTTCTGTGGTCTGTGCTGCTGGAAGGAGGAGGGTTAGGCAGGAAGATGTTGGTCCATTTATGTAAAGGCTGAAGACTGCTCCCTGAGGTTGAAATTCACCACATAAACTAGGGTGAGTCCAGGGGGAAAGCAAGTCATAAAAATGAGAACAACATTGGGACTTCTCTGGTGGCACAGTGGTTATGAATCCGCCTGCCAATGCAGGGCACACGGGTTCGAGCCCTGGTCCGGGAAGATCCCACATGCCGCGGAGCAACTAAGCCCGTGCTCCACAGCTAATGAGCCTGCACTCTAAAGCCCGCGAGCCACAACTACTGAGCCCGTGTGCCACAACTACTGAAGCCCGTGTGCCTAGAGCTGGTGCTCCGCAACAAGAGAAGCCACCGCAGTGAGAAGGCCGCGCACTGCAACAATGAGTAGCCCCTGCTCGCCGCAACTAGAGAAAGCCCGTGCGCAGCAACGAAGACCCAACGCAGCCGTAAATACATAATAAAATAAAATTCTTAAAAACGAAAAAAGTGAGACCAACATCTTTGAAACCGGAGCATGATGTTGGAACATGCCAGGGGCAGCAGCATGGGATGTTGGTCTAAGGAAGAGGGTGGGAGGGAGAGACCTGGGAGGTTTTTATTCCTGACGCTCAGAAGTGTTTGCCCTGAACAGTAGACTTCATCTCTGTCCAAAATGATACAAATAACCCCACATCTGTGTAGTTTGCAAAGCACTTCTCAGCCACCATTTCATTTACCCCTCAGAACAATCCTGAGAGCGCCTGGCATCATTTTCAATGAATAAAGCCTGTTCAGAAGGGCGAAGGGACTTGCTCGAAGGTCCTTGACTGGGAATTGGGGGAGAACAAATTCTATCCCACACACCAAGGAAAATAAATCCCCTTTTTAAAAAAGGTAAAATAAAATAAAAACTGAAAGCAGTCAGGATTCCAGGTGGAGTTGGGGATCAAGAGGATGGTTGCCTTTGTTTTTTAAAACGTTTCTTCCCTTCCAACTCAACACGCTACTCTTTTTTATTTTAAATTCCTGCTAGTGGGCTTGGGGTAAGGTCATCTTTCATTTTAAGAAGGTATGAAGGGACTTCCCTGGTGGCACAGGGGTTAAGAATCCGCCTGCCAATGCAGGGGACACGGGTTCGAGCCCTGGTCCAGGAAGATCCCACATGCAGCGGAGAAACTAAGCCCATGCGCCGCAACTACTGAGCCTGCGCTCTAGAGCCCGCGAGCCACAACTACTGAGCCCGCGCACCTAGAGCCCGTGCTCTGCAACAAGAGAAGCCACCACAATGAGAAACCTGCGCACCGCAACAAAGAGTAGCCCCCGCTCGCCGCAACTAGAGAAAGCCCACGTGCAGCAACGAAGACCCAACGCAGCCAAAAATAAATAAATAAATTTAAAAAAAAAAGAAGGTATGAAAACCTGTCTTGTTCATCACCATCTATCTCTTCCACACTGAAACTTCCTGTAGGTTAGCCGGCCAAATCTCAACATTAGCTGCTAGGCACTGTGTCGCCCAGCGGTAGTTAAGTGGATGATTACATGTTGTGATTTTAATCACCATGATCTCTCCAAAGACCATGCCTGTCCTCCTATGTGTGTGGATTCCAATTTACCAGTTTTAAGATGCGGTGAACAGAATCTGTTCCTGTAATTGACCAAGAGGTCTTAGCCCACGAAGGCATGTGCCTGCCCTATTCACTCTGCAGTCATGCTCATTGCATCCACCCAGCTGCCACTTGCACTTCTCAGTTTTGTTTGTTTTTCTTTAATTACCTAAAGTTTTTGTTTGTTTTTGCCCTCCACTGATTTGGCGAATACATTTTTACTTCTCTGGACGCGCAGGCTCAGCGGCCATGGCTCACGGGCCCAGCCGCGCCGCGGCATGTGGGATCTTCCCGGACCGGGGCACAAACCCGTGTCCCCTGCATCGGCAGGCGGACTCTCAACCACTGCACCACCAGGGAAGCCCTAGAGGTATATTTTTTAATGTGTGTCCTGTCAACAGTACAGTGAGGATGCAATTTTAGGAACTCAAAATATGTTTAAACACAACCTAGTAAATGTTATGGCTCATCATTTGGTGTTCAGCCTTTGCAGTTTCATTTTATTTAATGCCATATTCGATGTTCTTGATTTGAAATACTTCCTTTTATTTTCGTTTTGAAAGCAGTATTTTTTTAATGTTCTCCATTTGACTTTCTTCTAATAACAGCCTCTCCCAAAATATACTGGATTTCTATAGTAATTTATGTCTATTTATGTGTCTGCCTGTCTGTCTGTCCTTCTAGCATCATTTATCTACATAAACAAAAGCTGCTTAATCTGGAAGGTGCTAGGACAGACCACCAGAGTAACAGCCCCCAGAAGAAGTCTTGTGTTCTGTGGCCTCTGCTGAGTACCACGTGGATTTGCCTTTTCAAAGCGAGACATCTGGCCATCACTCACCAACCCACTTGGCCTTTCCTGGAGTAATTTTGCTGTCTCTCCACTTCACTCAGATTTGAGAGAGTTAATTATTTAATGTGTTTGCAAAGCACATTGGGTCCCCTAGAGAAAGTGTGCCACATAAATATATATAAATGAATAATTAAAGTTTAAGCAGATGACTTGGTGAGTTCTTCCTTAACTGCCCCATTTTTCTAATGAGGTATTTTGAATTTCCAGTCTGGGTTTGGTTTCTTGACCCTCCTCCTTCCCGGCACCTTCTCTTTCTCCTCTCCTTAATTTCCTTCTGTTTAATTCTTTTTCCCTTCTGCCAGTTCTATCAGTGCCTACCAGATTTTGCGGGCACTCAAGTCAATCACAATGATTTAGCGCCTGATCTATAGGTAAAAGCCTTCGTTAACTTCAGCGGGAGTCATAAGCTCCTCAGGACTCTAGGGTGAGATTAATAATTAGATAATGATTCTAAGGCACTGTGAAAATGAGAAACCAGCCTCCTGAAGTGCTGTGCACGGCGCAGCGATCAGTATTCGAGAAAACCTTGTTTACTGACCCCCTTTCCCTGATCCGTTTCAAGTAAAACAAGAGATCCCTGATACTCTAAAAATTAATATAAATCAAATCAAATCCCTCCTACAGCCTCTGCTCCTCTCAGGGACTAGAACAAAACGAGGAGATTGCAATTTAAGAGCACAGTTTGGCGGTTCGTTGGATTCTCTTTGAGGGAACAATGGACTAATTTAGATGGGGTCTGAAGGGGCGACATAATTGCTTATTGAATGTTGATGTCCAAATCCTAGTTATTCTTTTACCAGAGATTAAAAGGAATTAGGGAACAGTTCACATCCATCCTGCTAAACCTGACCCAGTTTATTTACAGGGTAATCTTACTTCAGAGCACGAGAGGTAAAATGAGCTCTCTTATCAATTAATAGATGAAGAAAAATTTAGATTTCAAGTTCAATGTAAGAGCTATTTATTCCAAAGCACTACAGAAATGAAGAGGTGCTCTCTGTTATGCTGCGGGGCGGTGGGAGAGGAAATGCTGAAGAGAATTTTTTTCTATCCCTCTCGACAGTTGGAATTACTGCTCAATCTTGGATTTTCTAGTGACCTGTGTTAAAGCCCTGGGGCTAAAACAGACCTATAATGGATCTATTTCTGAATCGTTCAGCAGTATTGGAGTTTAAAACAGCAGGCGTGGTACATGCGTGTAATGAGGCCAGTGCTTCCTTCTGCATCCAGCACGGCACTGGTCACAGCACTGCACGGCCTCTCAAAGTACGGAGGAGACCCAGCTGTTCCTCAGCCCACTTCCAGAAATCTCCAAGGCAGCCAGCCTTATCCTGAGCAGACACAGAAGTTGCTTTAGGGATATAAGATAAAGGATCCGGCAAAAGACTCTGTCCTTGGACTCTGCCCTTGCCCTCAAATCTCCCCGCCCTGCTTGGCCTACACCGCCCCCATCCCACATTTCACGCTCAGAAATTCCCTTCTCTGGGTGAAGGCATTGTTCCACATTCAAATACCTCTGGGAAGTATAACGCATTCTCTTTACCAGTCATTAATAATTTAGTGTTCATTCGACAAACATTAGTTGTTTGTTGAAGTTGTTCACAACATGAATTAATCAGAGACGGGGAATGCAAAGATGTGGTGGAGTCCAAGGCTGCCTTTCTGCCGGCGGCAAGACCCCTCTGAACCTTAGCGGGCACACCTGGAAAACCAGGAAGATGGATCAGGAGATCTCCCAAGTCACTTCCAGTGCCAGCACTGTCTACCTCTCAGCCAGCTGTGGGAACAGGCACACACCATGTGGGTGGGGGGTGGCTGAGAGAGCCTGAGACACACGGGAACGCGCACGGTGATTCATCAGACGTCTCGAGGGCTCTGATTTGCTCTGTATTAACCTATAGCCTTGTGTCTGGGTTCCAGAGCTCAGCACAGAGACTGGTTCACAGTAGGGACCCAATGACATTGGATTAAAAAAATAAGAAAAATGATAACACCTGTATGTTAGTTTTCCAGGGCTGCCAGAACATGTCACAAACTGGGTGGCTTGAAACAACAGACATTTATTGTCTTACTGTTCCGGAAGGTAGAAGTCCAAAATTGGGGTACTGGCAAAGCCATGCTCCCTCTGAAGCCTCTAGACAAGGGTCTTTCCTTGCCTCTTCCAGTTTCTGGTAGTCCCAGCCCTTCCTTTGCTCATGGCAGAAAAACTCCAATCTCTGCCTCTGTCTTCACATGGCCATCTTCCCTCTGTGTCTTCACGTTGTCATCCCTCTGTGCATGGCTATGTCCAAATTTCCATCTTCTTGTAAAGACAGCTGTCATGTTGGATTAGGGCCCATCCTATGATCTCACCTTAACTTGATTATATGTGCAAAGACCTTATTTTCAAATAAACTCATATCGGCAAGTACCAGGGATTAGGACTCCAGCCTATCTTTTCAGAGGACACAGTTCAACCCATAACCACTTACTCTACAGGATTGTTGACGCAATGAACTGAAACACATGTACGAAATGTCTTAATGATTAGAAAGTGTATATGCAAATGTAGGATAAGGACCTCAGCTGTGATTTGAGTCTGGCCCCTTCTCCCAACCATTAGGCCATCCACAAAGAGTTTCAACATAAGGACGCTGAAGTCCAACTGTGAAGACAAATGAAGGGGAAGAGTATAGAAAACGAGGTCAAGGGCCCAAAAGACAAGATTCACTACCTTACAGGGCTGCCTGGGCCTAGCTCAGGTCCCAAGTGAGTGAGGTCACTTCAAATACCCCACCTGCTAACCCAGACTTCCCAGAATGTTCCGGGCATTGATTGCCTGCTGGTCCCATTTGTCAAGTCCACACTGGAGAGAATGGAAATCACTGATTCACACTCATCTCAGGTCTTTTATTATCATAGGCTTGGAAGGTCACTCAATGAAGAAAAGTTTTAATAAGCACCAGTAAGGCATTAAACGTCACACTATTCAGAGCACAGGTTCTAAAGGACACGAGGCACAAGCACATTATATATTTTACGTTTTCTTTTTTTTTCCCTTCCCTTTTTGGAGGGTTAGCACCAGGGAAGCACTGCATTCTAGCTGATTAGGAACCACAAATCTAAATTTCAATTCTGGGCTGAATAGTAATTTTTCCTGAAGGTTTGAATAAATCATATAATCTTCTTCAGTTTCAACTATTTTCAGCATTTCTATTTTAATCATTAATTTTGGCTGCTCAGGACCCCGGAGTCACCGATCCCGTTTGTGACTTAATTTGGGATGGGAATGAGGCAGGAGGCAGAAGATGCACTGAGAATCAACCAGGAGAGAATGGGCTTGAGTTCCATTCGGAAAGATTGGGGCCAGATGCAAGGGACATTTTTTCGTTAATGCCAATTGCAATTCTTCTGTCTGCTCTAGCAAGGCAAATCATAGAATTTGCGCAACTGTAATTTTGGTACAGGTAGGAGAGATTCTCATGTAAGGAAGACAGTTTAATTTTCATTATGATTTGACTGCAAGGAGATGGGTCAGATGAACTATCCATTCAAGTAAATCATAGTACCTCAAGACAATAAGAAGTGCGTATAATCCACCCTGCTCCCTTTTTGCTTTGAATGCCAGGAAGCTCAAAGCCAACTCTACTGTTCAGTTAAAACATTACAATTAGCCTAGGGCACTGCTTTAGTTATCTATTGCTGTGAACAAACAACCCCCAAACTTAGTGACTCAAAACTATTTTTATCTTTCACGGTTCAGTGAGTTGACAGGACTCAGTTGGGCAGCTCTTGCTTGGAGATGCTTATACAGTTTCAGCCTGATGGTGGCTGGAGTTGGAGTAATCTAAAAGCTCAACTGGGGTAAGCATGCAAGACGGTTTGCTCATTCACAGGTGTACCACTTGGGCTGAGAGGGCCGGAATGGCTGGAGGCTGGCTGTCTCCCTCCAGATGGCTAGCTTGGGCTTTCTCACATCATGCCAGTGGTCATAGTTCACACATGGCCACTGGCTTCCCCCAGAGGTCATACTGGGGGGATTTATTCCTCCCCTGCAAGGTTATAATGGGAGATGTGGTCCCTGGGTGGGGTCATCTTTGGAGACATGTTACCACAGCTATTTATTAACCTTTTATTATTTTTCATGGTCTTCTCAGGGATGTATCTTTCTTTGCGAGCCTTTTTTTTTTCTTTTGAAGTAGGCAAGCATGAATAATATCTATATGATGCTTTACTCTGGTCTAGGATTTGATAATTGACAATGCACCCACCTGTGCTATATTACCTGGCCTTCATGACACCATGTAAATGGGCAGATCCAGTGACTTTATCCTTATTTTTACAGATGTGGAGATGGTTTCAAAAAGGATTAGTGATTTGCCCAACATCACACAGCTGGAAGTGGCGGGACAGCACAGCTGGACAGTGGTGTCTGAGATGTCAATCTATGTCCTCAAGCACTGGGTGAAGCCCAGACAGAGCCCTAAGCCTAAAACTCAGGTGTGACTCCCCAACACGCTGCACAACACCTGCTTGCCTCTCCGTCACCCATTCCCAGCAGGAATTTAGTGCAGTGGTGAGAGCATGAGTCCTTGAGCAAAACTGAATCCAAACTGGCTCTGCTGCTTCCTAGCTGTGGAGCTGGGATCTTTCAGACGACTCAGCTTCTCCATCTGTAAAATGAGGTTGTTGCTTACTCCCTCTCAGGGTTGTCGTGAGGATTAAATGAATTAATGCATCAAAGTCATACTTGATAAGAACTTTAAAAAGAAATCTCTCAGTGAAAAGCTGTAGAGATAAGTAGCTATTAAGAGGACTCTGGTCTGGTTTTCTCTTCTTTATGCTTTTCTTGATTTTATACGGACAATACTAAGCGCCCCAGCTGATACTGACATCTAATTTTGCTGGATATTGCATATTATCGGATAGACTAAAAGCCCTAAGTCAATGTTATTGCCTGACTGTCACGATTGCAGCTGCAAGATGTAGTTATAAAACATTGTCAGGACTTGTCGACACAAGCTGTTTTCCCCAAGCTTTAGTGTACACTCACTTTCCCTCTGCAGTTATTTACACTGACATTCTCTCCTTTGGTGCCCAGTGGCTCTCTCCTTTCACTCTCCATCCCAAGCAGATCTGCACATTCACACCCGGCTTCTCTCCACTTTGCTGCTTTCCACACACATGTTCTTCTCAACACACTCAGCCGAAGACATCCTTGTACCTATGGACCTTCTGCATCCCAGGGCACCTTCCTTCCTCAGACCCCCAGTGTACAAATATTTCTGTGCTCACTGAGCCTGAAATGTCCCCTCCGTCCCAGGTTCCCCCAGGGATATGCTGGAGAAGATTTGCAGCCATACCACACAGGGCAGGATGCAGACCTATGTATGAGTGAGGAGGCTCTGGACACTTGGCTGCACCTGTCCAGGGATGTTTGGCTCACACAGCTCTTCATCAGTGGCCAGAGAGTGGATTTCCCTACTGCCCACCTGGACACTGCACAGACATCCTGGGCACAGTCCAGAGAGTAGACGACAGCTGCTGCTTAAGGGGACAAGTGTTCCCGACCCAGGAGGGAGGAGGCTTGGCTAAGGGAAGCTGCCTGTTTTTCCTAGCTCAGGGTTGGGGGAATATTGAGCTGAATATGCACCTATTCAGAAGGGCAAAGAGCCAAAAATAACTAGGAGCAACAGCATTTCATCTGACAGGCCCAGAAATAGAGCTCATTTCAGAGCTACAGACCGAGCGATTCCAAGACCTTCACCATCCCCATAGAAATACACCTTCAAATTCCCACAGAAAAATTCTGAGGTGACACACAAACTACCATCCCCTCTTCACTACAGCTTCTCAGAGTGAGGGCTCTGGGGCCCATAGGAAGAGAGTCTGCAGAGTCAAAGACCTGAGGTTCGAAAGACAAGGTCTGGGGACCAGGACATGAGGATGCTATCTGGTGGAATGTTCTAAGGAAGGAAGAAGTAGGAAGTAATTGATCAATATGGAGATTGCAAAACAGGAAGAACACGGGCTTCCCTGGTGGCGCAGTGGTTGAGAGTCCGCCTGCCGATGCAGCGGACACGGGTTCGTGCCCCGGGCGGGAAGATCCCACATGCCGCGGAGCGGCTGGGCCCGTGAGCCATGGCCGCTGAGCCTGCGCGTCTGGAGCCTGTGCTCCGCAACGGGAGAGGCCACAACAGTTAAGAGGCCCGCGTACCACCAAAAAAAAAAAAAAAAAAAAAAAACAGGAAGAACAGAGATAGAAAAGGGATGTAGGGAAGGTAAAGAATAGGTGTTATGAGAAAAACTGAAGTACTGAACATTAAAAACAGTGTGCAGTGGACCTCCCCGGCAGTCCAGTGGTTAAGACTCCACCCTCCAATGCAGGGGGCGTGGGTTCAACCCCTGGTTGAGGAATTAAGATCCCACGTGTCTCGCGGTGTGGCCAAAAATTTTAAAAACAGCAACAACAAAACAAAACAAAACAAAAAAACCAAAACGGTGTGCAGGGTTTAGCTGAATCTTGAAGGTCACCCTTGGCAGAAAAAAAAGCCATGGTCTTCCAATCAGAATGGGAGTATGTTGCCTTCTATTTTTGTTTTCTTCTCTTCTATTTTGATGTAAAAGGCAAATGTCACAGTTCAGTCTATATTCTGAATATCAGAAATTGCAAGAAGGAAGTTGGGGATGGAAGAGAGGAGAGGCTGCAGGGTTCCAGAGACCCCTGATTGTGGGGAAAAACTATGTTCTACTGGAAGAAGATCGGGGGAAGAGTAATGAATAAGAAAGGAAAAGGAGGAAGGAAGATAAAAAGGGACAGGAAAGAGAGGATGGAAGAAAAATTGAAAGAGGAAGATGAGGGGTTCAATTTTATTTAACGAATTTGTCTAGGAACTTTCTATACAAGGCATGAAGGCATTACACAGAGCTGATTAAGAAACAACCCCTGTTTGCAAGGAGCTTATAGTCTATCTGAGGAGGAGAACTGGCCAGCAAACCAGCTACAAAATAAATAAAGCAGGATTAAATGGCTACAGGCAATGCTTGGTGGGACAGAGAGAAACGACCAATTGAGTTTTTCTTTTTCATATGTATATAGTTCTATTTAGTGGCTTTTTAAAATTGAAGTATAGTTGATTTACAGTATTGTGTTCGTTTCAGGTGTACAGCAAAGTGATTCAGTTATATATATATATATATTTTTCCAGATTATTTTTCATTAAAGATTATTACAAGATATTGAAATTTGTAATTGAGGTCATGAGGGGAGCTCCCTGGAGCTGGGGTCCCTAGGTTTGAGCAGGGCCTCCTGCAGGGCCTCTCCGCCACCTCTGTAACCCCTAGGTCAGCTCTCTCTGTAAGAGCAGATCTCTTGACCCTACACATCCTTAATATTTAGAAATGTGGTTTCCAAGCTCCCAGCAAAGGGCCGCACTGATCTGAAGGTAAGTTGCTACTCGTCTACAGCAAAATAAGACCAAGACAAGTTAGGAGTTTTTCACAAGCAAATGATATTCAATTTAAAGGACTGTCTTTTATTATGATATTAGGTCTTTCCTAACTTTCTGCTGGTAAAAATGCCCTGTCTTTTTAATGAAATAATGTTGATAGAAGATTGTGTATTGGGGGGTTGTTTTTCGTTGGTTGGTTTGGCTTCAAGATTTTTACTTGGCAAGTTAATAGTTGGCCAACTGCCTTGGTCCCTGAGAATTTTCTGATCTCTAACCATTTCAGAGTCTGAGAACTACTGGATGGTTATTCAGCGCCCAGCCAGGCAAGCAGACTCTCCCCAGCCCCTTTCCCTCCAGGTCCTGGATGCTCATCCACGGAGCTTGGATAAGCGAGGCTGCCATCCTCCTTCCAGACTCCGTTGCCTTTGCCCTTTCCCGTGTTCAGGTGTGGCGTCATTTACCTTTCACTGTCTCTTTAGAGGGCACGTGATGAACTGACATACTTCAGCAGTAATGAGCAATAGCAGATTAATACACTCTCCCCAGGGGCCTTCACATTTCAGTGAAGTATTAAAACTTAATTCAAACCAATGAATTGTAATAGTGGAATTTTAAGCCCTTCCACAGGACAATGGAAAAGGGGGCTGTTTTGAAATAAAAAAGGTCCTCTGAAATCAGACCACACCCTTCAAATTACCGACACAAACATCTAGAGAGAAGGCAAGGGCAATAACGGATTCTGTCTTCTGGATAAAAATTTCACACTCCACTGTGAGTAGAAATTCTGACCTTCTCTTCCCCTACCCCTCTGCAATACAGAATTAGTCAATCCCATCACCCCCTGCCCTGGGCCACAGAGCAAGGTGAAAGTCACTTTTAAAGGATGGAATTGTGTTTCGGTGAGTTTTCTGCATGCCTGATGCTCCTTAGGATTCCCAGGGCCTGGGGTGGTGCCAGACACACAGTAGGAACACAGGAGAAGATGAATAAGTGAGACATTGGCTATACCAGGTTAAAAACAGCCCAGGCCCCTAGTGGGTGCCTCCACATTGACTATAGTTAGGTAAATTCAAACCCTTAAAGCTCACGGGCTTGAAAACTCCAATTCCATAAATCCTGAATACCAACAACCTGAGGGACTCAGTTCTCTGAAGACCAGCCCAAACCGGGTGCAGTGAAGGAGGAGAGAAAATCCAGAGGAAGGCCCAGGAAGACAGGTAGGGAAACCCCAGAAACACTGTGAAGTCCTGTTCTCCTGAACTGGAACAGTTTTTCTTTCACACACATTAAAAAGTATAGTCTACCGTACTGATAGAAAAAATATGGACATGATCTAGGACAAAGCCACCAAATCTTTTATCCCCTTGGACACTCAGTAGAATAAATGGAATGGTTTTCTATATCACACAGGAGAATTTTAAGAGCGTCGGGTTTGTGGAAGTGGGACAAGGCATTGTCAAAGAAACCCTCAAATTCTTTAATGTGGTGGCCTGTGGATGAGAGAGGAGCAGAGTGACCCTTTCTTATCAGCCAGCGGCTCTGGAAATGCGGTCTCTGGATTGGCAGCAGTATCACCTCCCAGCTTGTTAGCAAGGCAGCTTCTCAAGCCCCACCCAGGACCAACTGAAGCTGCAATTCTAGCCCAGCAACGTGTGTTTTAACATGCCTTCCTGGTGACTGGGATGCACGCTGAAGTTTGAAAACAGTTGACATAAGTCATGACTTTGCAGTAAGTGACTTGGAGCCAGGAGCCTGACCCAGGGCCACAGTCCTTAGGTGACCTAGAGAAAGTAAGGGATGACTCAGCTGAGGTGCTGAGTGTGGCCAGGGCTGTACTGAGATGGCTGAGGGCATATCCAGGCACGGGCGATTCCAAAGCTGCTCTAACCCCACCCTGGGCATCCTATCTTCACCACCAGCCTCTCCTGACGCCTGTCGGGACTTGACCTGCTATGGTGGCACCTCCACTGGGAAAGGGCTGTATCCTCTCAGACTCCCAATCTTTTATTAGTCCCAATCCACACAAATCCACCATTGCCAAAGGGAAGCTTCTGAGAACTTTCGAAGGTGGGTTAACTGTTTCAGAGCAGCCGCGGGCCCAAGCAATTATCAGAGTCG
The DNA here is from genome assembly GCF_003031525.2 of Neophocaena asiaeorientalis asiaeorientalis. Classification (NCBI taxonomy): domain Eukaryota; kingdom Metazoa; phylum Chordata; class Mammalia; order Artiodactyla; family Phocoenidae; genus Neophocaena; species Neophocaena asiaeorientalis. Next base: position 3,094,749 of record NW_020173231.1, on the reverse strand, counting down.
CTAGACACAGCCACTCTCTTTCTAGAGCGCCAGAGCTGGCGCGAGCTGGGGATCCCTCTGTCTAGCCGGGCCCCTCGGCCTGGCGGCAGAATTTGGGTCGCCGAGCAGCCAGTTCCAACCTGTGTCCCCAAGGCCGAGGATGTGCCTGAATTTTTTTTTTTTTTTTTTAAAGCTGTTTGTACACTTCAAGAGCCTCACCCCTTTCACTTGGGGCTTGAGCACAACTGAATTGGCCTAATTAATTCATTTTCTTTTCGGTCCAAAGTGGAAGCCGGGGCACAGGGATGCAAATCAGATACAAATGCGATTTGGGCGCCGATACTCTGGACAATTAAAACAAAGAGCTCGGCGTCAGTGGCGCCGGCCCGGCACAAAACCCTCGGGAAGCATCCAGAACGTGCCGCGAACCAGCCGGCAGGGTGCGGCGCACCTCGGGCTAAAACGGTGCCCGCAGGGAGGAGGCCCCGCGCCTGCAGGTGGACAGGTGGAGGTTGGTAGGGGTCAAAATCCACCCTTAAAGACTGGAAGCTGGGCCACTGCGTGGCGCGACTCCACGGGGGCACACTAGCACTGCGCCCGACGGGAATGGCGCCCTTGCCAAAAGAGCAACCAAACAAAAACCCATTGCACGGGCGGGAACTAAGCTGCTGGACCCGCCAAAGGAGTGGGTGGGAGAGAGAGGATGCGCAAGAGAGGAATAGAATGAGAAGAGGAGGGAGTGGAGAGGGGAAACGGATTGAGAGAGAAGGAAGCAAGTGAAAAAAGAAAAAAGAGGGGGTTAGGAAGAGAGGTGAGAGTGAGAGAATTGTAGAGAAGGAAAAAAGGGAAGCGGAGGGCGGGGAGAGGGATCGCGG
>NW_020173231.1:3038832-3093097 GCF_003031525.2 Neophocaena asiaeorientalis asiaeorientalis | reverse complement strand
GCGCCGGACCCTGCCCGGGTCCTCCCCTCCGCGCGGGGCCCCGGGGACGCGGGTGGGGGCGGCCGGGGACCTCTACCTCGCGGGCGGGTGCGGCACGGCTAGTTTTGTCTCTTCCTCGCCGCCGCACCCTGGGCGCTCCCGGCACCTGGGACGGGTACCCGGGGCGCGGAGACCGGTGCGTGGACCGGAGTTGCGGCGCTGCGCTCTCGCCGGGGTCCCTTCCTCTCCCTCCGAGACCCGTTCCAGACCCGGGTCAGGTTCCCCATGACACCCAGTCCTGTTCCCCACTCCACCTGGGAGCCTCGCCACCCCGCGTTTCCTCCCTCCCCGCTGCGCACGGCTCTCCAGCTCCCTCCCTGCCGGTCCTGGGCGTCCCTCACAATCTTCTCGAGGTTCCTTTCCTTCCCGTGCCCAACTTCGCCTCTTTCTCTCTGCGAATGCCACCCGCCTCGCCCCTCCTCTTAGTTTCCACCCGGTCCTCATGGCCCGGACCGTTTTGTGCGGACGCACCGGGCAATGAACCTCGTATTTCCAGCGCTCTTCAACTCCTCCATGGTCACTCCAGCCAAGTTGCGGCTGCCAGCAAGAAATCTAGTTCTTTGTAACACGCTTACCGCCAGAGTGGGGACTTTAGCTGTGTCTTGAACATTGTCATTTCAGAGAACACGTTTGGCTCATGCGTGTCCGTTTACAATTTGCACACTTCCTGGCTTTTGTTTTAGTCATCAACTAAATGGCAGTAATCTGTTTTTCAAAACCAACTCATTTAAAATACCAGAGTAATTTAGACCCTCGGAACAAGGTGGGGGAATATTCCCCAATTCCTTTGCTGGCTTGCTCTCTTCTGCTTTGAATTCTCCTAAACAACAGTAAATTTACAGGAGGTGACACCATTTCTGTCCAGCCTACCTTATGTTCCAGGATCCTGCAGAAACCTTGGGTTATCTCGCCATATATTACTGTAAATAAATGAAATGGAAAATGCTGAATCATGAAACTGATGTAATAGGAAATTCACAGAATGCTGAAAAAGAAAAGAAAAGAAAAAAAATTGAGTAGTGTCAATGTCCAGAATTCTTTTCATTTATGTGGCATTGCCATTATTTGGAGACTTTCTTCTTGGAGGCAAAAAACTGCTTAGGAGACATTGGCAGGATTTAGAATTTGATTCCAAAGAAAGTTGCCGCTCAGCCCAAGTTTCTTTTGATACCCTTTACTTGTTGAACGTTTCATTTCTTGAAGCAAGAGGATGTAAAAATGCAAATTGTAATTCTGCCTCTTCATCTACCTGTTGAGCAATCCATGCTTTTCCTCATATTGTAAAATAAGCCAGTACCATATTTTGTGGTTGGCTTTAGTTCATATTTTTATAAGAAGTTATCAGTTAACATGAATGGTTTTTTTCACCCAGGAGATATTATTATTTAACATTTATGCCACAGGGTTACAGCACACAGGCTCATAAATAAAACTGCCGTAACAGGTGACAGGGTTGCAGTTTAAACAGATGATTCCCATCCACAATGCACTGGTTACCCACAGAGGCAGAAATGATGCAGTAGAGCAGTGTGTGAAACATTAATGTACAAGTGGTCAGGAAAGTTCCATGTGGGAATACCAAGACCTGGCAAGCAGAGCCTGTTTCTTGACTGTTACAAGAAATCAGAGAAACAAGAGCAATAAAGGCCTAAGTCGTCCACAGGAGCAAAGACAGATGATGGAGCAAGTATAAAAGTGCTGTATGGGGTTTCCCTGGTCGCGCAGTGGTTAAAAGTCCGCCTGCCAATGCAGGGAACGCGGATTTGAGCCCTAGTCCGGGAGGATCCCACATGCCGCGGAGCAACTGGGCCGGTGAGCCACAGCTGCTGAGCCTGCGCTCTAGAGCCCACGTGCCACAACTACTGAAGCCCGCGCTCCTAGAGCCCATGCTCCGCAATGAGAGAAGCCACCGCAATGAGAAGCCCGAGCACCGCAGCGAAAAGTAGTTCCCACTCACCGCAACTGGAGAGAGCCTGCGCGCAGCAATGAGGACCCAACGCAGTCAAAAGTAAACTAAATAAAATTTTTTAAAAAATTTATAACATTTCTGGATGGACCAAGGGGGATTTGAGACAACAGATCACAGAGAGAAAAATGATGCTATGGACAGACTATGGTGAGTTAGTGAAGTGGTGAGGTAGGGCTCCAAAAAGAGAGATTATAGAAAATACTGTAATGTGGAAAATAACTAGAGCATGGATGAATGTCTTGGCAGACAAGGAAGGATGGATTTTAGAACTACCATGGAGAGGGAAATGTCAGTGCTTCCTGAGTATGTGTGTTTCCTTCAGATGGGCTTCGGATATGCTACTGTTAAAAAAAAAAAACTTGAATAAACAAGAAAACCATTTTTCAACTGAATGAGAAAGTTTTGCAAAACCCAGGGAAGCAAAAGTGTGGCTTGGAAGGTGGGCTTCACCCTTTGTTCTAAAGGTCTAGCCATTGGTAGGGATTTTGCTCGAGAGGTATGTGCTACCAGAGAAACTGCTGAAAGGTAAGCCTTCTTGACCTTGGAGAAATTCAGTTGCAAATTGGGGAAAATGTAAAACAGCTGCATGAACACATGAAAAACATAAACTACTGAGAAAAATGCATGAGTGTGTGTCTTGTACATCAAGGAATACTTCCTAGAGAAAGTGCTTGGTCAGAGCAGGGGGGTGGACAGATGGAGGGTGGAAGTTGAGCAGAATAGCTAAGCAGGACCTCAGGAATAGGTAGACACTAGAGGAAGAAAGCTATCCCATAATTTGGAAACCTAAATAATAATAGTAGTAGTAGTAATAATAGTTTGCATTGTGTTAGGTTATTTATATGCATTATCCAATATTAATCTTAACAATAACCTTGTGAGGTAGGAGCTAGTATGATCCCCATTCAGATGAGTTAACTGAGGCTCAGAGAGGTTAAGTTAGTTGTACTAGGCCACACAGGTAGCCCAGGTTTGAAACCCAAGTCTATCTCCTTCCAGAGCCCCAGTTCTAGCCATTCATTGCCTTCTGGATTTTGCTGCTTGTAACCCATTCCCCTTATGCATTGATGTATGGGCCATTAGCAAAGTTCTCAAAATTAGCAGCTTCTGTGAAATTGACCAGGATGTGAGGTCATGTCTAAAGTAGCCTAAAATATACAAAGCAGGAAGCCCAGGCCACAGAGTAGAAGCAGGATGTTAAAGAGGGGAAAAAAAAAAAGTAAAGCCAGAAGATATTTGCCATCACAATGGAAAGGCAAAGGATGGGGTCCTTGTATAATCCAGAGGCAGCTGGCAGAGTTTAGCACTTGAGTTTGTATGAACATGTGTCCAAGAGTATAGCCCAGTGTGCCTTGGAATGTATTGCAAAGACAAATTGTCTGTGATTTGGGGACTGACTCCTGTTTTGTGTTATCCCTACCTATTTGCTGGTTCGCAAGGGCTGGAGGTTGAGAGAGCCCTTCTAGACAGATGCCTTCAAGCCCGTGCCATCCTGATGGAGAGCAGGGTCCTGAGGTGATGAGCACATTCCTTCTCCATTGGCTGGGACAGAATAACCTTCAGTAGCAGCCCAAGAACAGTACTGTGACTATAGCTAGGATACTGCCAAAGCATGAATAATTGTGATGAGGCCTGAAAGATAAGTCACGGAACGATGCCAAGCAGATTTCTGAAAAGATGATCCCTGGTTCCAGCAGCTGCCCCCCAAATTCTGAGGTCACCAAAGGTCCAGGTGCAGAGAGCCTCCTCAGAGAGGATGGCACCTTGAAAGCAAAAGGTCACGGAAACCACTTCCACTGAGGTTACGGGTGCTGACTGGTGGGGTCCATGATGGTCTTTCTTTGCCTCAGAGACCCCCTAGCCATTCTCATCCATCATTAACTCTTACCTTCCACCAGACTTGGCTAGAACAGCCTGAAACTGCCCAGCCCCATTTGTGACAATGGCACTTGGAGAAGGCAATTCTGTCTCTTTGGAACTCTGGTCTCGAAGTATAATTTTTTCCTAAAATGAGAAAACAAATCTCACAATGGCTGGTATTGGTGTCAGCTGTAGAGCTGAAATATTCCGAGTGGACATTTGCACTTGTGAGACAACCAGAAGACAAAGAAACAAGAGGGCGTTAGCGGCACAGATGTATGTGGGGCTCATTGGCAGGCAGTGGCTGTGACAGAGTCTTGTACAGAATTCTCTGTAAGCGACCACAGACCATCAGTTATCCCTCCAGAAGTGTTCATTAACTCAACTCCTTGCTTTGTGTAACACAGGACCTAGGAACTTCAAAACGAAGTGTAGAGACCTTCAATTATCCAGTTTGTGCAAGAATGATTATGGATATTTGAAATACAGAGACCCATCCTCTAACTTCACATCAGCCAATAGCTTCCACATTCATTCCAACCAGAGTCCCTAAAATCTCCCAACTGGCGGTGTTTGCCTCTTGCCTTCTCTTCTTTCCAGCTGCCTGTTGGCAAAACTGTGGGAGCCACCAGTTGGCTAAACGGAGCAGCTGGAGGGCAGGTAGAAGAGAAGGCGTAAAGAGGCCAGGCAATTCATGGAGAAGTTGGATAGACTGGAGTAGACCATAAATAGCCTGAAGTGAATTCAGTTACCCTGTTTATTGGCTCATACCATTCCCCGGAGAAAGGAATGGAGGGGGCACGAGGGCGTGCGGCATGTGAGGAATTTCTGAGGAGCTTCTGCTTTGGTGGCTTGTCATTTGCTTCCCAGCCTCACCCGAAGAAGGGCTGAACCAAGCTGGGGAGTCCGCTCAATGCAGCGTGTGTGTTTGTAAGATAACATCTACCCTCCCCAGACGTAATGCATGGTGATCTGATGTGATTTTAGCCCCTCACCCCACACTTTCAAGACGGGAGTGAGCAAAGTCCCGAGATTCCCCCACCTGTAACCAGAAGGTGGTGACGGGTGTAGAAGTGGATGAGTTGAGGGCATCATTTTGGGTGTTTCTGGAAGGCAGCAGGCACACCATCGCCAGCTTTGGAGTCAACAGCTATGGATTTGAATTTTGGTTCTGCTTTTTAGTAGCTGGGTGATCTTGCGCAAGTTACTCACCCTCTCTGAATCCATTTCATTTCCTCAGCCGTTAACTGGAATGCTGTGTCCCTCAGAGAGCTGTTGTGAGGTTAGAGGGGAGAAGTTCTATGAAATTCATTGTGAGAGGATGAGGTTAGAAGTGAATGAGAAGACTTACTGCGTTTGTCCCCGTGCCTAGCACATAGTAGGTACTCAATGAAATTAAACTGCACCAAACTTGGTTACCGTCTCATAATTTGTGTTAGCAAGAAATAGCATATCAAACGGTATTAAAAGGGGGAGAGGATCCAACACAGCAAGGAGTGTTGATCATTATTGCAGTGGCGTTTCTCTAGCCAGCTCTCAGGTTTGGGAAAGCACACGGGTTGGCTGGGAAATGTTTCCCAAGGCTCATCTTGACCTCGAAGTCCATATTGATGTCATCGCTCATTCTGCTTAATTGCATGCTTTGTTGACATAAACAGAATTTTTGCTTATTTCTAGTTGGCAGAAATCGGAAACATAGGCCTCTTAAGCCAAGACAATTACCTTTTGACCTATGGAAAGTTTGATCCAGCCGGTTTGGAGAGAGGGTGCTCAAAAGGCAAGGTTTTCTTAGGTGACTGTGGGGCAGAATGGATAAGGATGAGAAAAATAGTCAATTATTGTTTGCAATCAGACATACCCACATGCACATGTAAATGTAAATGGACCTCCCATAGAGAGACAAGTGACATGAGTTAAGATTTTCTAATGTCTCTGTTTCCTTAAACAATAAGTGGATCATATAGAGAAAAGAGCCAAGTTTTCTCCCGTCTTTGGAACAAGGGAAGGTTATTTGAAGAGAGTTTCCTCTTACTGATTTTTAAAGGAATGAGATGGACTCATCCTAAAAAAAAGTTCAGGTGGTTTTGATAGATTATTTTTTCCATCCAGAAGATACATTAAGTTCATCTGTTTCTTGATTCCCAGGCTGAACGGAATGCATTTAGAGTTCCAATTTTGGGTCTTTTATCAGGAACACACATGAAATGACCCATTTCTGTCTTTTTTTTTAAAAAATGATAAAACATACACAAAGACAAAGGAATCTATGTTTTGTGACTGTGTGGGATGTTGTCAAATTTGACTTTGATTAGGGCTTCATTCTGGTATAAACAGATGTTTGAGGGCTCAGGCATCTTTCAGAGCCCAGCTCCATTGTGTGCGGAGCAGATCAGCAGCTTCCGAGGTGAAACATGTATGTGGTTGCCTAAATGGCATAATTGGAGGGGCACAGAGGTGCCCTTTACACCGCAACTGTCTCGCTTACAGCTGCAGTACATTTGGCCTTTGTTTTTAAGGCATTATCTCCACCAGGCTGGCCTAGAAATGCAATATGTGACATTACCACCGTGTTTTTCATTATCACATTAACATGGGTGAACTCGCCAGATGAGCACGAGTCCAACAGGGGGTGGAGGGGCAGGAAATTTAAAAGTTTTAATTTATATTTTTTGGTGTGGGGAAATGGAAAAGTTCTAGAATGTAGGGCAGTTGTCTGAAAGGGAGAAGTCCACCCTAAAGGGACAAGGTGGGTGCGAGTGCCACCTTCTCTGACCTCACAGTCCCCCCGGGTCAACTCTGACCCCCAGGGGCCCAGTGAAATATTCTTTGGAAGGAGATTAATGAGGCTGGATGACAAAGAGAGGAGTGCCAACCCCCATCCCCCCACCCGCCCCAAAGAACTTGTGAATGTCAGGAAAGTTTGGTGGCGACTCAAGATTGGATCGAGTGCTTTGGTTTATATGCAGGTGCCCCCAGTGCTGTGGGGCAGTTGATCTGAGTTGGGCCACCGAGGCATCTGGCAGAAATGCCCACGCCTGGTACTTATTTCAGCAAAAAACCCTTAGCCAAACTCTACAATGTGCCGAGCTCTACCTTATAAGCCGGGGACGTAACAATGAACAAGACGTGGACTCTGACTTTATAATTTCTAAACAAAGGAACGTTTGGGTAATTTTTAGCTTATGTTAATGCAGCCTGGCATGTGAAAATACCTATGAAGGTTGGACACGTGTCATGCCCGTAGCTGAAACTCTTCAAGTTAATTGCCTTATTTTCCTGGCAGGAAATAGCTCATAACACACACATAACTTGAGCCAGGAAATCAGCTTCAGCTTAATCAATATTTAGAATGTGATGTGTCTCTAATCTGTGTTGGTTTTGTACGTAACAGAGGTAGCCACGACTCATGGCGTAGCAGCTGCCTGCTGGGTCTGCTCCAACCCACGAGATGCCAGCTTCCTATGTTACATAGGTGCCCACGAGAAGGAAGATTGCAAAACCTTCCTGAGGGATTTAGACCATGCTCCTCAAATCACATACAGTAACTCTGAGGTCCTCTTTGGGGCTGGCATACCCCCATCATATTAAGAACATCACCCTATCCCTGAAGTTGCTCTTCTCTTGCTCCCCAGCTGTCACTAATGTTTCTCTCACTTCTTTAAACATCTATTTCAGTCCATGAAATTCTCGTTGTTGTTGTTGTTGTTTTTTGGTTCTGCCAAGTGGCTTGCAGGATCTTAGTTCCCCCACCAGGGATGGAATCTGTGCTCCCTGCAGTGGAAGCGCGGAGGCTTAACCACTGGACCGCCAGGGAAGACCCGTCAGGCCATGAAATTCGACCTCTTTTCCTAGCCTAGCTCCAACTTCTCATCCTACTTAGATCTTTATTGAAAGAAACATTAGCAAGGTGTCAACATACCCATGAGGGACCCTTGGCAAAATAACATATCAAGCCCCATCAACCACATGTATAGGAAATGATGCCTGATTGGGTTATTCATCTTATTTCTCCTATGTGATCATTCCTTTAAAACGTATATCTTTTGTCACTCCGTGTTCTTTAAAACTGTAGCACTTTAAGTGGTCTTCTAATTCAGCTGATTATTATATGATCTCGTCATCTTTCCAAATGGCTGTAATTCAAAATAATGACGAGAACACATTTTCATAAAAATGACAAAATAACTAATATCTAATAATACAAAAACTCTATCTAGAATAAAAGCTCGATAGTCTGTAACAGTGATCTGCAAACTATGGCCCCCGGGCCAATCCGGCCAGCTACATTTTTCTGTAAACGAGGTTGCACTGGACCACAGCCATGCTCACTGGCTTGTGTGTTGTCAATGTCTGCTTTCTTGATACCACACTAGATGGACATCAGCAGCTGAAAAACCCCAAATAATTACCATCTGGCCCTTTTTTACAGGAAAAGTCTCTGACCTCAGATCTAGAATAGCGCCATTGGATAGAAATATGTGAGCCACGAATTCGAGCCACATATGTAATTTCACATTTTCTAGTAGCCACCCTAAACAAGTAAACAGAAACAGGTAAAATTAATTTTAGTAATGCATTTTATTGAACTCACTGTATCTTAACCTTATCATTTCAACATGTAATCAGTATAAAAATTATTAATGAGATTTTTCTGTGTTCAGTCTTTGAAATCCATTGTATCTTTTACACTTACAGCACATCTCGGGTTAAGTGCTTAGTATGACTTCTGGTCACCGTATCGGATAGCATACATCTAGGACCTGTCAGCCTGGAATTTACTTTTACCTGAGACTCTGAAGCCAGTGAAAACAAAATTATCTTCATATGAGTATATGGAGATTTCCTTAAAAACAGAATTTCAAGAGAAGGTGCTGGAGAGACTACACTGTCAGGTGTCCCATACCTTCTTCATTCTCATCTGTCACCACCCATCTCCACAATGATGAGCCTGGGGTCTGGAAATCTGTGGGTCACCAAGCAAAAGTGAAGCTATATTTAGCATGATCCTGTGCTTATTAACGTGGAAAAGTGGGCTGGGGCATTTTTAGCAATAAGATGTAAATGAATTAACTGCACTTTCCAGTGAAATTTAAGGAAACCAGACAGCTCTGTTTAAAAGAGGTTTTCACTGGAGTTCCTAGCATCAGCAATAAAAATGTGATTAAAAAAATTGAAGTGGGAGAACGGGGCCTGGGTGGGGTATTAAGGTATACATGAAAAGAACAAGGAAGAGGTTTTAAGTCCTTCTTTGAGAAGGCACACAATGTGATATTTAATATACCACAGCATATCCTGGACTCTGTTCCCTATTGTCTCACTAAATAAGCAAATGTCTCCTTCCGGGGAGCTGAGAAAGGGAAGCCTTGGGGGCTTTTGGACTGAGGAGCGCAGGTCACCCATGGGCACCACTCTGGTCCAGCTCCCATCAGCACCAGCAGTCTCTGGCTTCGGCTAAACGCTGCTATGGGCTTAATAGCTCGATTTGAATCTTGAGGAGGCGGCCACGTCTCGGCACATCTGGCCAAATGAGTAAACCGTCGCTTGTGGACAAATGCTGGCTGTATCTCTCTTCATATGAAAGCAGAATCAGCCTGGAGTTCCCAGGCAGCCATGGAATGGCAAATCTTTGGTTTCATGGTGTGTGCTGTGGGGTGGAGAATGTCGGAGTGGGCATGAGGAAAAGGAGCCAGGCTTCCGGGCCGGCCTCTGCTAAGACCGCAGCTGCGGGATGTCGGAGAACATCCCCTCGGGGTTGCCATGTCCTTGTCTGAAAACCGGGGTGGGCTGGCTTATCACCAAGGGCTTGTGACCCTCATATCCCCATGTCCTTTTGTGTTTTTATTTACAAACCTTCTGTCCTCTGGCCAAACCCGGCTGCTTGCTAGACCCCCAGGACAGCCGCCTGTCCCTCCTTTCATGTCTCTACTTAAGCTGTTCACACCACTTGCAGTGTCCTCCCTTTGCCTCTCTACCTAAAGAACTTCTCTTCATCCATCGAAGCCCAACTGAAATGCCATTTCCTCCATAAAGCCTTTCCCAGAGCCCCCGTCAGAATTACTGTCATTTGGTGCTGTGTTCCCTTTGGGTTTGCATTTAGTTTGACTGGAGTGCAGGCCATGTTCTGCCAAGTGTCTGCTATTTGTAAACATGATTCTTTGACTCCAGACTTTGCATGTTACTCACCTTTGCCCCTCCTACAGCCCTAAGCCAGAATTGAAGAAAGAGGTCCCTATTTCTTCCTTCTTTGGAGAAGACCACAGTGACCTTTTTCTTTAAACTTGTGGTTAAAATATTCATAGCATAACATTTACCACTTTAGCCATTTTTTTTTTTTTTTTTTTTTTTTTTTTTTTTTTTTTTTTTTTTGCGGTACGCGGGCCTCTCACTGTTGTGGCCTCTCCCGTTGCGGAGCACAGGCTCCGGACGCGCAGGCTCAGCGGCCATGGCTCACGGGCCCAGCCACTCCGCGGCATGTGGGATCTTCCCGGACCGGGGCACGAACCCTTGTCCCCTGCATCGGCAGGTGGACTCTCAACCACTGCGCCACCAGGGAAGCCCTCCACCTTTTAACTATTATGAATAATGCTGCTGTGAACCTGGTGTAAGTCTATGAACATATCTCTTCCAAGCCCTGCTTTCAACTTAGATATAGACCCAGAAGTGGAATTGCTGGGTCATATGACAGTTCTGTGCTTAATTTTTTAGGAACTGCAGTACTGCCTTCCACAGTGGCTGCACCATTTTACATTCCCACCAGCGATACACAAGGGTTCCAAATTTCTCTGCATCCTCTCTAACACTTGTGGTTTTCTTTTTTTAAAAAAATAGTAGCCATGCTAATGGGTGTAAATTGGTCCAAAGTAACCTTTTTGCTATTGTGTTATGGATGTCTAAATCTCAAAGTCACATTTAGAACAGCTCTTAGCATCCATCCATCCGTGCCTTATGATCAAAACATTGCCTTAATTTCAGGACCAAACTTTCCAGATTTATTCTGGAAGGAAAGTCCACACTGAGAGGCCTTCATCATCTAAAGAACTAGATAACTAACACAACATTGTAAATCAACTATACTTCAATATAAAATAAAAACTAAAAAATGAAGAACTAGATAAATAAACCTGCAGCTAAAATCTCTCTTGGCACCTGTGGCGCCATCCACGGTGAAAGAATCAGACAACACAGTTTGTGGTCCAAGCCTGCCTGTGTGTGATTTGGAGCAATAGAAACCTCTCGCTGGCCCATTCATCATGCATGCTTGTCCTAGCTCAGAACTTATGGAGAAAAAGCGCCCCAGCTGGCATCCCTGATATGTGTTCTCTCCGGTGCACTTTGAACTCTTCTCCCCTCCTTTGATTTGGGTGCATTTGACCACCATTTGAAGTCAGGACAATAGTTTGGAAATGTCTGGAGCTGGATTGCCTCTTTTTCACTTTAAGTCACGTTCACTGCTCCTGGATTTGTCGTGAACTAGCTCCATCATTTGGAAACCAACTCTGGAATGTTTGCCACGTAGATTTGAAAGTCCCATCTTGATGAGCAGATGCTACTGAGTCTGGAGAGAGAGTTTAATGTGGCCTAATCTTCATTTGTGTGTATGTTGGTTTTTCTCCAATTATTCGGTAGTGCTTTCGACATCTTTTATCTTCCACTTTCATTGCATTATGTAAATGGATATTTTTTTCTTCCAGGAAAACAATGATTCACGTATCTGTTAATATGATCATTTTAAAGCTTTCTCTATCTTTTTTTTTCTTTTCAGAATTTTGTACCATCTTTGGGTAGGCAGACTTCCCTGACGACTTCGGTGATACCCAGAGCTGAGCAGAGTGTGGCTTACAAAGACTTTATTTATTTCACTGTCTTTGAAGGAAATGTTCGCAACGTTTCTGAAGTCTCGGTGGAGTATTTATGCTCTCAGCCTTGTGTTGTCAATTTGGAAGCAGTGGTTTCATCTGAGTTCAGAAGTAGCATTCCCGTGTACAAAAAAAGGTGGAAGAATGAGAAACATCTTCACACCAGCAGGACACAAATAGTACATGTGAAATTTCCAAGCATCATGGTTTATAGAGATGATTATTTCATCAGACACTCCATTTCGGTATCTGTGGTGATACTACGCGCCTGGATTACTCACCGATATAGCGGTGGAGACTTGAATGTTAAATGGGAGGAAAACTTGCTACATGCTGTAGCGAAGAATTATACCCTGCTGAAGACCATCCCACCTTTTGAACGCCCTTTCAAAGATCATCAGGTGTGCCTTGAGTGGAACATGGGTTACATTTGGAACCTTCGAGCAAACAAGATTCCCCAGTGTCCTCTCGAGAATGGTAGGTCGTTTGCCTTGCTAGGAACCTAATTCTCATTTTTTTTTCTAGACAGCTTGGCTCATAAGAGGAGGGCAGGGGAAAATTCTTGTATTAGTGGTGGGGGACAAAGCAAATGGAATCTGTAATTTTGGACTTTGGGGACAAAAGAGGAAAAGTGAAAAGGTGTTGAGAAGAGACAGAGTAGCAGAGAATAGGATTGAACAGGGAGCTGAGAGAGGGACAAAGAGCCGTGGAAGGGGTGCCTTGAGAGGCTTGGATATGCTTTACATTGGAAAGGACCTTTAGTGCCACTGAAATGAGGATGAAAAGAGTCTTCCTCCCCGTCTCCCTCAAAAATCCCACATGTGTCAGTTTTTGTGCAGCATTGGCTTTTCAGCCAAGCCTACCCGGGTTCAACTCCTGGCTCTGCCACTTTCTGCCAGTGTAACTTGCAGAGTCTCAGTTTTCTCATCTGTAAAATGGGGGTAAGTATTGTGAGAATTAAATGAAATGTGCTCAGCACTCAGTCAAATTAGTAGCCATAGTGATGATAGAATGCAAACTCTGTATTTTATCCTAAACGTCACAGGGTCACAGCCACTGAAGGATCAATAGAGGAGGCTCCCGTGCCCTTTCTCAGCCTCTTTGAAGCACTGGGGTTGGAGCTCTCTGGCTGCGTGCATTTAGAAGAAGGGGGCTGAAGTTCTCTCCGTTGTTGCACGGGCACCTTGCTGTATGGATGCTGAGCGCCTGCCAGCTCCTCTCCATATCCTGCAATGGAAAGCTTATGCAGCCATGCTCCCAGGCACCCGCCTGGAGTCGGGCAGTGTTTCCTAAAGTGGGAGCCTAAGACCACCTGCAACAGAATCACCAGGGCTCTTGTTGCAAGTGCAGATTTCTGGTCCTCATCTATTTCCTGCTAAGCCAGGATCTGTGGGGCGAAGGGCCCTAGAATCCACATTTTAAATACATTCCCATGACTCTGATGCACCTTAAAGCTTGAGAACCTCTAGAGCAGGGATAGAGCGGGTGGGACTTTGAGTTGCAGAGGCTGGACCCCCAGGCAGGCGTGGTGGGTGGAGGAAATCCACAGGCCTGTGACAGCAGACCCAGGGACGTGCCTGACACCTCTTAGTCTCCAAGAGGAATGGTTTGGAGCAAGGTGACTTCAGGACACAGTGAGAACACTGGCAGTGAGTATTTCCTGGGGCTACCCCCAAACACCCCTGCATATAATGAAAACCGAAAGGGCCAGAGCCCACTTGCTGTAGAACCAACACATTTGGCATTAAAAAAAAAAACCTTTATTTTGAAATAATTAGAGATTTGTAAGAAGTTGTAAAAATGGGAGAGAGTCCCCTGTATCCTTCCCCCAGCTCCCCCTAATTGTGACATCTTCCGTAACTACAGTACAATGTCAAAACCAGGAAACTGACGTTGATCTAATACTCTTAACTAGACTGCAGACCTTATTCAGCTTACCCTGGTTTTTACGTGCATTTTTGTGTGTGCGTAGTTCTAGACAATTTCATCCTACATTTTATCTTAATAGCCCTCTTCTGTGGTCTGGCTTATGTTTGTGCAGTGCTTTAAATACAGAAATATCTAGAAGAAGAAGACAAATTCCCTTTCTGTGTGTGTGTCTGCACATTGGGGGTAGGGTGGGGTGGGCAGTTAAGCCTCTGAAATCGTCGAGCTGCATGCGTTTTGATGATCCGTGTGCCTCCCTCTTGCAGGCAGAGCTCTGTGCTAGTATCCGTCTGGAATGCCTTCCACAGGGGTATCTAATTTGTTAAGGAGGAGGAGGAGGCATGGGGCACACGCAGCCACGGTTTTGCTTTGCCTCCGATTGATTTTGTCAGGGCTTAATGATTCCATTTCATGTTTGGCAAATCACATATTTCTCATTGAAGAATGACGGAATTGCAAGCTGGAAGTTTTCAAATGAAGTCATTTACGAACCGGTTGAGTACTTAGGGCTCCTGAACGTACCCTTAAACTGTGAAACGGCTTTTCTTTTCTTTTGTTGTTCCTTCCCCTATTCACAGGGCTCAGGAACAGCACAGAGGGATTTTTTTCTCCCAGCCTCCTTCAGACCAGTACTTTTGGGGTGAGAACCAGTCTAATAAGGCAGAGAAAAACCTTTTCTAAGAGTCAAAGTCACTGGAAATAGGTGTGGGGAGCTTCCTCCACCCTCAAAACCAACTGTTTGTATGGCTAAGAAAAGGCAAGCACTTCCTCTCCCTCTCTTAAAAAGACAAATCAAAAGAGTGTCTGCAGCAGCCCTGTCAAAGTGTCCACGACCTTTGTTCTTGTTATTGTCTGCGCGATGGAAGGGGGCCAGGCCTCTGGCTTGTTCCCAGCAGGGACTTCTTTATTCGGCTCTTGAAGAACAAGAGTCTAGTGGGAACAACAAGGTGGCATCAGGGCGCCACGGGGGAGCTTTCAGGCCTGGCCTTGTCACAGTCTGCAGCCAGCCCTGGTGTGGGGTGGAGGGAGACATTTTCTGTGTCAGGTGCCTGATGTCATACAGGAGGTCTGCGTCTGAACTAAGTACCCCCTGACTTGCTTGCCTTTTCTTTTTTTCTTTAAAAAGAGAGAGCCCAGTCCCCACGCACCGATGTTCTGTGAGTGTGGTCGCAGTGCCCCTCCATCAAAGCCTTAGCTTCGGCTCCCAGGGCCTGAGCTGTGTGTACCCAGACACTCTGCAGCTTACTTCCTGGACTGGGACTGTGCCAGGCTGGGCCGGTGGGCTGATCGTCGGTGGAGGTGCAGCCGGCTTCTGTCCCGCCCCGCTGAGTAAACCTACCCCAGATCAGAAGCCGGCAGCCTTTCGGGACACGTGTGTGCCAAGGCTCGGCCACGTGCCCTTCTGATGCACCTGTTCCTGCTGCATCCTGGGCGTGTGGGCCATTGGCGGCTAGGTCCACCCTGCCTGAGGCCACTTATTGTCCATTCCCTTGGGGGAGGGCACCGGCCATCAGCTGCTGCCCCTCGCCAGCCACACGTGTGCCTGACTCACCCAGAGAAAGAAATCAACCACACAGGCCGGTAGCTCTAGGGGCGCACCTGGACTTGACGTCCTATTTTGACAGGTCAGCTAGCCCTGCTGCCTCTATCTTCGGCCCGTCACTGCACATTCAGTTGCTTCTCACCAGTGTTTGCTGTCATCCTAGTCTAAGCCACCATTGTCCCTGTCTGGACTCCGTCCGTAGGCTGCAAATGGCCTCCGCACTTGCCCTCGTTCCTCACACGGCAGCCGGTGCAAGCAGCTCACCGCACCCCCTGCAGGCGGCTCCTCCCATCACACCAGGAAAAGTCAGCCATGCCCCTTAGCGTGGCCTGTGGAATCTGTCCCTGTCCCCTTGCTGGCCTCATCTCCTGCCACGCTCACCCTTGCCCACCTGTCCCAGCCACGCAGACCTGCTTGCTTCTCCGTTGATGTACCAAGTTCGCTCCCATTTTCGGACATCTATCTGCATTACTGTCCCCTCCGCCTAAGATGCCGCTCCCCCGGATCACTACATGGCTTGCTCTCTTATCTCATTCCTACCTCTACACAAATGTCATCTCATCCGGGACAGCTTCCTTGACCACCTTATCTAAGGCGGCAGCCCCACCCCTGCTACTCCCGTCCCATCGATATCCACCTTTTATTTCCTTCACAGCCTTGGCACCGCTGGACCTTGTAATTAAATATATGTAATGGCTTATTTGCCTGTTGAGTGTCTCCATACTAGAACACAGGCTCCATAAGTCCCGCTTTGTCTGGTTCCAGTGCGATGCCCCGCACACAGCAGGCTCGCGGTGACTGTTTGTTGATTGAGTGATGAATGCTGTCAGCCAAGGGGCAAGGACCCTTTCTCTCTTAGCTGATGTGTGACCATCACACTGTGACAGCACCCTCACACGGCTACGTAGGCAGCGTGTGGGGCTGGGCGGCAGCCCCGAGCCTTCCCTAGGGCCAGCACACTGAGGCTTCCCCGGTGGAACCCCTTTGGGCTGAGCTGGTTAAAGCTGCAGTGATTCTCCTTTGCAACCACACATGAGCTCACCTGCACCCTGCACATGCCCTCTAGTTTGAGTCTGTCATCTCCCACCCCTATACCTTGGCTAAAGAAGCTTCTTTTACAGGCAGCTGCCGTCCCTGGCCGCCCCCCAACACTCCCCCACCCCCAGTGCCGTCTTTCATGTCTTCCTGGCAAAATTATACTCATATTTCAGTAGCCAGCTCAAATTTTCCCTCCTTCCCCCAAAGCACTTTTCTTTTCTATTGATTCCCACATCAGAAATTACCTTTCTACCCTCCAGCCTCCCCTTGTTCTCTGTTGGTACCCATCACCCCCTTATGATGTGTATCATGTTCAATTCAATAAAGATTGATTGAACACCTATCACGTACCAATTTCTTTACTAAGTCTGGAGGCTCAAAGATGCAGACATGGTCCCTCTCTTTAAGGTGGTTTTACAGGAAGTAAACACAGCTACCGATCGTAACAGCTACTTTCCCTTACTGAGCACTCGCTATGTGCCAGGAACTGGGCTAAGTGCTTTGTGCGAGTATCTAATTTAATCCGCCCAGTGGTCTACTGTCGTTATTTACAGAGGAGGAAACTGACTCAGAGAGGTAGAGTAATTTGTCTAAGGTCACACAGCTAATAATGGAGCTAGGACTTGAACCCAGGTCGTTTGGTTCCCGAACACCATGCTTAACCATTAAGCTATACTGCCAGATGACATCATGAAGCTATTCACTTATTTAAGTCACTTATTCATTGAAAAAAGTTACTGAGCAGTCTATGTGTTAGGCACTTTGCTAGGGTTCTTCACAGAGGAAGTGCCATTTGAACAGAAACTTGAAGGATGAGTAGAGTTTTCACTGTCAGAAAAGGAATAAAAGAAAGGCATCCAGGCAGAAGGGAAAAAAAGAGGAGGCAATGCAGACTGATGGGGGAGTGGGGACGAGCCTACATCCCTTGGTGTGAGGGATGGCAAATGAGTTTCATCTTGCACGCCAGCTCAGAGCGATGGGAGTGGCTACCTAGAGCACAGTGCTGAGAGGGATTCTGAAGCCGAGTCTGTGCTTAGTGAGAAAGGGTGCCATGTGGATTGATTACCAATGTCTGCCACAGGTGAAGTGTGGAGTAGCAGCCCTTGAGCTATTATTTGTTCAGGTAGAGTCTCAAGTGTGAGATAGGCAATTCAGGAAATAAGACTGGGAAGGCAGGTTGGGGCCGCACTTTGGAGGTTCTTAAATGCCGGGGTCAGGTGCGGTAAGCATTCTGTCCTACTTCTACCTATATGAACATTTTTCTGACCTTCCCTCTTAAGTCAGAAACTGGGGAACCTGGAAGTTTCCTTTTTCTCCACTCTCTTTTCACTAACAATTCATTCTCATTTTCAGGTCCAATAGATTGGAAGTGGAATTTCTTATAACAAAATTCCTTTACAACAAAATCATAGACTAATTCACATTTTGGAGACAGACTTTACGTGTCTCTGTGAAAATATCAGCGTATTCAGTGAGACAATTCAAGTTAATGACATGATAATACTTTCTGTAACTATAAGAACTACACATTTGATACTTCTGGAAAAAAAAGACACAGTTCTTTCTTTCCCCCAGTTAATCACTGTAGACTGGATTTTTCAATAATAGTGCTAATGAGTACCTAGCATCTGCATTGCCCTTTATGATTTTTGAACCACTTTTCCGATGCAGAATGTCTCATTTAACCCTTAGTAGCCCCAGGGAATGACAGTACTCTCATTCTGTCCTTACAGAGGGGAACACTGAAGCTCAGGGAATTTGTTAATGGAGTCCCAGTTCTTTATTCTTTCAACTTTGCTAAGCCACCTCTCTGAAATATGCTAATACAGTCCTAACCCAGGTTCTAAATTAGAAGGAATACACTTTTTTATAAGTTGAATTTTCACTGACATGGATCACCCTGTTTTCCTCACCCACTGGACTTTGCCTCTTTGAAGTGGATTGAACCACCACAGCGCCCAGCGCGGGGAGACCTCTGCATGAGGCTGGCTCCTCCCCGCTTGCATGGAAATGCTCAGAGGTGTTGTTCTCTTCCCTTGTAGCCAAAAAAGTAATACATGTACCTGGTGGAAAGTTCAGAGAGCATAAAAGGGTTTGGGGGAAGAGTAAATTCCCACCCACCCTATTCTTTTGGTCCTATTTCTAGAAGCAAACTCAGTAACACTAGTTTCCGTGTCTGCTTCCAGAAATGTTCTCTGCCCATATAAGCATTAGGTTGATAACCCCTTCTCTTCATACACACGTTGGAGGATACTATAGACTCGGCCCCGCGCTCATTAACAATACGGCAGAGATTTTTCTATGTCTGTACTTGCTACACAACCCCATTCTTTTCAATAGCTCCTTAGCATTGCGTTGCCTGACACTCCATAATTGATTTACCCTGTCCCCTGCTGATGGTCATGCAGGTCATTTCTAGTCTTTTACCATTAACAACAAGGTTTCTCCAAGCATCCTTGTACATGTATCTTTGTACACACAAATAAATATTTTTGGAGGATAAATTACTGGGAGTGGAATTTATTTACTCTTAAGACTCCTAGTATTGAGTATGTTACAGACTTCCTTAGGCACTCACTTCACTGTCTAGTATCCTTTGGGGTGGAAGTTCTGACCTAAACCATACTTGCTAGAAGGTAGAGTTTTTGCTCTCAGGCTTTGGCTTTGAGGAAGATAAAACTCCTGATCGCCGCTGCCTGTTTAGCGTCCTGCATTTGGAAAGCAGATTGAGTTATCGACATTCTAACTTCACTTCTCTGGGTGGGAAAATATTAGCTTCTTTTCCTCCAGGTTCCCCTTACAAACTTTTAGCCACAGTTATTCCTTGCCTCAAGACTGTCTCTAACTTCCACACAAAGGGACTGAGGGTCTCAGCTGCATCATTGTGATGTATTTGAAGCTCATCCCAAATAGGGCTTCGTTATGTAGAAACGGGCCCTTCCTCAGAGCAGGTGTCCTGTCAGGGCTCTGATCACTATGCTGAACTGGAGAATGGGCTATGTAAGCCCCCCAGCCACTCCACTCAGGATGATACTCAAAATACTTAACAAATAGTATGAGCTGGGGGCCCCAGTCAGGCTCCCCCGGGCGCTGGCCCTGGTGCTGAAACAGGATGGTGCTGGAGATCCTTGCTGAGCCAGGTTCTACTCTGAAGGAGAAGCCAGGGTGGGTGGGTAGTGGGTGGGGGCTTTGGAGGTTCAAGGCAACACCAGTCATCTAACCAATACACTGACATGTTTCAGTACTTTAACAACTAGTACAGCCGCTCAGGGGCATGCCAGCTGAACACCAGTCCCAGCTCTCTCAGTGAGGACTTGTGAGACGTGATGTGGTTTAATAAAAAGCTCATTGTTTTGCAGTGGCAGACCAGGTTTGAGTCATACAACCTTATTAGTTATACAACCTTCAACAAAACACTAACCCTTTTCTTGTCGCCAAACGAAGGAGTTTGCACCACGTTTTATCTAATGCCTCTTTTTGCTCTAGAATCTGAGGAAATAAAACAAGCAAAATGACCAAGGGGGTAGGTTCCAAACCTGAACTGTTTTCCTGGCATTTTGTGTTTACGTCATAATGATGCCTTTTCCCTACCTAACTTCCTCGTTCAAGATTAGCCAAAGAAATGGATCTGGGGGAAGGACCTGAAAAAAGAGAGACTTAATTTTTGGCTTGGGCAGCATGGAGCACATTATAAAATTATGGAACGCGTTGGGTGAAAGACAGGTTCAAATTCTGACTTGGCCACAAGTATGTTCATTTGATCATTTATCCATTCATTCATTCACTCCCTAAATATTTATGGAGCCTCTAACAAGTGTTGGCCACTATTCTGGCTCTGAGGATGGAATAATGAATGAAGTAAAGTGCATGCTCTCTTGGAGCTTACATTCTATGTAAGTGAGCCATTTAACCTGTTTGGGCCCAAGTTCTGGACTTAAGTGTTCCTACCTGTAAATTCTTTAATGGGGCATGGCACTGGTACTGTTACTCCCCATTCTTGTGCCTATGACAGCCATCACTAATCAGTTATAGCACTCCAGGCAGTCAATCAGTTACTAGAAAATGTTATCCTGGGCTAGATGAATTCTAAAGTCCTTCCCTGCACCAAAATTTCATTCATATTAGTTATTTCTAATGAAATGGAAAGACAATATTATACTGAGGGAAAATCGTAATAGAACTCCAAATCAAAGAACTATTAAAGCTACTGATTTTACAAGAGAACCACCATCACTTTGGTTTAGTTGAATACAAAAGATACGTGTTTATAAAAATTATTTTAGATCTTTGCGTCTTAGATTTTCCCTCCATAGTCTTTTGCTGCAAGTTCACCTATTCAGCCGGCTTTTCTTTGATCACTGGATGAAGGAATGGCTCATCAACATTCACTTTTAACTCCCTTCACTTTGGAAACCTCCATTATGAAGCCTCCTTTTACTGGAGTCAGGTTGGGCAGAATCAAATCCTGTTCATTTTGATAAATGTTTCTACTATACACTAGATAACTCAACAGCAATCACGAGCAGAAGGCTTCCCAGGGGGCTAACATGACCGTCTGGTCTCTTACGTTCCACTCAACATGGTGGAAGCCAACCAAGGTTGGCTGATACCAACCTCTTGGTGAATTTTTTCCTTGGATTCTGAAGACACCCTTGCAGTATTTCCATTTCTAATCCCCTCTCTCCACTCCCATAACTAACCAGCAAGTCCGGTGCGCGCAAATTGAGCTCAAGTTGCAAAGAAATAAGCTTTGAAGTATTTTTGTTGGAATTGATAACTCCACCCTTTTGGATTTCCAAATGCATCTCTGAGACTTTGAAAGCATTGCTCTTATGATTTCCAAGTTGTAATGAACCAGAGGTACCTCTTTATGTAATAAAACATTTTTCTCCATTGAGGAATGAGAGCTGGGGTGTCCAATATCCCAGGCTGAGGCTCCTGTAATTTCCTCCAATATTGGCATTCGGTAACTTGGGCAGAAGTCAACTCTAAGAAGCCCAGGACAATGGATTATTTCCACCATTTAATTACGGATATTTAAACCAAGGAACGTTTTAAGAAAGGGAAAAGTGATCCTTATTTCTAGGTTGTATTGGTGAATTTTTTTCTTTGAAGGGGGATGGGGTATTGGAAATTAAAAAATCCGTATTAGCCTGGTAGGTATTAAATATAGATGAAACGACACAGTTTTCCCTTTCAGATTTGTTATGGATGCTCCTCTTTTCTAGAACCACAGAATTCTCACACATTTGCAAAATAAAGTGGAAGCCTCCCTAGTTTTAAGGAGCATGGTTAGTAATATTTGCATAGGGTAACATGTTGAGGTTATGTGGAAAGTCTGCATGGACGAAAAAAAAAAACTGCGCAATTTTAAGTGCATAGATTCTGAAACTAGACTGCTCGAGTTTGAATCCCAGCTCTACCTCTTACTATTCAACCTTCTCTAAGGCTCAGGTTAAAGAGGGACAGTAATAGAATCTATCTCATAAATTGTGAATTTAAGCAAGATTATTCCTGAAGTGTGCTTAGCATGTTGCCTGGCATATTCTAAGTGTTAAATAAATGTTAGTATTTTAGCAGCTGTGCATCTATTTCCTCATCTATAGACGGGGGCTAATAATGAGGATTAAATGAATTTATATATAAATATATATGCATATATTTTTATACAGTAGTGTGGACCAGAGTGAATGCTACTGAAGTGTTAACTGCTATCATTATTATATAAATTCAAAACGCTTTTCTTAGTATTAGAAGGGCAGGATGTAAGATGGTTAAACACATAGACCCTGAGCTGGAAACTTGAAATTTCGCTCTACTACTTATTAGCTCTGTTACCTTAGGCAAGTAATTTTACCTCTATACCTCGGGCTTTTCACCTGTAGAACAGGACTAAGAAAGAATCTCCTTTATAGGGTTGCTGTGAACACAAATTGAGATAGCTCTGTAAAGTGCTTCTCAGGTGGCTGGCGTATATTCAGTGTGCAGTAAATGTTTGCTAATATTTTCAGACTCTTCATTTAAATGTTTGATGGGAGCTAGGCAGTGGGTTCCAGGAAGAATGTGATGTTGGAAGCAGTGTTTTTCTGGAAATAATTAAAAGGCAGCCATCTTGCTGTTTACAGATGTGGTCACCCTCCTGGGCTTTCTCTTTGCCTCCAGTGGAGAAAACACAGGCATTGTGAAGAAGTTCCCGAGATTTCGGAATCGAGAGCTAGAGGCCACCCGACGCCAGCGGATAGATTACCCAGTGTAAGAAGAGGCCGGTGATGGGGGCCGGTGGGGCGGTAGTACTCTTTTTATCTGAGGACCAGAGCAGGCTAGTGGAGCCAGTTAGGAAGACCTACCTTTGTAATATGCTTTGGAAAAATGATGAGATCTCCATAGCTTAGGTAGAATTTGTGGACCTGAGAACCTCAAAGCATTCTGAAATTATTCTTGCACTTGGCAATCAATCCTCGCTTGACCTTGTATGTTGGTCCTGGGAATGACCCAAGTAGGTGAGTCAGGTGTTGGAGCCTGAGGCTTTGCAAGGTGTCAGGTGCAGCCAGCCACAGCCCTGCCAGATTGCAGCCTTCACTTTGCCTTTTCTGTCTTGGAAGATTGGACGAGCTGCTTGAAATCTCACAACTTCTGATCTCCTCCACTGATTTCAGCAAAACCCAGATATATTTTTTTCCTTCTGCTGAATTGAAGATGCTGAAAATTGTTTGTGGTTTACCTCAGACTGGATGGATTCAGCAGAGTGATTTAATTCTTCCCAGGCTGCTGGCTGTAGAAAGATCTTGAGTCACTTTACTAAGCGTATGTTCTTGCTAAGCTTCCTTGTGATAACTTATCTTCATGAGCTTTTGCTCAGCTGGGTGGGTCAGGAGGGAGCTGTGTGGTACCATCTGTTTGTGTATCTTACCACCGATTTCAAGGCCTGTTTATAAAGCCCAGAATATTCTAAAGGTCTTGTTGGGATGAGTCCCCAAAGAACCTGGGGCCGCTGCCACTTTAACCCAAACTGTGAATTGGTTACTGGGGTAATGGAGAGCATTCTCTGTACAGGTTTTGACCTTGATTCATGTTTCACATGCAAAAAGCATTACTCCCAGCTTATCTTTGAACTGCTGGTCACTAGCACAGTGTGTGGCATCGAGCAAATGTTCTGACAGCAAATATTTGCTGAATGATTGGTGGATCACATAGCTTGGCTAAATGTGTCCTAGTTAAGTTGACCGCTGTTATTTTATCCTCACTCCACAAATCACAGATGGACAATATTTTTTCAACTAAAATAGCCCTAGTCCAGAAATGGAACAATTAGAGTAGTTGTTCCACATTGGTCAGCCAGAACTGTGATACTGAATAACCTAATATGGGCATTAAAATTGTATCTGTGTGTCCTGATTAGCATATAGTGATGCCATTTGCAAATTATGGCATTTTTCTGCCTTAGAGCTTTTATCTTTGAAAGAAACAAAATTGCTCAAAAGGCCCTAATTATGTTTTTTTTTAAATCATCGAAATTAGAACAGCTTCTTATCAAGTCACCTCTTATTAAAATCCAGATTTTTATTCTGTGTCTGGCTTTATAAGCCTTAATCAAGGATTCAAATGGTGGGCCTGTGCGAAGCTCAGAAAGGCACAGGAAGGGTTTTTGGCGCAAGGTACAATGTCTGCTAGTTTTGCACAACGACGCTTAACTCCTGTCTTTTGCAGTTACTGTAACTACCTCCTTTGTCTCAAAAATCAAGCTTTGCAAGCTGATCTCCCATGATGAACACGAAGGCAAATTCATCCCTTCATTGGAAAGAAAGCAATTTGCTCCGTCATTGTTAAATGTAATTACCTGCTCTTGGATGATATCAATCTGCAGAATTTTTTTTTCTCCTCACTCTTACAGGTTTACTGTTTCACTGTGGCTTTATTTACTCCATTATTGCAAGGCCAATCTCTGTGGGATTCTGTATTTTGTTGATTCTAACGAGATGTACGGCACACCTTCTGTATTTCTTACTGAAGAGGGTAAGTATGAAACAGAACCTTTAGAACGATAGTGTAGCTTTCTTATGCTCTGTCTACTGGCAGATACGTCTGTCTAGAATAAGGAATGTTGTCAACGTGGCAATTCAACGAGAATGATGGTTTCCAAATACGGGATTCGAGTTAAACTTGTTTTCTGGAAGATTAAAACAAACATATACAGATGAATGCACATATGTGTTTTGTTTGTTTTGCTTTGCTTTGCTTTTATTTAAAGGAAGAAGGAATGTGATCTAGTCTTATAGCTTTTTAGGACAGTCGTCGAAAAGATATAGCCACTTCATTCACTCCTACGTATTTTCTGTCATTTTCACAAGCTTTCATTTTCCTTTTAGGCCACTTGCATATTCAAATGCATCTTGTCAAAGGAGAAGACCTTGCTGTAAAAACAAAATTCACCATACCCTTGAAGGAGTGGTTTCGCCTGGATATCTCTTTTAATGGTGGTCAGGTACTGAAAGCTCGCTCCACCGTGATTCATATCAACATCATCACTTAACTTCAAGCATTGCTGTAAAGTCAGGGAGCTAGGAAACCTGCAAAAACAAATTTGTGGTATCTGATAAACTTTTACAACCATAACACTTTTTAAATCAAATTTTTATCGTTAGAAATTTAAATCATAAGAATTCTATCCCATTTAATTAACTTTTAAAGTGCTTCTTTCGACTCTATTGTGAAGGAGTAAATAATATAGGCAGCTACATAACCACAGTTACCTGAGCAATTGAAGCCTTTTCTCCTAGCGAGATAGGCTTTGGGGAGATAAATGTTAAGACAGCCTTGGCCATATTTATGTAGTGTTATCAAATCTACAACTTTTTTACAGGAAATGTGTTGGTTAGTTCAGCCAAGAAATGGTTTGACTGTTTTGGGCAGTTAAAACAATTGCTTATGCTTGGCATTAAACCGACAAATAACAACCAACAAACCTAAGTGATAATTCCGGTGAGATGGAGGTTCTTCAACTACTTTGTACTATAAGACACTGCACATAATAGCTTCAAGCTTTCATAACGCAGATTTTATGGATTATGGCACCAGCAATGTGGATGTTTGAGAGCTTGGCTTCTGACGGTAACTCTTGGAGGAAGATTCCTGCAGCCACTAATGCATTGTGTATGATAGAAAAACTCTCTGGTATGACACATGTTCTGTGATCATTGTTAATTAGTGACATAGTGACATTGCTATAATTGAAGATAATTCCATTTCTTCATATATACGATGTCAGTATGCTACTTTCTTCTGGTTACTTTATTTTCTCATCAGCTTTCCTTATTGATGTGTAACCTTCCGATAACAAAACTGGAAAAGACATTTTGCTTGTCTTGTGTGTTAGATAATACACAGACTTCCCTTGGCGGTTAGGTCTATCACATTTCCTTTTTCTGAAGAGAAAAGAAATCAAGTCAGTCCTTGTCGCTTTCCTGAGGAGAGTCTGTAAGATGTTAGCTGGAAGTTTTTGTATGTTTGTTTCCTTAATGCTGTTAGGTGACATCGCTGTGGTCCATGTTATAGCTTCTCATTTGCATGAGGATTATGGTGGCATAGCTTTCTCTTAAGGTCAGCTCAGTACCACGTGTCACTTAGGTATCAAATCATGAGAGCAAATCACAGATCTTATTTTGCACCAGCTGTATACAAGGCACTGTGCTCAAGGAGCTTACAGACTATTTATGGGAGTCATATTAAGCAGGTGAGGGGTGTCATAAGGCGAGCTTAATTGCCAAATGGTTCGTATTGATTCACGGAAGAGAGACAGCACTTCACCCTGGGGTGCTCAGGGGAGGTTTCATAAAGAAGGTTCCTACGAATGGGCAGAGTTTAAATGGAGAAGCAAGGAGAGGGTACTTTAGCACATCACTGGAGGTTGGCATATAAACCAGTTTGGAGTAGAAATTCGCTGCCTATAGAACGCTAATAGAAGAAAAAAATGTCTTTAGGGCTAGAATGTGGAGAATCTTGAATATCACGGAATTTAAATTTCTAGTTGCAAGACAGCACAGCGCCATCGAAGCTTTCGGAGCAGAAGAGTAAATCAAAGTAGTTCTTTAATTAAAGAGATGAATTAAATGGCAGAGTACATGATCGGGTAAAACAGGAGAGAAGAATTAGGAAGACCAGAGGCAGTGGAAAGAAAAAAGAAGTAGATTTTTTTTAGTAAACTTTTGCCACTTGCCCTTTCGTCTTTCCATCCCATCTGGTCTCTCTGATCACATAGGTTCCAGAATAGTACTTATTGTTTTTCTACACAAAATCCAGCTCTGTGGTGAGACTACTATATTCATTGCTTTGACTAAATGGACACATTGGCTTAAAGTAAATGGTTGGTTTAGGGAAACAACTGGTCTGAGTCATTTTCTTCGCTGAACCAACATGCTCTATATGGCTGAACTGGGTTGGATTTTATGGGTTCGCTTTTCTTTCATAGACATGGTGTTGGAGCCACATCTTTGACAATCTAGTTAAGTCAGAATGTGTTTTCTGAACACGTGCTCTGCGCTAGCACTGGGGGGAATAAATGGAGCCCCTTAACCCCAGGGGCTTATGTTGTAGTCCCAGACACGGGAAGAATACACGGCAGCTAACAACATTTGCGACGAAAACATTGTCACCATTGAAATGACAGCGACAGTTCTCAGTGCTGAGGGAGAGAGGTTGGGAAGCCACAGTGCATGAAGAACGTTCATCTCCTGTCTTGTTTTTCCCCCTAAGGCTCTCCTGGAATCAGAGACAAATTCCAAGAACTCCTTGTAGTATCTTACACATTTCCTTGTCTTTTTATGCAACAAGATTTCGAGCACGAATACACCAAATGAACCTTTGGCTGGTAGTGTGGAAGTGTCTACAACCCACTGGGGAAAACTGCATTATAGATATTTTTATCACATTAAGTCATTTGGAGGGACTTTCCTGGTGGACCAGTGGTTAAGACTCGGAGCTTCCACTGCAGGGGGCATGGGTTCGATCCCTGGTCGGGAACTAGGATTCCGCATGCCGTACAGTGTGGCCAAAAAAATTTCTTTTAAATAAATAAATAAAAATTAAATGACCGAAATACTTCTTTAAAAACAAGTCAGGGCTTCCCTTGTGATGCAGTGGTTAAGAATCCTCCTGCCAATGCCGGGGACACGGGTTCGAGCCCTGGTCCGGGAAGATCCCACATGCCGCGGAGCAACTAAGCCCATGTGCCACAACTACTGACCCTGCACTCTAGAGCCCACGTGCCACAACTACTGAGCCCCCGTGCCACAACTACTGAAGCCCGCACGCCTAGAGCCCATGCTCCACAACAAGAGAAACCACTGCTCGCCACAACTAGATAAAGCCCACTCAGCAATGAAGACCCAATTCAGCCCCAAATAAATAAATAAATTTATTTTTTAAAAAGTCATTTGGAGAAATTAAGTGTCTTAAGTCTCGAAATATACACAGGGCTAGTAAACTGCTCCTTTTATTTTTTGCAGAAACTGATCAGGTGAAAGACTATGAAGCCTATTTTACGAGTAACTCATATCCAGGACTGTATTTATGATGTGGGGTCTTGAGGCATAACTGATCCTTGTGTATCTCTCCCAACATAGATAGTAGTAACCACCAGCACTGGACAGGATTTGAAAGACTACCATAATCAGACCATTAGGTAAGTGTGATTTTTCTTTTGATTCAAAATTTGCTGGATGAGGGTTAAGGAACCTTCATATGTTAGCCCTCAACCCTGAAGTTATTCCCACCCTGTCTGATTCAGTTTTTTCAAGCATGGACTCTGGCTAGTCTGCCCTGTAGCTAAGCTTTGTACTATTTTTTTTCCTTTTTAAGTGTACAAAATCTCTCCATGTTTTCCCCACAACCTTTTTTTTTTTCCAAGCAAGAGAAACTAGTTCTCTCTCCAGATCTCACTGTGAATTCTTCCTTTCATGACACTTTATAATTTGTTTTCTTTGAAAATTATCTTCTACAAAGGATTTGGAAAAACAAAAGTATTAATGTTGCTTATTGAGAGGGTTTGGTAAGTTTGGCCTAGTATAAAACATAAAAGGAGACAGCCTTCATATTTATGTTTATAACGTAAATTTGAAACGTATGCAACTATTGATATTGGGATAACTTTTCAATCTTATATAACGATTCTCTACAAGAGTTACAGAAACTGAGAATTGGGTCTTTTTCCTCATTTGTCATATATTTTTAATTTGCTTCTACATCCCTGTTTAAGAGTGGGTCATATTGTGTCAGAAACATGGGGCATGAGCTCTCCTTTAGGAACTCGGGATATCTCACCATAGCCAGATTTTATATATATATCAATATATATAATGTATATGTAGATGTGTAAATTCAAATGCTTAAGAATAAGTAAAGAACAGAAACAAAAATTAGCAGCTTCATATTATAATTTAAAAAAATATATCAGGGGACTTCCCTGGCAGTCCAGTGGTTAGGACTCCACACATCCAGCACAGGGGGCACGGGATCAATTCCTGGTCGGGGAACTAAGACCCCCGCATGCTGCACGGTGCGGCCCAAAACAAAAAAGTATAAAAAAAAAAATGTATCAGGACTGTTGGGCACTTTGGCTGGGGGATGGGGGGGAGGTTCATTCCTTCATCCTTTAGTCATTTCACTATGCTCAGCCAAAAACCGTCTCTCCAAGCAGGCTCCATTCACTCAGTCTCCACACAATCCCGATTTTCTTGGAAACCAATTATTAAAGAAAGGAAAGCAAAGAGGGGTGATGACAGCAGAGTAGGGGACATACACTCTACTTTTTTTTTCCCCCACCATTTCTGTTTACATTGAAGTCAATTTCTTTTAGGCTCTGGGCACATAGAACAATTCTTATTTTCATGACTGGATTAAAGGATTAGAGTTATAGCAAAAGGCTAAAGCAGTGTTATTCCTTAGCCTGCAAAGAGAAAGTCAGGGGGTGACTTGATAGCTATATTGAAGCACGGGGGCTGAGGCCTTAGAAGTCTTAAGTGCACCAGGTGGATTTAGACCAGTGAGGAAGAATTCAACAGATATGCGTTTTGTTATATAACCAGCGGCCATGGGATCTTCTATGAAGAGTTTGAGAATAGGAAAGGCCTGGGAGTTTGCTTTGGAGAAACAGCTGATGTGTGGCCCCTTTAGAAATCTCTTCGAGTGCCCTGTTCTGCCCCAGAAATTAAGGGTTTGCATTTCAGGATGTGAGGTCTAAAATAATACCTGCCCTTTCTCCCCTGACACCCACATGCAACCTCAGACACTTTTGACAACCAATTGAATTTCATAAGCTTTTTTTTTCATTTTCTATGTAAGGGCTTCCTTTCCTCTTAAATCCCAGAAGTGTAGATGCTGACATGAGCGGAGTGAATCACAGTAAGATCCAGGGCTGGGAATAGGTGAGGCAAGGGAGGCACCTTCCGCATAAAATGTAAGGAGGCACCAACAAAACTTAGTAATTCTATGAGTTTGCCAAGGCTGCTGGAACACAGTACCACAAACTGAGTGACTTAAACGACAGAAATGTATTGCCTCGCAGTTCTAGAGGCTAGAGGTCCGAGAGCAAGGTGTCAGCAGAGCTATGCTCCCTCTGAAGGCTCTAGGGAAAGATCTGTTCTAAGCGTCTCTCCAGCTTCTAATAGCTCCTTGGCTTCCAAACTTCACGTGGCATTTTCCCTGTGTGAGTGTCTGTCTTTGTCCAAATTTCCCCTTTTTATAAGGATACCAGTCATATTGGCTTAAGGGCCCACCCTATTCCAGTATGATCTCATCTTAACTAATTATATCAGCAGTGACCCTATATCCAAATAAGGTCACATTCTGAGGTACTGGGGGTTCAGACTTACACAAATGAATTTGGGGGGGACACAGTTCAGCTCATCACGATAGTCATGATAAATAACATTTAATACAGTATTTTTAAAAATCAAGATTAATGTAAAGAATCCATGATGGACAAAATTACAAAATTTTAAGTAAAGATGGAGTCAGTACGATCATTAAGATTCCAGAATTCAGGACTGATTTTCAGGCACATACCAATTCAACATCCTGGTGAAGGCTTTGAAATGATTCCTTACCTGGTAATACGAGCAGTCCCCAGGCATAAGACTTCCCCTTACCACCATCTCAGCTGCCCTTCCCCTACTCCTGGGACCCCCTCCATCAACAGAACAACTAAAGAATTAATGTTGCGCCCACCTGGGATTCCAGTGGTTAGCTATTAGGAATCTCATTCACCAGAGAGATTTCAGAATGGGCCAAGGTAGTAAACTAAGCATCAAATATTGTAGATGATTATAGGTGTTCCAAGGAAAGCCTCTTACGCCTCCTATTTATTTGTCCTTGTAAACATAATGATAGCTGTTATCCCGCAAAAGTGGTGCACGAAGATCAGTAATTAGGCGCTCAGAAGTTCCGTGCTGCACCGCATGAAAGGCTGCAGTAACAACTGCAGACTTGTCTAGTGTCGAATTCATTCATCTGTGCACCCATCCATCCATCCAGTATATATTCCTTCACCCAACACGTTTACCACACGCCTGACACAGTGCTGGACTCTGGGAATAAAACGATGAAAAACAAGAATACAGTCCATCCCCGCCTTCATGGAACTAAAAAATCTAGTGGGGGGAAGAAAGATCTTAAAGAAATACATTCACGAATAAATTTAAAATTACAGATTGTGATGAAGGCAGGGAAGGAAATAAATAGGTTGGCTTGAGAGGATCCCAAAGGAGCCAGAATTTAGACCAGGCCCTGAGGAAGTGACACTTAAGATGAGAATTACTTTAAGGGGTGGGAGGGACCGCTGTTTTGAGGCTTTAAATTCCCCTGCTGAAGAACCCATGAGCAGGGACTTTCCTGGCGGTCCAGGGGTTAAGACTCCGCGCTTCCACTGCAGGGGGCCCGGATTTGGTTCCTGGTCAGGGAACTAAGATCCCACATGTCCCTGCCATGTGGTGTGGCCAAAAAAAAAAAAGAACCCATGAGCCAAAACTTCCCTAAATTCTGAGTGAGGCCTAGTTAAAGACACAGGCAAGCAATCCTTCCCCGCTGCTGGGTCCTCCACAGTAATAAACCGGGGCACTCTCCCACATCCAGATAAGAGTAAAGATAGTTTGCCAGCTTGTCTGAGGCTTGCGGAAGGGACCGGCTTGGGCTTTTGAACTGTCTAGCTCAGCTCTTATGTCAGCAAAATTGATGACCATCAAACAACGCACAGTGCAAGGAATCTCTTGCAGTCTTGGTGCAGCCACTGAGAATTTTAGAGGAGAAAAATGTGGAGGCACTGATGTGGAGGGAGACCGAGCTGGAGAGATGTTAGTTGTATTATAATGACGATAAAAAATTGCAATCTAGTACCATAGGGACCAAGTAATTTATTGATTAGTTGAGAATTCAGTTAAAGCAAAGATCTATTAAAAAAAGTGTGTAAATATTTTATTTTAATTTAAAATATGGAAATGTACATTAATTTGCCAATCTGTCTAGCTAGAGCCTTGTCTTTGAGTATGGGTCTACTGATTAGAGTTCCCTGTGATCTTTCTTGCATAAACGGTACCCAATTTCTGTTTCTCCCAAATGAAAAGAAAACAAAGACACTGGTGAAACTATCAGAGCCCAAAATCCATCTAGATTTCTTCAGTTTCTTTTTCCAGCTGTCCTAATTCCACAACAATTTTTTTAGTAACCATTCTTTACTGAGTCTACCGAAAATATTCAACTTAATTTTTAAAGAATGAACATCTCTTTCTTCTCCATCCCTATTTTATTGGATCACATAAGATTGAATTACATTGTATGGTTACAATGACCATACAGTTGGCAATTGACAGGTTTGGGAGCAAACACATCTTCCGTAAGCATGCAAC
Source organism: Neophocaena asiaeorientalis asiaeorientalis (assembly GCF_003031525.2). Classification (NCBI taxonomy): domain Eukaryota; kingdom Metazoa; phylum Chordata; class Mammalia; order Artiodactyla; family Phocoenidae; genus Neophocaena; species Neophocaena asiaeorientalis. The sequence continues at coordinate 3,060,973 of NW_020173231.1, read as the reverse complement.
TCAAAAAGTGGCAGCAGGGACTTCTCTGGTGGCACAGTGGTTAAGAATCCGCCTGCCAATACAGGGGACACAGGTTCGATCCCTGGTCCAGGAAGATCCCACATGCCACACGGCAACTAAGCCCATGCGCTACAACTACTGAAGCCCACGTGCCTAGAGCCCACGCTCAGCAACAAGAGAAGCCACCACGATGAGAAGCCCGCATGCTACAGCGAATACCCAATGCAGCCAAAAATAAATAAATAAATTTAATTTTTAAAAATGGCAGCAAAAGTCCAAGTTGGACTAGGTTAATAATAATAACTGTAGTTAACTGCTATGGTGCCTACTGTGTGCCAGGCACTGTTCTAAATGCTTTGTTTAAATATTAAATAAATTTTCCCAACAGCCCTGTAGATAGGTGCTATTTTTATCTCCATTTAAAAATGAGAAGACAGGGAATTTCCCTGTCGGTCCCGTGGTTGAGACTCCGTGTTGCCACTGCAAGGGGCCTGGGTTCGATCCCTGGTCGAGGAACTAAGATCCCACAAGCCAGACGGTGCAGCCAAAAAGTAAAAAAAACATTTTTTTCAAATAAAAAAAAAAAAAATGAGAAGACGCCTCCAGAGAGGAACCTCCAGCCGGCAAGCATCCAGCGTGTTGTAGGGATGAGCCGTGAGGTGAGCTGGTGAGTTGATTGAGCAGAGTTCTATTGTGAGAGCTTCTCCTGCAGAAGCATTGCTTTGTGTCCCCTGAGTGCTGGGTAATACCTCATGAGGGGAGTTGGAATGTTCAAATCTTTCGAAGGTCTGGAAAAATTTAATCAATTCACAGCTCTCAGAGATAATTACTTTGTGGTCCCACGTAAAAAAAAAAAGAGAAGAGACCATCATCTTAGTGCCCTTCAAGCCTGAGATTCCAGAAAAAGAAATAGCAGGAAATAAAGCATTTCTTTTCCACGTTAGTTGCCTTTGTAGAAAGCCGATTTCTAAGTGTTCCCTCTTGCCGCCAACGGTTGATGTTGTCAGAGTGTCCATTTCTTCACCTTTTTGTCTTCCTTCCAGCCGGGAGCACCTGCCCAGGGTTGGGTTTCTGCCTAACAGCCCATCCTCTCTCCTGGGATGACCCCCGGTTGCCTGGTTTCTCCGACCCAACCACTGTTGGCTGCTCTGTCCCATCCGTGTCACCCTGGTCCATCGCTCTTGAGGCTGCCGGGCTCCTGGCGGCCTGCCTGACATGCTGTGTTCTTCCCTTCTGCTGCCATCTGCCCTCTGTGCTCCCTGGCTCTTTTTGTCTTTGCCTGGCTTCTCACTTGATGCCTATCTTGATCTGCCCTTGCTCTTCACATATGCTCTGATGGCACCTCGTCCACCCATTCCTATTTTACTTTCTAAATAGGTAATAAATGCACATCATATAAAAAACCAAAACAATGTGAAAAGGTCTACAGTTAGATGTCTTGCTTCCAGCTCTGCCTCCATCCACTCCATCCCCTAACCCCCATGCCATGTGGAAAGACTTTTATTAGTTTCTTATATATACCTCCAGAGTTTTTTTTAATGCAAATACAAAAAAAAAAAAATCCATTCTCCTCTTTCTTGGATAAAAATATATTTATTGTTCTGCTCTTTCATTTTTATTTTTTCACTGAACAATGTATTTTAGAGATTATTCCAGGTCAGTACACAGAGCCCTTTGTCCTTTTTTAAGCTGTATAGATGTCCAGGGCCCATTGGATGGATGTGGGTACCAGTCCTCACTGACAGACACCTAAACTTTTTCAGTCTTTGGTGGATGTAAATAATGCTGCCAGGAACAACTTGTGCATTTTATTCATGCTGACCCATTTTTTCCCTCCATTTTCCTTCCTGATCCTTTAAGTCTTTCAGGACAAAGTGGACTTCCAACAAATCACCTGTGCTGACCGCTTATCTTTGGCCAAGCCCTTTGACCTTGCTGTGGCCTCCTTCTCCTAACTCTGAATTTGACCTCAGTTCTTATCTAATAGGGTATGTTTTTATTTTCCTCCGCATCCACCTTCTATCTACGCAACAAGTTTTCTTTTTTTCCTTTTAGAGCAAAATACTTCCAATTAAAATCAGCAATTCCAAATAATTCCAATGATGCTAAACAATTTCACCAATATCGATAGGTGGCACATATTAAGTACTTATGGTGGAATTTAGGATTACCAGAGGGGAAGGGGAAGGAGGTAGTTAGGGAGTTTGGGATTGATGTGTACACACTGCTATCTTTAAAATGGATAACAACAAGGACTCACTATATAACACAGGGACCTCTGCTCAATATTCTGTAACAACCGGGAGAAGAATTTGAAAAAGAATAGATACATGTATATGTATAACTGAATCACTTTGTTGGACGCCTGAAACTAACACCACATTGTTAGTCAACTATACTCCAATATAAAATAAAAAGTCAAATAAAAAATAAATGAAAAGGAAAAAAAGGTACTCATGGTGGGCCAGGTGCTGCTAGATGCTGTACATCTTTACTTAAACCTCTTATCAATCCAGTAAGAAAGGAATTATCATTTTACTAATGAGAAGACTCAGTCTCAGAGAGGTTAAGCAACTGGTGCAAAGTCACACAGCTGGTAAATAGCAGGGTTGGGATCCAAGCCCAAGTCTGCCTGACCCCACCATGGTCTTATCTTCTAGAACTAGAGTGAAGGGTTTGCAGAAATTTGGAGTTTTAAGTCAAGGAGAAAGAGTCTTTAAAAAAAAAAATCTGTTCAAACCCAGAACTCTTTTAACCCTTTGTTCTTCTCTAGCTTCCGAGAGGATTTCCATTATAATGACACTGCTGGGTACTTCATTATTGGAGGGAGCAGGTATGTGGCCGGCATTGAAGGGTTTTTTGGACCCCTGAAGTACTATCGCCTCCATGCTCTGCACCCTGCACAGGTGAGCCCAGGGGACCAAGGAGTTTTCGAATGCTTATGGGTAATGGGCGTGTAGCTCAGGGCTGTGGAACCAGTCCAGTGTAAACAAAAGATTTATCTAAGCCGGACCTCGCATCGGCTCTGTCACCAAACATCATTAATATTGAGGCTTCCCCCTCCACCCTGCAAACATGATAATAGATTTTTGTTAACGTTTGGTTCATTTAGTACTCATAAAATGGAAACCATTTACTTCCTCTGTTTTAATAACTAGTAGCTTAATTATAGAGTCGATTTTTATCCGGCTGTTGCCTATCCAGCGATTAAGCTAATGAAAGGAGAGAGTCTTAGCTATTTGGTAAAGCTTCTTTTATATGCTATTATTTAAAGTATCAAAGAGGAGACAGTCCAGCAAATAGGACTCTTGGTTCTGCTTACCGCTCTCTCCAGAAACGTGGGCCTTTGGCTCACACTGGGTGGGTGGGCTGCGGTGGTGGAGATCATAGAGGGCTTTGTAGACAGCACTGAATTCTCAAGTCCAAAACCCACCCACAAATGGAATGGAATTGTCGGAGGCTCCAGGCCAGCTCCAGCAGGGCTGGCGGCTATTAGAGGGGGGCTGCCCCCTGAGGGAACCTTCACCCTGGTTGCTTTTTGTGCCTTGGTAAGGAGATCACCGGATACCTAAAAAAGGAACGTTCTTTCATTCCTGTGACCTTGTGGGATTTGTTCTGGGAAAAGCAGGAGTCACTAGGCAAAGTCAGTTCGGAAAAATGGGCCACCTTATCACCCGTAGGTCATCTTAGAGCCCCTGTTGAGATACCTGTATAAGAGGAGAAAAACGGAATTCTTTTATTCATACGTGCAGCCAATACTTATTAAGTACCTACTATGTGCCAGGCTCTGTGCAAGATGCTGAGGCATCCAAGATGAATTAAAGTGGTGGCTTTCAAACTTTTTTTTGAACACAATAAGAACTCTATTTAATAGCATAAGCAGTACATACGTAAGCATATATAATGCACATATACATACATACACATATAATATATACATATATATAATATATATATATATAAAAAACACAAAACTGAAATAAGAATTTTACTAACGATACAGATTCTTGCTATGTTCAGTGTACTCTGGTATTTTGTGTTCTGTTCCATAAAAAACAAAATCACTGCTGGTTACAAGCCACTGAAATAATTTCACAACCCTCCAGTGGGTCATAACCCGTATTTTGAAAACCACTGAGTTGAGATAAGGTCTCTGATCTTGAGGAGCTCCTTGCTGGGTCTTAAACAGATAAGTCATGAAAGAATGGGGTACATGCTTTAATAAAGATGTGAACACTGTGTTTGGCAGTGCCGAGGTGCGGTCCTCTGCATCGGTACATGTATGAGGGTGGGGTAGGCTGTTAGGGAGGCTGCCCTGAAGGGATGACCTTAGATCTGGCTCTTGGAGGTTGAGTAGGAGCCTTCCAAACAGAAGACAAGGAGAGGGGGCTTCCAGTACTGGTAGACTTGGGGTCCTTTGGGAACTCATTTTCTGGGGATAGCACATAGCGGCGGGGAAGGGAAGACGATGAAGGCCTGGTCTCTGGGAAATCCTAACACTTAAGAAGCTCTGCAGAGGAGAAGATGCCACAAAAAGAAGCTAGAAGGAAGCAGTCAGAGCTGGCGTGTCCTTGAATTACTAGTAACACCCTTCCTTTGAGAATCCAAAGCAGATGATCTGTGTACAAACAAGCCACCTGGTGCTATCAATGGGAGAAGGAAATCCACCTGAACGTAGCCTCATGGGTACCCATGGGTGTTTGATGACAATTGTTGTTCATTCTGTTTTCTTGCCTTCTTGTAGATTTTCAATCCCCTACTTGAGAAGCAACTTGCGGAACATATCAAGTTATATTATGAAAGGTGTGCAGAGGTTCAAGAAATAGTATCTGAGTACACATCCACAGTACAGCAGGGGGACAGGAGACAAGAAGCATGTAAGTATTGAACTTCAGGAGAGCGATTTTTAGCTCCAGGCATTTGTAGCAACACACTTGTCTTCTTTCATAAGGGGGTTGAAATAGAACATATGTGACTTGACCAATGGGGGCAAGTATGACCTCCCCAGATGGATGCAAATGATAGCGTGCCTTCCACCTAGATCGCACCAAGACCAACAGCCAGCAAGAACCCAAACCTGCCTCGTGGCTTCAGCTAGCTGTAATTTAGTTTAAGAATACAAATGAGAGTGTTTTGAGCCTCAAATTGCATTATTCCCATCCATAATGGGATCTTAGGCCAGTCTAAGAAAATAAAAATGAATTGGAAAATAAATTAATCATTAGAAATGTTTCCCCATCAGTGCACTTTTGTCTTGGACCATTAATATCTGAATATAAGCCTTCAGAAATGTTGAACAATGGCTTTGTTGTTTGGGGCTGGGTTTTATTTTTTAAATCTTTGAAATTGACTCATTCTGGGAGACATTGGTAACTTTTCGACAGAAGGAATGAATTTCAAATAGACTGCTTCCGTGCCTGCCCGTATTTGCAGACATCCTTTCATTCATACGGAGTTTGTATCTGTTATAAAACTCATCCCGTCTTGTCTTCCAATGTTCCAGCACTTATAAATTTCTCTGGCTATAGATCTTCTTGCATGATATGGTGGCACTAGAGCTAGTCACATATGTTCTTTCTGGAAGAGAAATTCCTGTGGGGCCTTTGCCATCAGCAAAAGTAAATTGAGTATTTCAGTCCTGCCTAAATAATCTCAACATCTCCAGAGCCGAGCTTCCCATTTCAGACCATGGAGGAATGGATATATGTTGAACACACCCCATTCTGATAGGGTTCACATAAAATGGTCATAGGAAGTGATTAGAGATGGTGATAGGTAAGTGTAGAAAGGCAGCACTTCTGCAATTGAATTTAAGAATAGGCTATACTAGTCTCCCAGCTGCTGCTCTCACCGCTGAATCATCCAGAAAATATGATGCAGTCAGAAGAGGGGAAGATATATAGGAATAGTAATATCCCAAACAGGAAAGAAACTGATTTTGATAGCTGATGTAATTTCAGGAGAGATACCCAGAGTCAGAAGGCCGGTCTTACATGCTGATCTGTTTGGTGGCATTGGGAAGATTCTCCTAACATCTTCTACTGCCTTTCCTCCCTGGGGGGTCCCTGTGCTTTGTTGACTCACACTGCCAACAAAATGGCCTAGATATTGCCCTCCTGGGGACCAGTCCGAGGCCATCTGCTCATTCTGTAGAATTATTCAACAGCCATCAGCAACTTTGGCACACTTCCCTTGGACTTGGCTTTGAATCTGTGACCTCGAGGCAGAGGCATCGTAGCCAATTTCAAATCCCTGATGCACCCAAACCAACATCCAGTAATGCTAAGTCTGACCTCTTATTTCTAGTTCCCCATAGAGGAAGGGAGTTAGAGAGGCAAGGCTTCCCTCTAATGGTACCCTGTGCTTCCCTTTCCTGTAGGCGACCTCCGGAATTCCTACCTGGACCTGAAGCTCAGGTATGGGCGGCCCTCGACGTGCAGAGCCCTCCTCTGGGAGAAGGAGCTGAAAGCCAAGCACCGAAGCTTGTTCCAGGCCTTGCTGGAGATGGGTTTGGTGACAGGTAATTGAGTCTGTGCCTCGCTCGCCTTTGGACGCTGGTTAGGGGGGTCCCTGTTTTTCTGCTTTCCCTCACCCTCTTTAGTGATTTATGCCTTGAAGTTATTTTCAACCCTAGTGTTCTAGCTTAATTTCACATTTAAATTCTGCCCTTAATGTGTCCACCACTCAATGTATCTGTGCACCTTTTCAACCCTAAATACAAAAACTTAAATTTAGGAATCACTTGAGCAATTCTTTATTTAAAACCGAGGCTACAACCAAGCAGCTGACAGCCAGAGCCAGCCCCCAAATGTGGCTGCTTTGGCATACACACTGTTTTCAATTTTAAAAAAATTAGTTACAGGGATCTAAAAACTTCTATGAAAATGCAAATTTCTAGCTTTTCTCAGAAGATCCAAAGATCTGGCGACGCCGGGCCTCCGTTCCTGAGTGGCAGCAATCCCAGTGGTGTGCGGTTGGGACAGGCAGGCTCTGTCCATCCACAACCCTTCCTGCCTCCAGTTGAGCACCTCCTGCCGACTTCAGTCATGGATCTTACCTGCCCAGGCCCTCGGGCCCTTGAACTTGAGACCTTTGATTTGAAGTACATTTTAAGCAGCGTCTCAGGAATCTGTGTATATTTTGCAAATGTGTCCAGCTTAAGTCCATTGTGATTTAGGTTTGCATAGGAATTAAGTACATACTGTAAGACTCCAAGGAATCTTGAAACAGTGTCTGTTAGGAAGAGAAGAGAAGCTGGAGGTGTTCAGCCTGGGGAAGGGAATGAGGAGGGTAATGAGAACTATCTCAACGGTCAGCGGCAGCCCACGGTATTCCTGGGCATATGACCAAACCCTTGGACCAAGGCAATGCAGAAACTGACTGCTACTGCATATAAGAACTTCCTAAAAATGGCAGTGTCCAGTGGAATAGACTCTCCTTGCAAATAGTGATTCACCCTCACCCCATCTTGAAGGAATTCAAACCATACAAGATATTTCATCTTTGGTTCATTTGATATTTGCTGAGTGACTGCTCAGTTACTTGGCTGGACTTCAGAGGTAAGTAAAATAGTACAAGGTCTCTGCCCTTGAGGGACCGACTTGAAAGCAAAGAAAAATGGTAATGCATTTTTAAAAATAAAAGCTATGGGAGTAACTGGCAAAGGCACAAAGAAGGGAGTGGTCAGTTCTACTTGGAAGTCTAGGGGGCTCCAGGAAGGCTTCCTGGAGGAGGTGACACTGGGATTGATTCTTGAAGGGTCAATTGATGTTTGCCAGATAAGCAAGGTGGGGGTAGGTATTGCAGGCAGAGTAGAGGCAGAGAGATGGGAACAGCATGTCATTTTTAATGACGTGCAAGGAATTTGGGAAGCTGGAGAAGGCCTGGAGAGTGATTATTCTTTTTTTAAAATTATTTGTTTATTGAAGTAAAATTGATCTACAATGTTGTGTTAGTTTCAGGTATACAGCACAGTGATTCAGTTATATATATATATTATTTTTTTCAGATTCTTTTCTGTTATAGTTTATTACAAGATATTGAATATAGTTCTCTGTGCTATATAGTAGGTCCTTGTTGGTTATCTATTTTACTTATAGTAGTGTGTATATGTTAATCCCAAACTCCTAATTTATCCCACCCCCTTCCTTTCCCCTTTGGTAACCCTAGGTTTATTCTCTATGTCTGTGGGTCTATTTCTGTTTTGTAAATAAGTTCATTTGTATCTTTTTTTTAAGATTCCACATATAAGTGATATCATATGTTTGTCTTTCTCTGTCTGGCTTACTTCACTTAGTATGATAATCTCTAGAGTTTATTTTGTTCTTTTTTTTATGGCTGAGTAGTATTCCAGTGTGTATAGATGCCACATCTTCTTTATCCATTCATCTGTCGATGGACATTTAGGTTGCTTCCATGTCTTGGCTATTATAAGTAGTGCTGCAGTGAACATTGGGGTGCATATATCTTTTTGAATTATGGTTTTCTCCAGATATATGTCCAGGAGTGGGGTTGCAGGACCATATGGTAGTTCTATTTTTAGTTTTTAAGGCCCCTCCATACTGTTCTCATAGTGGCTGCACCAATTTACCTTCCCACCAACAACATGGCAGGGCTCCTTACTAGCTCAGACTCCATCCTGACAAGTTTGAGCTTTACCTTGTAGGTGACAGGGACCTGTTGAAGGGTTTCAAGCAGGGGCTAGAGGCGTGATCAGATCTGGGTTTTTGAGGTCACTCTTGTCAGCAGTGGGAGACTGAGGGAGGTAAACTAGAGTGCTGTGGAGCTGGAAGCAAGGTGGGCACTGCATGGCCCAGGGAGGAGAGGATGGAGGCCTGAATGGGACAGAGTGATGTAGACGGAGCCAAAAGATATAAGGGGTTGGCTCTGAGGGACTTCATCACTGCCTGGATCCGGGAAAGGGAGGCCATGTGGAGTCAGGTGTCAGCATAGCCTCTGCAGCCAAGTGACCTGATTCTGATATTAACTTAGCACTTACTAGCTGTGTGATCTTGGGCAAGCCACTTCATTTCACTGAGCCTCAGTTTCCTCATCTGCAAAACGGGGATGACAATAGTCCCTCTCTTGTAGTGTTGGGTTAAGGAATTGACACTTAGAAGAGTATGGGCACTTAGTAAACTCTATGTAAATCAGCGTTTCTCAATCTTGGCACTACTGACATTTTGGATAATTCGTTGTTGTGAAGGATCTGTCCTGTGTATTGTAGGATGTTTAGCTGCATTTCTGCTCTCTACCCACTAGATACCAGCAGCACTCTGTCCCCTCCCATTAACCTCCACCCAAGGGTGACAACTAAAAATGTCTCCAGGGCTTCCCTGGTGGCACAGTGGTTGAGAGTCCGCCTGCCGATGCAGGGGACACGGGTTCGTGCCCCGGTCCGGGAAGATACCACATGCTGCGGAGTGGCTGGGCCCGTGAGCCATGGCCTCTGAGCCTGCGCGTCCGGAGCCTGTGCTCTGCAACGGGAGAGGCCACAACAGTGAGAGGCCCGCGTACCGCAAAAAAAAAAAAAAAAAAAAATTGCCTCCAGATATTGCCAAGTGTCACCAGGGAGGTCAAATCGCTCCCGGTGGAGAATCACTGCTGTGTAAGTGTTACACTATTACTACCAGGCAAGAGACAATTGCTGGGTTTTCGTGGGTCTTCTGGGAGGTGGTGGAACTGCCCCCTGAGACAGGTGAACGGAAGAGGGCGATGCATGTTGGAAAGTGTAGGCTAAACGGGCGAAGACCACATCACCCCAAAACTGGCTTTATGAGATTTCAGATATATTTAAATATAGTTTTACTGATTAGGAAAAGGAGTGAATCATTTTCACAAAACATTCTTTTTCAAGCAAATACTTTCAATAAAGAATGTTTTTGTGTTATTTTTACTGCTCAGAATTTTCTTTTAAAGAATGCAGAATGATTTTATTATCTGTGGAGGCCTAGAAAGGGAGCTAATTAACCCAGATCATGAGCCCCCAAACTTTGACACTTGATGGGCCGCAGTGCTGGGGAGTTGTCACACTGCAGCATAGACACGCGTCCACCTGCCTTCGGTCAGGCTTCCGGGGCCCATGCCCGGGGGGAGAGGGGGCACAAAGCCGGATTTGCCACTTTAGGGCCCACTGCTGGTGCCCAAGCAGCCGGTCAGGTCCTTCTGGTGCCAAGTCGGCTTAGATCAGTGCCAGGGAGCATACCCGGAGGGGCCCCTATCTCCCTGGGCATGCAGCCACCTGCATTCTGCCTCTCCCTGCCATTTCCTGGGGCCCAGAAGCAGGTGGGAAGGGAGGGTAGGCAGGGTAGGCAAATCCCCAGAACCAACCTCAGGCTCCCATTCTACCTTCACCCCCTATTTTTCTAGTTCACGTTGTCCCATCCATAGGGACTGGGGGCCTCCTGCAGGGGTAGGGCTTACACCCATTAAAATTCATCTCTACCTGGCACACTGCCCTTGCTTGGGGCCATCATAGTTAACTAGATAATCTCTGTGGCTAACCCTGGAGAGAGGTTTGTGTCAGACATTGTGCCCAGTTTCTAACAATCCTGAGAGAAGTGCAGAAAATTTGATTTTGTAAATTGAGGGACCAAAAAAAAATTACATTATTTACATATCTTTACTCTGGTCTCCTATAAAAAGAAGAGTAGTCAGACTGGTGTGACTATGTATCTATTCCTGGTTCCTCACATAACTTTTGATCCAAGTTTATCCTGCTGTGAGTGTCTAGCTGGCTTTGGAGTGCTTTGGACAACTCTAGTCACTAGGAACTATGTTTGCATCATGTTTTCTGCTGCTGGCCTGAGCTGTTTGGTCCTGTTGACCAGTAGACTTTACTAGAACATCCTCATCATGTTACATTCCTTGTATCTGAATAAGCTACAAGAACAGACTCAAGGATCAGATGTTGGCCGCTTAGAATTCTTGCTGTAGGAACCGAGTAGGTGCAGTAACAGAGATAAGGAATGAAACCGTGTGAGTAACTTAAGTCACTCATATCACAACCTTCCATTCATTCATTCACTAGACAAGTATTGACCAAGTGGCCCAGGATAGGACAAAGATGGGGGCCATGTTTTGAATGAGAGTGACTTAGGTTAAATGCAAAGAAAAACGTCAGCTCCCATAGCTCCCACAAAGGGAATTAATTGGTGGAATTATTTTTTTCCTGGCATTAAAAAATATATATATGACAGCATGAGACAATGGCCTGTAATTTCTGGTTCTTTGCGACAGACTCACCCCTTTCTTGGCAGCCTCTCCTCACATGTACAGCCAACTCTACTGCTAGGCTGCTGCACGTGTACGCTTCAGACGGCAGCCTTTTCCCCTGACACTGTGTGATTTTAGATGGATCATCTGCTCTCCCTCTGAGCCAACAACGTACTTCAGAGGAGCCATGAGAACGGTGCAGGGAGCGCAGAGTCGGAAGCTTACGACCAGTAGGAGTGTCCTCTGCATTCTGCCCAGTGAGTTCAGGAGTGGTCACCACCTTCTAGTTGTTCCCAAAAGATGGAGCTCTATTTTTCTACTGCAAAAGAGAATCCCCAAATATTTACACCCTCCCTCTTTAAGGACTGTAATTTAAAAAAAAATTTGTGGTAAAATGCACATAATTTAAAATTCTCCATCATCACCATTTTTAGGTGTACCCTTCAGGAGCATTAAGTACGTTCACATTGTTGCACAACAGATTCTAGAACTTTCTTATCTTGCAAAACTGAAACTCTGTACTCATTAAACCACAACTCCCCACCCTGCCCCCACCCCCAGTCCCTAGTGACCACCATTCTACTTTCTGTGTCTATGAACTTGACTCTTCTAGATACCTGATATGAGTGCAATCATACAGTATTTGTCTTTGCACAACTGGCTTATCTCACTTAGTGTAAGGTCTTCAAGGTTCATCCATGTTATAGCATCTGTCAGAATCTCCTTCCTCTTTAAGGTTGAATAATATTCCATTGTGTGTCTATACCACATTTCTAACTCTTCTTATTTTTGCCAACAATTGCAATGTTTATTTGGAGACTAAAACGCAGAGCATGGAAATGGTAGAAACACAATGGGGTTATTTAGTAACGCCAGGATCCTGTGTCCTTTAAGAGCTATGTTCACTGTTGTTCATTAAAGGACCTTTATCTTATTTTTTTTAATTCAAGAAAGCATCTTTATAGTTTTTTTAAAAATCCACGGAGAGAGAGAAAGAGGGAGAGGGAAGGAGGGAGGGGGCAAGGGGGAGGGAGGGAGAGAAGTTATATGTATAAAACCGGACAATGTGCACAGGACAGAAAAGTACAAGTAGTTTACTTTTGAGAGAGAAATGAGCCACTTCTTTGAGTCTCTGGAACCCAGTGGAGCTCATCAAATAAGAATGCAAATGAAGGCTGTGCTATGTTTTTTTAAATCAGTAAACTTGGTGAAGATCTTTCCTTTTCTGGGTAAATGATATTTTCTCCTTTCACATTTTTTTCCCTTTTCAAACTTCTTCCCTGGGTGCATTACACCTTTTGGAAGCTTGAAACTAAAAATAACTTTCCTGTTGTTGTCTCGTTCCCCTCATAAGGAGTAAGTCTGCCTTTCTTTTCCCAAATTCTCCATCAGAGGCAGCTCTGGTTCCTTCAGTAGGTGACTACCTTCTCATTTTCTGCTTTTTGCCTCTTTTAATGATGAGTGTGGGCTTCCCTGGTGGCGCAGTGGTTAAGAATCCGCCTGCCAATGCAGGGCACACGGGTTCGAGCCCTGGTCGGGGAAGATCCCACATGCGGCGGAGCAACTAAGCCTGTGCACCACAACTACTGAGCCTGCGTGCCACAACTACTGAAGCCTGTGAGCCTAGAGCCCGTGCTCCACAACAAAAGAAGCCACCACAATAAGAAGCTCGCACACCACAGCAAAGAGTAGCCACCGCTCGCCGCAACTAGAGAAAGCCCTCTCTCAGCAACGAAAACCCAATGCAGCCAAAAATTAAAAAAAAACAAAACAAACAAACAAAAACCAATGATGAGCGCACAAATGGTGACCTTGTGGTATTGATGGAAAAAGGAAAAAAGAGCAAAATAAACAACGCTGTGCTACTCGGGGAGATTAAGAGTTAATGGTGGTGGTGCCTTTGTTCCCTTAGCTTCTGGGGTAGGAAGAAAGAAAAACGGGAAAATGGCTCCTACTTCTATTTTGTTTGCTTGTTTTTCATTACTCTATTAATCTCCATAAATAAGGCATGTTTTTTAGTTATAGATCTACTAGAAAAAATGCATATGCTAAACCAGTTGGGTGAAATTAACAGTTTAATTAAATGGATTTTTAAATTGCCCGTTTTACAATACCACCAGTGACATCAGAGCTTTGATTTTGTGCCACATTTGGAATTCAAACTTTAAAGAATGTGCAAAACGAGTAGTTTTCCTTTAGAAGTATTATTATTTTGTTATTTTACTCACTAGTGCAGAAAGTTGTCTAGATTCTCTTGCAGAGAAAATACTGATTGGCAATGTCTGGGGGGAGTTAAGAATTTTCATAGGTAAAAGAAATAATGAAGGTTTTTCAACCTGCCTCCGTTTCAGTCTGCAAAGTGTTCTTGTGTGTTTGCTAAGGATTTGAACTTTGTAAAGGATCGCCCTCCTACCTGGGCGATCACAGTAATGATTGCTGGGATTCTGTGCCAGAGGTCAGCAGGGCAAGTGTTTCATTTGGACCTCCATTTGGCTTGGAGTCTCTTTTCTCCTCTGAGCGCCCAAAGCCCATGTCTGTGGGTACTCAGGCAAAACTCATCATATTAGATATTTTTTTTAAATGCCTATTTTATTTTATTTTTTGTGTGAAATGGCTCTTTTTTTAAAATCATTTTTTATTGGAGTATAGTTGCTTTACAATGTTGTGTTAGCTTCTACTGCACAGCAAAATGAATCTGGCAGAGCAGGTAAGGCTGGAATGAATCGTTAACAAACTGTTAATGTTGCTTTGCTCAGAGCGTGCACAGAGGGGTATCGGAGATGAGTATGTATTTAAAAGCAAATATATGAATAAGTAGGAGTAGGATTTACTTTGCAACTCTGTCTGAGTACTGCAGTACACACCAAATCTAGCAGAGAAGGTTCTTATCCTGCCTAATGGTGGGTAGGATGGAATTTTTTTCTCAGCTATGCAAAGGGAGAATCCAAAAGGAGATCCCCGGCCTCCTGGTGGAAAAGAGGGTGATCATTCAGACACATCCCAACAGATGAGCAGAGGGAAATGCTCGAGGATGTTCATTGCTGTGTTGCTGGTTATAGCAAAAGCAGTGGAAGCAACCCAAGTCTAAAAATAGAGAACCGGTTGGAAGAACGGCACTGCTATAGAATGCAATACTATTGAAACTTTAGGAAGAATGAGCTTCTGACTGCTGTGGACAGGTATTCGTGGTACGTGGTTAATTTAAAAAAGAAAGTTGACAAACAACAACGATTTACTGTCTAGCGTAGGGAACTATACTCAATATCTTGTAATAACCTATAAAGGAAAAGAATCTGAAAAAGAATATGTATATATGCGTCATTTTGCTCTACACCCGAAACTAACACAATATTGTAAACCAAATATAGTTTGATAAAAAATTACACTCATAAGCGGAAAAAAGTTGAGAGTCCAAACCTATAGGGGCTTTTTGGAAAGAAAATGTATATGTATATAGGCAGATAGAGGTGTAATGAATTATTGCCTATGCCAAGGAAAAGTCTGGAAGTATATACACCAATCTTTCAACAGTTTATCTTCACTATTAAAGAAGGTTTGGGAGAGAGAGGACTTCTGTTTTATACAAATCTATATTATTTGTTTTTTGTTTTTTTTTTGTTTTTTTTTTTACAACAAGCAGCTATTTCTTTAGGGCTTAAAAACAAAACAGAGGAGCAAACTCCATGTGTTTAGTTAAGGTGTTGTTTTTAGCACCTACCTCTTGGGATGGAGAGTAAGTAAAAGAGATCCAAGCTGCTGCCTCTCAGAAACCTGGAGAGGGCGGAGGTGTGGGGTTCCAGGAGCCAGGAGATGGGACTGCCTTAGCTCTGGGTGAGGGGGTAGGTGGGCTCCTTTTCCACAGCTCAGCAAGTGAAGGCATGTGCCCCCCTACCAGGGGCAGCCAGCCTGCCTGTGTGCCCAAAGGGATAGGCATTAGCTCATAATCGATGGTTTGGGTTTCACAATTTCATCCGTGGGTCCCACGGGCTTCTGTGTTGATGCCTCGGAAGAGGCATCAACCTCTGCTGAGGAATTGCCCTTAAATTCAATCTCAAATCCTCTCACTGAGAGTTTTCCCGCATTGGAAACTCATCTCTGTTCATTCCTTGATGAAGCGCTGATAGAGTGAGTCTCTTGTTGCCTCCTGGAAGTCGTTAGTAACATTTTAATTTGGGATGGAATGAAGAAAATCAAAGAAAAATGTTGAGTATAATTCTTAGGGGGGAGAAAATTTTAGTTTTAAATAAATTGACCACATCTTTGAAATGGAAATTGTACCTATGCGATCCTATATAGCTGTTTGTAACATAGACCTAGTAGACGCACAGAATAGAATTGTAAACGTTCATTGGCTGAATTAATAAAACGAGAGATGAATAATGTAGACGGACTTTAAAAGACTGTAACAGATTATAGGACCATATAACTTGCCCATTTGGACTTAAGAGTTTAACAGTTTATGGGAGAATTAGGTAAAAGGAAGTATCATAGTTTAAAGCAGTTGCGTAAAAGAGGTCTCTACCCGTCGTGGCAAGGTACCTATTAAGACAACTGGCTGCCGGTTAATCAGGAGGTAGGTGGAGCAGAGTGAGTAGGGATCTTGCTTTTGTGACCTACCAAGCTGGATTCTAAGCTTGGCTCAGCCGTTTGCCAGCTTTGGTAACTTCGGACAAGTTAGTCGACTTCTCCAGGCTTCAGTCTCCTCATCTGAAAAATGAGGACGCCAATGATAGTACTTACCTCTTAAAATATGTTTGGATTACATGACATAATTTGCATAAGACACTCAACCCAGTGTTTGGCATTTTATAGGCCCTCAATAAAAGTTGACTCATTCTTTTTATTGTACTTAGAAACCCACAAGGAAAACCGGAAGCAAAAGATGATAAGAAAGGTTCTTGTGCTCAACTTTTTACAGCAGCACCTAGGAACTATTTCTGAGATAAAACACACCCTCCTTCAGAGTCTTAGAGGGAAAAAAAAAATCTCTCTGGCAGTTACGGTGGTCCTGACTTGGTGGTGAGCTACACTGAGTAAATTACTCTCTTGACGCGCTCTCTCGGCTACAGAAGGCACATCCTTTCCTCCAGGATACTAGGCTGTCATTTAGTGCCAAAGGAAAAGCTGTTTACAGAATGACACCCGCAAGGGGTTTGATTTACCTCCCCAGAAGCTGGTATATATCAAGTCACTGCAGGACCAGCCATATTAATAACTCAGGTGATTTAGTTGGCTGTTCCCGCTTATTTTGTCGACCCCGTGGTAGTTAATTGTGTGTTCTGTGAATTGTGTTATTTATAGTGCTGAGGAACCAAAGTGAATCCGTATTAGAAATTGGTGGGCGGATATTCGAGAAGGCTGTAAAGAGACTTTCCATTGTTGATGGTCTTCACCAAATTAGCTCTGTCGTCCCCTTTCTGATGGATGCCAGCTGCTGTGGATACCATAAAGCATCCTACTACCTCGCAGTCTTTTATGAAACTGGATTAAATGTACCTCGGGATCAGCTGCAGGTAGAGTATTTCACAGGCTCCAGGAACATCAGTGACCTGCCTTATATTTACAGAGTAAGGCTCTCATGCCCCGGGTGGAACTGGGCATGTTCATTTTCCCTGGAGTCCTTTAAAAACTTTACACTCTGGGCTTCCCTGGTGGCGCAGTGGTTGAGAGTCCGCCTGCCGATGCAGGGGACACGGGTTCGTGCCCCGGTCCGGGAAGATCCCACATGCCGCGGAGTGGCTGGGCCCGTGAGCCATGGCCGCTGAGCCTGCGCGTCCGGAGCCTGTGCTCCACAACGGGAGAGGCCACAATCGTGAGAGGCCCGCGTACCGCAAAACAAACAAACAAAAAACTTTACACTCAAGAAAAACAGCCTAAGGCTGTGTTAAATACAGGATCTCCCGCCTTCAGTGAGTGAAAAAGGGCACTTTTATCCATTTCTAGACACAGCAGGGGATATGATTGGTATACTGTCTAAGGGATAGTTTGGGCAAGGCTTACCAGAATCCCAGTCATTCAAGAACAGGTGCCTCTTACCCGATTCTTGTAACTATCCTGGCTGTGGGTCCAGCATCCCGTACGACGTTTTAGCTGAGTGAAATCATCTGGACCTCTAAGCAAAGTATGGTCACATCCAGCCTCCTGTCATTAAAATAAATGTCATACTAGACGGTTTTGCGGTACCGAATCCAAATGTATTGTGCGACCTGCCTGACATTTGGAATCGCGTTCTTATAAGCGCTGCTAAACGGCCCCTGATCGCTTTTAGCGTTTTGCTTGTGCACAGGGGATTGTTC
The DNA here is from genome assembly GCF_003031525.2 of Neophocaena asiaeorientalis asiaeorientalis. NCBI lineage: Eukaryota > Metazoa > Chordata > Mammalia > Artiodactyla > Phocoenidae > Neophocaena > Neophocaena asiaeorientalis. The sequence continues at coordinate 3,043,463 of NW_020173231.1, read as the reverse complement.
ATCCCGGATTTGAAGAGACTCAGACTGTTCAGACCTTCCCACGTGGCTCTGTGTTCCTTTCACTTGACTTCTTTGTGTGTGCCTCTGGCTGTAGAAGCTCATGATTGATGGCATGCTTTCCCAAGTCCCTGAGGCAGTCCCCACCGAGGTGGAAGAGGGTAAGAAGATTCTAGCCCCGTTTCTGTCACCAAATAGCTGGTTGACCAAGGACATATGACTTCAACTTGCTGAGCCTCTCTTTCCTCAACTCTGAAATGAGATGGTTGGACCAGTCGATCTCTAAAGACCCTTCCCAACACTAGCGTTCTGAGAGTGTGAGGTTGGGACGTGGCCCACTGGTCAGATCATCTGACCGAAGGTGACATAGCTGAAGTGGACCAAGGTCCTTAGGACAGTTGTCAGATACACAAAGAGATGCTGTGAGATAAGTCAGGGGAGGACTCCCAATCTTTACTGAGAGAAGGACAAAGGAATTTTCAGCTGTTAGACATTGAGAAGGACAGATGGCCATTAGAAAGCTCTTGGGTCTTCTTTTCTAACGTTTTTTAAAAAGGCATGTTAGGGGCTTCCCTGGTGGCACAGTGGTTAAGAGTCCGCCTGCCGATGCAGTGGACACAGGTTCGTGCCCTGGTCCGGGGAGATCCCACATGCCGCGGAGCGGCTGGGCCCGTGAGCCATGGCCGCTGGGCCTGCGCGTCCGGAGCCTGTACTCCGCGATGGGAGAGACCACAACAGCGAGAGGGCCGTGTACTGCAAAAAAAAAAAAAAGAGGCATGTTAACTGGTTTCTGGAATGACTAGGCTCATATGTAGAGGTGAGGCCAGATGACCTTTCTATGTTGAGGATTTTATGACCCTTTTCTATAATCTTGTGAACACTGTCCATTTCTTCTTAACAGGGCATGTTGTATAGTTTGGTTGGAGGCCAGGGCAGTGAGAGGCTGTCTTCGATGAACCTTGGGTACAAACATTACCAGGGTATTGATCACTACCCCCTGGACTGGGAGTTGTCCTACGCCTACTACAGCAACATTGCCACCAAGACACCCCTTGACCAGCACACGCTACAAGGAGATCAGGTACGAGGCAGAAGTGGGTGGAAACGGTTATGGCCCTGCTTACTAGAGCTTCCTGAACAGTTTTATTAAGCGTCTGCACCTGTGGCTGGTTTATTCACTGGCCTGTAGAGTACAGGCATAATCCAATGGAGAGCAAAACTTTCTTGCATTCTCCAATTCATATTTCCTCAGTGTGTTCTCAGGCTGAATGCAAGGACCATCCTATATCTATGCGTGAAAATGTGAAAAGCTTTTCATGAGTGAGAGGACCGGTATGGGGAGGGTAGATAACAGCCCTGGACAGATTTTGATTTTGAAAAAAATGTATACCAGAAACATAGACATTTTGTCTTTGTTCCAAAACCACGTGAAAGTGGTGGGGTCTGGAGATGCTAGTCAAATTAAGCAAGGGCAGTAAGCCAAGGGCTCCTCAATACGTCACAAGCAAGCAAGGTCTACATAACGAAGAAGCTCCATCCCTAGCTGTGTTCCCGCTGCCGGACACCTTGAGAAGCGTCTGCCCATCACATGAGCCTCAGTGCTCACAGGTGATGGACAGCAGGCGATGTTTGAAGATCCTGCCCCATCCTGGATTAAGGACTGGTTGAAGGGCACTAACTCCAGCCCCTAATTTTGCAGGTTCCCACGTCTTATTGACTCATTAGGCAAAGAAATCAGTGGTTCACATCTGCCCAAAAAACAACATGCTACATTGGACCAACTGATGGTTTGTTTGGGGGATCATGAATAAAAGGGTGTATAAAGGTGATAGTGTAAGAATAAAAAGAAAGCTGCCTTTAGATGACGTAGATTTGCATCCAGCAGGAGTAGATTATGACGTGATTGGCTTCTTGGCATGTATTTTTCTGTATCTCTTTCTTCAGAATGGTTTTAAGATGTTTTGATGGTCACAGCAGTTGAGGTAGTTGAGTGCAAGTAGTCTGTACCAGGAGGTGGCAATTTTTTTCTGCAAAAGACCAGATAGTAAATATCTTAGGCTCTGCTTTTACAGTCACTATTGCAACCACTCAACTCTGCCGAAGACAATATATAAACCGATGGGGTGCCTGGGTTTGTGCCGCCATAGACAGGAGGTTACTGCATGGTCAGATTTGGCCCTGGTTTAGGCCATAAACCCTTAATTTTCTCCCTTATGCTTGGTGAGTCTGGATGGATAGCAGGATTGTGGAATTTTAGGCAGAGCAGCTAACTGGGAACCAGACCGTTCACTCTTCCCTGTGCTGCTCCTGTATTGCAGTCAGAAACCCCCAGTGGAGGAAACTTGTGCTTTGATCATTGGAAATGAATGGTTTCTGGAAAAGAAATCTACAGTGGCCACTGTACAGTTATGAAATAAACGACTCAAAGATACATGTTGTCAGTGAACATTAAACATGAATCAAGCTATAAAATGCCCAAAGGCTGTCTGTATAGACATTCTAATTCTTTTAGAAAATAATGATTTCTTCTGAATAAACTTACACACTCTTATCATTGTCATCTGTATTCTCTCAGCATATATAGGCTGTGTGCAAAATCTGACCTCAGTTTGACAGGAATTTATTTATTAATTGATAAAGGTTTTTTTTTTTAAAGAATTCTTCTGAAAACACATTCGAACAAAATCAAGCCACAAAATAATATTGCCATTGTTCTGCTAAGCCTGAATGTGTTAATAAAGCCCTGTATGTATATATTATACTTTTAGGAATTCTAATTCAGCATAATTTAGCAAGGGGAGATGGTATGTTGCTAACAAGCTCCTTTTCTTTTGAAGATTTGGCCCATGAAGTGTTATGATTATGAAAGAAAATGTTTAATTGGTCAGAACCAGAGAAGATGAATAGAGAAGATCCATCCTGCAGCTGGAGAGTCGTGTGATTAAGAATCATAGATAGGAATTATACAGTTAGAAGAGTTGTATCATAGCTCATTTTCTTAAGAATGTGTAATTAATGGTTTCTTGAGAATTTAAGCAGGTGTCATACATTGATTGAAATGTCCTTTTGTTGAGAGATCTATTAATTCTCCAGCAGCACATAACAAATGAGGAGATGTGGAAAGCCAGACCCCTAATTAACAAACCAAGGATCCGTCAGTAACTTCTTTCTTGATTCTTGTTTCATTTTCTCTTTTATGTAACTCGTGGTTCCCATCAACTTTATCTTCTTTATTCATAATCTTGCTTCATGTCACTTCTTTATGATCTAGGGGGACTCTGCTTCAGGTTCAAGAGAAAGAAGATGATAGGGGGTTTTTTTTGATTTTTGTTTTGTTTTTGTGGCTTAATCACAAGTGGATTCCTTTCATTCTCTTCGCATCTCAGAGTTGGCTCTTCTGAAAGGTTTGGTCCTCAGCCTTCTCTGTCTACACCTTCTAGAGGGCAGGGGGTCTCATCAACATCCCTGGTTTCAACTGCCCTCCACATACGGATGACATGCACATCTTATTCTCAGGCTGAGGTCTTTCTTAAAACCCCCATCTGCAATCGTAACATACCACAAAGGGAACACACCACCTCCTCCTCTCTATTCCCCACAGACACCGCAACCAATGGCACCGTTGTCCATGCCAGCAACGGGGGAGTCACCTTTGATCTGCCCATCATCCTACCAGCTCTAATCCCCAACAGTGTTACATACAGCTCTCCATCATTTCTCCCCTGAGTGACTCTGACAGCCTCCTGTTCTACTCCGAGTTATGGAATGAATTGACCCCTACATTCATATGTTGAAGCCCTCACCCCCAGTACCTCAGAATGGGACACTGCTTTTGGAGCTAGGACCTTTGAAGAGAGGATTAAGATAAATGCGGTCATTAGTGGCCCTACTCCAGTATGACTGGTGTTCTTACAAGAAGAGGAGATTGGGACGTAGATGAAACAGGGAGACAGCCATGTGAGAACACAAGCTAAGGAGAGGGGCCTCAGAAGAAACTAAACCTGCAAGCATCTTGATCTTGGATTCCCAGCCTCCAGAAGTGTGAGAAAATTAACTTCTGTGGTTTAAGCCCCGCAGTCCGTGGCGTTTTGTTACGGCAGAGTCCTGGCAAATGAATTCACCTCCTAACTGGCCTTTCTGTTGTCAGTCTTGTCCCTTCCCATTTTCTTCCCACGGAGGCCAAAGAAGGCCTCCAGTGGAGGTTCTCAACCTGACTGCACATCAGAATCACGTGGGCACTCAGAAAATACCTCTGCACGGGCTCCACCCACAGTCTTATTGAAGTGACAGAGGGAGGGTCCAGGCATATAATAGGCGTATATATGTCTATGTGCATGTGTATATTTAAATAGCTCCTCAGATGGGCATAACGTGCAGTCAGCGTTGAGAAGTACTGACCCGGAAGCACTAAGTCCAGCTCATCACTTGGCATGGGAGATGTTCCTTGATCTGGTTTCTCTCTGCTTCCCCAACCTCAGCTCTCAGCGATTCCACGTTTGGCCTGCCCACCCTGGCAATGCCAAGCTTTTGGTCACACCACGCTGTCCACAATTCCTGGCCCTGCGCAATCTCCTCTGTCTGGTTTGCTTTCTCCACTCCCACCCCCCTTTTCCTGCCTCCTGACCACCCCCCCC
>NW_020173231.1:2926161-3037604 GCF_003031525.2 Neophocaena asiaeorientalis asiaeorientalis | reverse complement strand
GGTGCTGGGCTCAGCCACCACCACCTGCTTGGATCTCCCCTTTGCTGCACCGCCATGGCACCCGGGCACATCCCCACCATTGCTCTATGACGGGTGCTGTGTACAGGTCTCGGAGCCAGCTCTCCCAGTAGACTGTGAGCTCCCCGAGACAGGCACCTTGTCTGTTCACGTTGGTGACCCCGGTGCCCAGCCGTGTGCTTGACATGTAGTTGGCACTCGCTGTTTACTGATGGGATGGTGGACAGCACGAGAGGGCCGTGTATCCAGTGATGAACACAAAGCGATCACGTCCCGTTGATTCTCTGGTGCTTTTTGATGCAACCAGTGCTTTCAACTCTGCCCCTCTTGCATTCAGCACCGCCTTTGTGTGAGGAACACCCCATTTGGGGAATCTTGGGTGCTTGCTTCCCTGTCTCTCCATCATTACACCTGATATTCCTCCATTCTTACTTTAAAATCCCTAAAATGTTAAATTTCAACAAAGAAAACTTACACCCCCCCACTGGGAGCCAAACATCATAGCTGATTTTTTTTTTTTTTTTTGCGGTACGCGGGCCTCTCACTGTTGTGGCCTCTCCCGTTGCGGAGCACAGGCTCCGGACGCGCAGGCTCAGCGGCCATGGCTCACGGGCCCAGCCGCTCCGCGGCATGTGGGATCTTCCCGGACCGGGGCACGAACCCGTGTCCCCTGCATCGGCAGGCGGACTCTCAACCACTGCGCCACCAGGGAAGCCCGATAGCTGATTTTAAACACCCTAAGAGGCAGGTTCCTCATGGTGGTGTCTACAGGCCCTGAAGGAAGGAGTGCTTTAAGTGTAGGCTCTGAAACTGCCCCGCTCCTGAGTTCCCAGGAGCACTGGCTGGAGTGTTATAATTCACGACTTCAGAGAATGCAGACGCTCCAGAAAATGGGGGGCTGCTGACAGCCTTTTCTCTCCAGGTCCAAATTCCACCACATCCTTCGCCCTCCCTACTCCCTCCCTGCTCTGCGCTCCATCCTGCCTTTCCTGTGATTGATTGCAGACAGCTGATATGATGTGAACACTGCCCTTGCAGCCTATAGGCTGAGCGGAGAGAAAGGAAGTAAAGCGTGTGAAGAGTCAGTGTCTGTAGGACAGTGTGATGCCTTCTCTGACACTGGGTCCAGGGGTATCTGAGGACTGTAGAGTCTCTGGACATTGGACCTCCTCTAACCTGGTCAGCCGGTTTTAACCCTACCGTATAGGCTATGAACTGCTCATTCTAGAGACGTTGATTTTCCAACACAGCAACAAAAACAATCCAGCTCCCCGGGAAGGCACAGAAGATTCCAGAACTGGTCAGTCTGGGACTCTTGAGTCCCTGTCAGCTTCTCCCCAGCTCTGCCCCCCGCCATGGTCCCCACCGTTCCTTCTCCACACCAAAGCTTCTTCTGGGATTGGTCACTTTCCCATGTGAGGCATCATTCCCTGGTCTCAAAATGTTTGATGATGAACAACCCAACACCGCTCCCTTTTAGGGGTTGTTCCTGCATCACATGTCTTTGTAGATGGTTGGCTTTCACGGAAGGCCTGGGACGTGTGGCTCTGACCGGTGCTGGATGCCACTCTGGGGACCCCAGAGCTGTGAAGACACAACCACCGGCCCAGGTGTGGCAGGCAGCTGTGGTGTGGCTCCAGGGCCAGTTTGCCTGGTTCAGGTCCCAGGTCTGCATTCACCGGGTATAAAATCTTGGATAATCCCACTCACTTGTCTGTCTCTGCACAGCTTTTTCACCTGTAAACACTGCCATGACTGTCTGCACCTCACATAGTTTATAGCATGTATAAATTAATCATATGATGTGTGTTGAGTGGACCTCAGCACACAATGTGGATGCTCTCAAATGTTTCCAGCCCCAGCACTCCCTCCTCAAATCTGTCCCTTCCATCTTCAAAAGCACCGAATTATCTTAGATAGATCTTCATCCCCCCAATGTAAGGCTTTGAGCTGTACAAAACTGCAAATACCAATAGGAGGGCTAACATTCTAAACTGCTATCAGCTCTTTACATGATAGAATGAACTAAAGACCTAAAAAATGACGAGTTACCATTCCTGAGAGCTTCCCATATGCCAGATGCTCTGCTAAGATCTTCGCAAACAATCTCATTTAATCCTCATGCAACTCTATGAGGTCAGTACAAGTATTGTTCCCATTATACAGATGGGGCAACTGAGACTCAGGGAAACCAAAGAACTTGCCCAAAGTCACACAGCAAATGAGTAGTGGAGCCTAGATTTGAACCTGGATGTTACTAACTCTTCACACTATAAAAAATAATGGCTAATAGGTGGAGTGCTTTTGATGTAGCAGATACCACTCTAAGCTTCATTTTTATGGATATAGAAACTAAGGCTCAAATAAATAAAGTCAGGGGCCCAAGGCCCACAGGTAGTTTAGTGGTGAGTTAGAATTCATGTCCACTGGATCTGATGTGAAAAGTTGTGCTCTTAATGGCCCGGCCCTACTGCAAAGCTCAGCGGTACTACCCAGGGAAGCAGCAAGGGGCTAGATCAGGAGACAATGATATAAAAGACAAAAGAGTTCCTTCTTCAGAGTGATGCATGGTTGCCCAGGTCACCTGCAAACGTGGCCTCTGCCAAGACCCCTCTCACGACACTGTTAGATGGAGTTCATTATGTATAAGGGGAGACAAGGAAACAGCCCCCATCTGCTTCTCCCAGATGCATGAGTCATTCACAGGGTGGTGCAGCTAGGTGAGGACTATGGACCCCACAGCCAGCCAGCCTGGGTTTGATTCCAAAGTTTGAAGAATGTAGGTAAGTTACTTAACCTTTCTGGGCCTCAGTTTCCACATCTGTGAAATGGGGATATTGATGGTGACTGTCTTGTAAGGTTGCAAAGATTCAGTGAGTCATTCTGGGCCAACAATTGGTCGCCGCACACAGTTCTTGCTGGTGATTATGATATTACCACGGCCAGAGAGTAGCAGAAACACCAAAGAGTATAAATCCTTGCAGGATAGAAACTCTGGCTTCATGTGTTCTGTGTTTCATTCAAGTCCCATGACAAAGTTAAGGAGGAAGAAACAAAATAAGGAAAAGAAGGATATTGACCCCAAATCAAAACACTCAAACTCTCCAGTTGAACGAAAAACTTCTAGCTGAGAATTCTATTGTTCTAGTAGCCTGAGCTTCAGCCCAGGATTCCAGGGCCTTACCGCTAGAGGGCGACATCATGGGGGAGCCCATCAGAGCCTGTCTTTGGAGTCAGACCAACCTGGCTTCCAGGGCTAGCTCTACAGTGTGACCTTGAGTTCATGGTTTCACGTTATGAGCTTCAGTTTCTTTACAAATAAATTGAAGACACTGATATTTGGGCCACAGCCCTGCTGTGACGATTAAGTGAGAAAAACATTTGTTAAACACCCTGCACATACTTGGTTTCAGTCAAAGGTGGTGGGCATCCTTATTCCAATTGTTGCTGTTTGCTGGGAGGCGTCTCAAGGTTAGACATCCAGCAGGAATTGATACCACTGGGTTCCTAGCTCTGTCCCCAAGCCTGCCAGCTATTGCCCCTGAGAGGGACCTTTGGCTCCACATGGCCACAGCTGGGTGACCCTCTCAGGAATGGGCTACAGGCTAGTGCTCGTGAATCTAAGTCATTTTCTTCACTGACAAACAGAAAGGGTCAGAAGGGAAATCAGGCCTGGTTCCTTGTTCTCTAAGGCTTCTTCCCCAACTCATCCAGATCCATTTTTTTCACCATCTGCTTGTGGCCTTGAAGCCCTTCCCAGGCGCTCCTGGTACCGTTAGATAGCGTTCATCATATAGAAGGGGAGACTGTCAAACAACAAGCCCAGTTTTTGGATAAACAGCCAAAATTTATACATAAAAATGAGTCTTATTTTCTTCAAAGGAGGCAGATACCTGGGAGGCTGTGTGCAAATTCAAAGCGTTTTGTGAACTTTCCCTTGGGTTCCTCTTTAGAGCCTCTGGCACATTCTTGTTCACATCCTCGGAGTTAATATACCCTCTTCTTTACAGTGTAGATTTCATTTTGAAATAGCCGAAAGATGTCGGAGGCTGAGCCTGCTAAATAAAAAGGGTTGAGTCATGCAGGATAATGACACTTTGGAATAAAAAAAAATAAGGTTATGCTTAGAAAATATTGATTTACTTTTTTGGATGTCGTGTATTCTGGCTGTGCAATCAGCAGCACAGAGGTGGACTTCTGAACTAGCTTGAGCAATGGAAGAGGAAGTGGAATAGATTTTGTCCTCCCAAGGAAAACACTTCGATAGGAACAAAAATACCCATTTAGATATAGGACATGTGATCCGTTCATTTAAAAAAGAATTTGATCTCGTGGCTCTGTGGACACACCTCATATTTCAATTAGTCATATAGTTTTTACTTGAGCAGTGGCTGCGTTAGGAATAATGTCATGTCTTTTGCATGCCCATACCATTTGGATATTTTCATTCTCCCTTCTTCTCCCCTCCTTTCCTCCCTCCCTCCCTTCCTTCCCTCCTTCTTTTCTTCCTTCCTTCCCTTTTAGGCATACGTTGAGACAATTAGACTAAAAGACGATGAAATCCTCAAGGTACAAACCAAAGAAGATGGAGACGTCTTCATGTGGCTGAAGCATGAAGCTTCTCGAGGCAACGCGGCAGCTCAGGTAAACATATGTTCCACAGTTTTGGAAAGTGTCTCAGCCACGACAGACCAGGTTACACCATGATAATAAAGTATCCCAAACCTAGTGGCTTAACACAACACCAGTGTATTGTTGTTCTCTGTTCTCACTACACGTCCAATGGGGGCGGCGTGGGCTGTGCTCTTATAGTCCCCTAGGAGCCCAAGCGAACGGAGGCTTCACCAAAACATGCTTCCAAAGCCATTGCCGCAGGATGACATTGCAACACATCACAGGCTGAGTCTTATCGCTTCTGCTCAGAAGGGGCGCACGAGTCACTTCTCACATTTCATTGGCCAGAGGAAGTCAGCTGGTCACTCTTGACCTGAGTGAGCCAGAAATGTAGTCCAACCAGACCCAGAGGAGAGAGAGCCACAGTATTTATGATCAGTCCTAAGACTACCATCAGACATTTTAGTGCATCAGATAGAAAGAAAAAGAAGCATCTTGGAGTGCAGGAGAGATTATGTGGGCATCGAGAAGAAGGCCACAAAATCAGCTAGGAGAATAATAGAAAATCTGTGTTGCGTGTAAGACCAAAAGGATCGACCTTGTCTCTTGAACATGTTTTGTCTTTTGGATAGACCTGTAAGGGGTACAAGAAAGGGCAGAGGGCTGGGAGGACCCCCCTACCCCATCTACTTCTTGCCCTGATTTCACTATGAAGAAAAGTCCTTATGGGAGCCAGCTAAGGCTGATTGCACTGGAGGAAGGAAACCTCCTTCCCTAAGGATGGATTTAGCTTTTGCTTTGTGTTCCCAGTGAGCACAGTGTCAGGAAGAGCCTCTGCTCTGGGCCTGCTAAGCAGGCAGAAGACCAGGGATGGGAAAGAGAAAGAAAACCAAAGAACGCATTGACAAACACTTCAGAGACCCTGTAGTAACAGGTCTCCCACCCCTCCTTAGAGGTCTTCCTAGCATCTCAGAAGATGCGTTCCGAGATAAGGTTTTCTTTTGGGGGGTGGAGGATGGAAGAGAAGGAGATGAGAGGAGAAGTAGAAAGAAGGGAAGAAAATCAAGGCCCCCAAGGGACCAGAATGATAACAGTGTTGCCTGTGGCTCCGTCTTGGGCTCTGTCCCAGCCTGCAGTCTTTCTAGTCCAGGAAGGAATTCCAGTGCATAGTTCAGGAAATGCTGCTGCCAGATTTCATGGGTGCTCCAGAGCTTGCGTGAACATTCCTAACAAAGACGCTTCTTCCCTCCTTCATTCAGCAAATCTTTGTTGCGTTGCTTCTTTGAGTTTCTGTTGAGTTCTGCTGGGTGGGAGCTGGGGGCACAAGGGCAGACAAATAACGTCTTGAGATCCCTACCACCAAAGACCCCCAGCCTCGATTGAGTCTAATGGTGGAGCCAGCCATGTAGACAGATGCTGGGATAGTGCTGTAGGGAGATGCCCTGGTATGGATGTGCACAGGCCTCCATGCTGGTCACTGGGCCAAGAGGACGCACAGTACCTCCCAAGGAGAGGGATTTCACGAGAGGAAACAGTGTAGTTGTTGATCCATCGGCTCTGGCCTGGGCGCAATAGAGTTCATCTTTAGGGCTCTTGTCCCCAGGAGGAAGATAACATGTGTCTACTTAAATCTTGTTTCTCAATATAAAAACCCTTTAAACTAGGTTTGCCTTCCCCCCTTTTTAAAGTCTTGTTTATTAAGCATAACACAGGAAAGTCATTATTCTAAATTGCTATTGTCTTGAAGCAACGGTTGGCCCAGATGCTGTTCTGGGGCCAGCAAGGCGTGGCCAAGAACCCGGAAGCGGCTATTGAGTGGTACGCCAAGGGTGCCCTGGAGACTGAGGACCCCGCGTTAATATACGACTATGCCATCGTGTTATTTAAGGTAAGAATCACTCAATTTGTGCTGAAATTGCACAGTTTCTATCAGACTTCCCAAGTGGTTTCCTGTAGGCGTGCAATCAGGGAGCCTGTAACTGAAGAACCTTCGGACATGCTTCTGTCAGTCTGGATGGAAAGGGATATTTGCTGAAAAGGCAAAGTCACACGCACTTCCCTGGTCTCGTTTTTAATCATCTGTCTTAGGTTTGACGCCCGGATTCTCTCTGCTTTTGCAAGAACTGGCATTCTGGAGGAGGCACCCATATTTTACAGATTGGTACACGGCCAGCAGCCCCAAAGGTGCTGCAAGTTCTCTATCAGGCAGAGTTATCATTGAATTATAGCTAAGACCAAGTGCGTGTTTGGGCTGGATCCCAACAGTCCCGTTGATCGATACAAAGATCTTGGTTTTAAGCCAACAGGAGAGCAGTGGGACGGATGGGAAGAGCATTAGCCCAGGAGATAGAGGATGGAGTTCAAATCTCTCCTCTGCAACAATTAGCTGCATCCTTGGACTTATCCGATCTCATGAGACACTGGTAATGACCACAGATGGAGTGAAATAACCTAAGGAAGGGGCTCCAAGAACTGTAAAATGCTTTACGGAATAATACTATTTCACATTGATTGATGCGGTGCTTATTATCTGATGTACATGTATTAGCACATTCAATCCTCGAGACAACTTTGCGAGGTAGGTATCACGGTGTATTATGATAGCTGTTTATATGTGTGGTGACAGAGGCTCAGAAAGGATTGAAAAAAAAAAAAAAAAAAAAAAAAAAAAAAAAAAAAAGAAAGGATTTGTAACTTGCCCAAGGTTGAACAACTGGTGTGTTTCAGACCTGGGACTGGGATGCTCTTCACCCCTGAATGCAGAGACATCAATTCACCAATCTTGGAAGAGCTGTTGGCTCTAGTAAGGAAACCCTTGGTCCCTGTGTCCAGACCCAAAGGAGGCAGCTGCCCACAAAGAGCGAGTGTCTTCAAGCAAGGATGTGGATGCACGTGGCTGGGCTCATCTCCAGAACCACAGCTGTGTCCGCTCACCGATTAACAACCATGACTCTTGCTACCTTTCTGGCCCTCCCAGTCTTAAAACCTATTGGTTGTTACGGTTTCCAAGTTTAGAGCCCAGACTTTTTCTTTGTAGTCGTTAAATCAACATAGAAATGGTTTGACTCTTAGCTATATGCCGATGCATTCATATATTTATATAATAAACACCCACTCTGGGCTGACAAAATGCCAGACTCTGTGCTAGATGGAGGGACATATGGTTGCATGAACCTCATCCCTGACCTCAGGGGTCTCAGATACTCGTGGGCAAGACAGAAGACTGAGACAGGCACGGAGGAGAGGCACCAGTCCACCAGAGTTGGGGCTGGCCACGGCCCAAAGTACAGAGAAGAAAAGGCACGACTCAGACATTACTTCTGCCCACCAGGAGCTTGAAATCTAGAGGGAAAGCGAAAGACATAAATAAATGATACGGGAGATGACGGGATGTTTCTTCAGGGTCTGATTTCCCAAACCTTAAAGCTTTTTTGGTTTTCCTGCATTCTAAGTTATCTCTGAGTGGGAGGAAGGAAGCCCTTTATCTACATCTCAAGGCAGATTTTTACCTCTGGCCAAAGGTGTCTTTAAGTACTTTCAATGTAAAAAAAACCCGTACAAAAAAATGAACTTTCCAAACATGAAGAACGGCAATGTGCTCTCGGCTTGTTGTCTCGTGTGGACATTCGGCTTCTTGTATTCAAAGATGGCGCCATGATGACAGCTATAGCTTGTCCAAGACGGTCAGATACATCCCATTTCACATCCACATGAGGATGGAGCTTGGGCTTTCACTGCAGCAACTGTCCTCCGTGGATTCATTCAGTGCATGAAGTTACTGAGCACTTGTTTTGCATCAGGACTTGACACTTCTCTCACTTTCCAACTTCCAGTACTACTCAGACTTGTGCATAGTATATAGTCTTTGTGCAAGAACTCACCCCACTTCTGATTATATAATTACACTGGAAAATCCCTGGCTTAGAACTCAGAGTACCTGAGTTCTGGTTGCAGATCTAACTGTGAGGTTTGGGGTAAGTCAACCCCTCTGGGCCCCAGTTTTACTCCTTGAAAACAAAGAAGTTGGAGAAAAATTTTGAGTGCAACCAGGTTCTGACATTTCGTCATCCTGGTCGTTCTGTTGCTTTGTTGAAATCCAAAAAGCTTGTCTTAATGCTTCCATCCAGTTACTACAAACAGCCTTCATGTCCTTTTGTCTTTCCTCTCCCTCTCTAATTAAACGAAGTAATGGTGCACTTCTGAAAAATATTTTCATCTTCCACTTTGCTTTAGCTCATCGGTTTTATGAAATAGGTACGTTAAAATCGAGTAGAAACTCATTGTGTGTAATTTAACCTTTATTTGGGTTCACAGTTTTATTTTGGGTCCTGGAAAACTACAAAGACAGATTCTGCAGCATGTTTTCTGTATCCTGTAAGGAGGTTACGGATCATTATACTTTCTCAGCATGAGAATTAAAATACATAGGAGAAAATACAGCATGGCAGTTATAAACTTGGACTCTGGAGCCTGGATTCAAATCCTGCCTCTCTACTCCTTGCTCACTGTGTGCTTCTGGGCAAGTTTCTCTGGTGAGAATGATAGCAGCACCCCGGCTGGGGTTGGGAGGATTTGATATGGCAGGAGAGTTCTTGGCCCACGTTAATTAACACAGGAATGTTTGCTAGCGCTCTCTTCATTTACTGTAGAGCTAAGAATTTAAATAGAGTTAATAGCTGTATTCATTGCAAAGCCCTCTAACATTATATCACATGTGACCCTGTCAAGCGCTGAGTCTGAGACCAGGAGGACTCCATGGGCTGTGTAGGTCAATAACAGACTCTAAGTGAGCTTGGAAGCATCAGGGTTTTCATCCAGCTCCTCTCACCTGCCATGTGCATGATCAGGGCTATGTTGAGAGAGCCCTCAGGCACACCCCCCCCGCCCCCGCTCCACCCTCAGACCCACCATTTTCCCACGTGGTCCTGCAGACACACCCCAGCATGGTCCCACGGAGTTCTGCTCTTATAACAAGGACTCCAAAGCCACATCTCTCTCTCTCTGTGATGCACAAACCACCTCTGCTGGAAAAAATTGATTTTGCTGGAGGAAGCTTGTCAGTTTGGCAGCGTCTGAGGGAACAGATTTTAAGGGGTCCTGTCTCCCTCACCACTGGCTCTCGAGCTGTTTCTGAAGCCACAGTGCTTCACCTTGGGGACTCCCATGAGGACGCTGGAAGGTTGCAAATGACAGCCTAATAACTCTTGACTGTCCGACATAGATAAAGTGCTCTGTCTGCTCGCATATTAGGCAATCCCCAGAGAAACACAACCAGGATGACCAGACTCATTTAACCTTATTCATGGCTTCTCCCAACAGCACCTGCGGATTGACGGGAATGTGATTCACTGGACCATCAATGGGGAATTTTTATGGATGCTAAGCTGGGAGGGTGAGGTTTATTGCCTCTCTTCTACACATATATGCAAAATGATGATGTTGATGATGATGTAACAGCTCTGTATATAGAAATCTTCAAGATTAGATTTTTAATTGAGAAGGCTTGGGCTTTAGTATCTTCTATTGAACACTGACATTGGTGTGATGGCTTTGCATGCAACTCTGCGTTTATTTTCTTCGTGATCATTGCTGTTTATCATTGTTTAGGGTCAAGGAGTAAAAAAGAACAGACGGCTTGCCTTAGAGCTGATGAAGAAAGCAGCTTCCAAGGTAACACTTGTGCATATTGTCAGAGGGAAACATTTCCGCCACACACACCCATGCTCTTACAAGTCGAGGAGAGTGAATGGCCAGCCTTCTGAAGAAGGTAGAAATGCAGTGGGGAGGGAGGGGGTCGCTGACATTGCAGTGATTAGTCATTTTTGAGCTACAACATATACAGAAACCTGCACAATGAGGACGGCAAAATTCGAAAGCTGAACTCACTTTCCAGTCATAGAATTCAGACTGATTTTGTTTGAAGGCTAAAATTATAATCAAGGGCTGCCCTAATAACAGGCAGCAGCAGGGGGGCTCTTTGCAATTGAATGGGTATAAATGCCATTGAATTAGGAAAACCTAAAGCCTGAATCCTCTTGTTAACCCTTTTGTGTCCAATGCTCACTTGCTTCTCCGTGCTTTAACAAAGGGGCTGTTTATCAAGTTTATTGCCGAGTTTAGGAATTATTTTCCTTTTGTCACTATTTACTCTTCAAAGTTATCTTCAAGCCAACTAGTTAAATATTGCACTACAGAATGGAGGTTATGATACCACCTGTGAGGGGACATACACACGCACGCACACGCATGCACACAGGCATGCATGCATACGTATCCCTGCGTGCAAACCCCCAATGCATGCACATCCACACGTGCACACTCACATGTGCTTGCATACAGATTTGCAAATAAACGGATCGGTAGAAACCGTTGTAATTTTACAACCTTGTAATTTTACAACCTTGACAGGGCCCTTTATAGCCCTTCAGGCTCCTGAATGTGCCTCCCTCCCCGAGGCTGATAATATTTGCCCTATCAACAAAGACTCCTGAAGTAACCATGCCGATTTTTCTTCCTCAATTCCCTTTCTTTAGGGAGCTCGGAGTGTCTTTTTTTCTGTAGAACAGGAAGTTGGAGCATGGAGTAAGAATGCCAAGAGGCTTTTTCTCCACCTCTGTGGTTTCTAGAGGACACATGACCCAGGAGAAGGGAACCACTGAAGCGCACGCCAGCTCCTGACCCTGACACAGACTATAGGGCAGAAATAGAAAAGCAGCTTAATGGTGGTCATTGAGGGCATGGTTCCAGAACATCCTAAAATGGGGAAGTAATGGGGCTTCCTGGCAGGTGTGAAATTTGCATCTCTTTAGCATGCTAGTGCTGAATTGTTGTCTAAGGTGCTTTATTCTGAATGTAGTTTTGGCAGAGCTGAGATGAATATTGGAGGAAATGCAGTTTTACGGCCTGGAGTACTCGCATTCTTCAAAGTGTTACATGATTCTCACCCATTCATTCTGCAGGGAGTTACTAAGCCCTTCCTCTTTGTCAGGGACTGTGGTGAAGCACAGAGTTTGATTTTTGGAATTAGCTAGAAGTCACATGGGTACAGCTGGAAATGTCCAGAATAAGGTGTGAGCATTAAGAAATAAAACAAGATTTGTGGGGCTCCTGATCTGGGTCCAAATACAATGTCTAAAGGACATTCTGGGAATGTTTTGAGTGATGACAGGTACCTTTGAATAAACCTGTGTGTCTGGAGGTGAGCATTGCACAAGCCATTTTGATATGTATTCCATAAGCTTATCCCAAAGCTGGTTCTTGCCACTATATATGATGTGGTCTATTACTTCATGGAAATGCACTCATCCTGCAAATTCTCAGGAGGCTGCCTTGCATCTGGTACCGTGCAAAGCTCAAGAAGAATGCCTCTATAAGTGATCCTTGGCACTGACACCATCCCAAGTGTTGACTATCTTGAGGGCCTACGAATCTGAACCCTACTCTTTTTTTTTTTCTGTGGTACGCGGGCCTCTCACTGTTGTGACCTCTCCCGCTGCGGAGCACAGGCTCCGGACGCGCAGGCCCAGTGACCATGGCTCACGGGCCCAGCTGCTCTGCGGCATGTGGGATCCTCTGGGAACGGGGCACGAACCCGCGTTCCCTGCGTCGGCAGGGGGACTCCCAACCACTGCGCCACCAGGGAAGCCCTGAACCCTACTCTTTATCCTCAGGGTGTAGGATTTGGATTCTGTTTTGTGTTTCATCAGCATTCAAAGGATGGCTTTCATTCGTTTGTCAAGTATTTATTGAGCACTTATTCTACGCCAAGTACTAACATAGGTGCTTGGAATACAAAACAAAGATCCCTGCCCTCATGGAGCATCTGTTCTAATGGGCCTTGTCAGTTTCTTTCTCCCGGTCTTCCTGGCACCTGGAGTCCAACGTGAAAAGTAGGAGGTAGAGCATTTTAAGAGTCGTTGCAGACTGAAAAGGCTGCAGGCTGGTATCTTGGCATCCATTACCGAGGGATACCTGTCCTTCACTTCTGAAAGGGCAGGCAAAAGAGATTTGGTTCCACACTTGGACCCTAACTTAACCTGTCTGACAGAGGCAAGGGCACTCACTGTTTGCTTCTCCAGTCCTTTTCTCCCCTGCTTGTCCATGGTCTTGTGGATCAGGCAGGAAAGGAGGAGTGAGAGCACCGAATGCCCAGGTTTGCACACTTACACCCCTGCAGGGCTCCTGAGCCTTCAACAACCAGGCTGGAGAGGGTGGGAGCATCTGGGAAGAGCAGAGGCAGGGCCCTGAGAGCATGAATCAACAAGAACAAGGAGGCTTAAGACTAGACTCACATGAACCAGGCCTTCTGTGGTACCGTCCCAATTTAGACACAGTTCTGAGACCACCCCCCTCCCCTCTGCCTCAGCCCCAACCAGACCCTACCTGTCGGAGCTGGGATGCCAAGCAGTCCCACAGCACCTGTGCTTTACAAGTAGGCCATTGCTGCTGCTTCCCACAGAGGGTTTGTTGGTGTTCAGGGCAGAGTAATCAAAAGATAGGCAGGCAGGTCACCTAGAAATCATCCCAGCCAGGGCAGGTTTCCGGCCTCCTGTCACAGTTGAGTGGTCATGAATTTCAAGGACATTGTTGATACTGCAGGACAGTAAGAGGCCTTCTGTATAAGAGCCCATAGGGGCTGAGAGATGATTTGGGGGCCAGCATCACTGCTGAGCTGGAAGGCAGAAATCCCAGCAGCAGCCGGGTGAAATCCTCCTGGGAAGACACTGAGGCAGCCTCATGTTTTCCAACACTTAGCTTTTCTTTAATGCCATCTGCCCCCAGAAAAGAGGCAGGAAAGGTTTTTCTCAGACTCAGGCAGAATGCTTTCATAACAGTTGATTCTCTCTGGGTTTGGGGTTTTTTTGTTTTTGTTTTAAAAAAAAAAAAGGAATTCCTTTCTTGTTGTTCTAAAATCCAGGGATTGCATCAGGCAGTCAATGGCCTGGGATGGTATTACCACAAATTCAAGAAAAATTATGCCAAAGCGGCTAAGTACTGGTTAAAAGCAGAAGAAATGGGGAACCCAGATGCATCATACAATCTTGGAGTCCTGTACTTGGATGGCATTTTCCCAGGAGTTCCTGGAAGGAATCAAGTGAGTAAGACTTGAGACCAGCTGTGTAGCTGGTCAGTCACTTAGTCATGAAGCAGGTGTGCTGTATGCCCAGCCCAGACAAGGCCCCATGGGTGGTGCAGACACCACCCAAGACGCAGACCGTGATCTTGAGGAACTCAAGCGCCCAGTTAGGAAGACAAGATGGTGAAGAGCAAAGGCTGGCATTAGCCCAACGCCAAGTGTGTGCTAATTGCTGTGACCCAAACAGTTCTGGAAAGGGGAAATAGTGAAGGCCAAAGCAGTCAGGAAGGCTTCATGGAGGAGGAAGCCTAAGCTGGGGAGAGGAGAGGGAGATGATGCAAGGTGACAATGAGAGAGAGATGGTGCGGAGATTGATGACTGATCTTACTGGAAGCAAAGAAAGCTGGGTCCAAATAGGGTTGCCTGGTATGAGACCAGATTTAATAATAATGTAAATAACAATTACAATCTTCAATGTTTGCCGAACACTTCCTCTAGGTCAGACACTCACAGACACTTCCTGTGTGCCATCCCATGTCATCCTAACTACCCTCTGGGATAGTTACTGTTATTACGTCCATTTAACAGAGTAAGCAACCGAGGCTCTGAAAGGTTTCATAACTTAGAGTCATACACTTAAGTGGAGTCAAGACCTGGTCCCCATGTGAAATGGAAGCCCCTTGTTATTAATAATAATATTGATGATGGTAATAATAATCTGAGTACCATTACATTCAACAAATTAACTGAATTGCCCACCCTATGCCAGGCACTCTTCCAGGCAGTGGGGATACAGCAGCAGACAAAACAGTCCCTGCTTTGGGGAAGTTTACATTCCAGTGGAGCAGAAAGATAATAAACAAACAAATATATAGTATGAGGGCAGGTGGGATAAGCGTTATAGGGAGAAATAAAGCAGGATAAGGAGGACCGAGAGGCTAGAGATTGGGGGATGCTATTTTATAAGGGAGATCAGAGAAGGTCTCTCTGGTAATGTGACAGTGTACAAACTCCTAAAGGAGTCTTGTGAATGTCTGGGAGAACATCCCAGAAAGAGGGAACAGCCAGGGCAAAAGCCCAGAGAAGAAAGCAGGTTTGGTGTGCTTGAGGAATAGCAGGGAGGCTGAACTGGCAGGACCAGAGAGCAAGGAAGGTGCAAGGAGGTGGAAAATCACGTCAAGGAGGCAGCTACGCTGAGCAAGATGGGATAGCTCTGAACAGGGCGGGGAGACACTGTGTTTTAACAGGTTCCTCTTGGATCCCGGTGGAGACTGGGCTTGGAGGAGACAAGAGCAAGAGCAAGGGGGTTAATGCATTGAATCCAAGTGAGAAAGGATGGGCAGTATCAGAAGAGGCACTGAGATGTGACTAGATTCTGGGTATATTTTGAAGGTCAAGGCATTAGGATTTGACAATGATTGGACGTGAGGTGTGAGGCAGGGAGAGGAGTCAGGATGACCCCTGAGTGTTCGGCATTTATTGAGATTGGAAGAAAAGGTAGCATTTAATGGGATGGGCAAGCTCTAGCATCAGAGTTGGGGGTCGGGAATCAGAAAAAAATTCTTTTTTGTGACGCACCATGCCAAGCCTTGAACACACGTTATCTCATTTAATCCTCACACCATACTTTCATGCTAGCTACTCTCAGAAGCCACATTTTTCAGTTGCAGAAATTGAGTTATTCTCTTAGTTGGAGAGATTAACTAACATGCCCAAGGTCACGCAGCTAGTAAGGAGCAGAGCTGGGATTTGAACCCAGGCCTGTCTGACTCCAAAGCCCATACTTAAAAATGGCAGTTAACTGCCTGGGAAAAATAATAGTAATCAGTGGAATGTATACCCGTCTAAGTGTTTGTTTTCTTTTTTCCCTCCGCCTCTCTCTGACTACTAGGAAGCTGTATATTTTATGCATTGCAAATGTCTTTTAGTCCTCCCACACATCTGCCAGAATGGATTTTTTATTGTCATATTCTAATTCTCACCTTCCTACTGGAAATGAAGTTTTTGTGTCTGAGTTTGAAAAAAGGTATTAAGCAAGGTTAGGGAAGCAAATGCCTGAAGTTTCACCTGGTGCGACTTTTGATGCTGTCTTCTGGCTGGCTGGCATGGGTTATGTGAGGATCTGATAAGGTGATAATGATATTCGTAGTGTCTTGTTATCTTATTTATTGGGTAAACTTAACAGAATAGCTGCAGTCAAGGTTATCATGTAGAGAGGCCAGCTTCTGTGATTGGCTGTCTTCCTGGAACTTGACTTTGTTTTCTTAAAGATGTTAGAAGTTATAAACCTGTGATGATATCAGGCGTTAAGTGCCTCAGGACCTTAGTTCTGATGAAACCAGCCCGGGAGGACTTCTCACTAATGAGACTGATGTTTGCTCATCTCTTTACAGACGTTAGCTGGTGAATATTTCCATAAGGCTGCACAAGGCGGACACATAGAAGGAACCTTGTGGTGTTCTCTCTACTATATCACAGGCAACCTGGAGACGTTCCCTCGAGATCCCGAGAAGGCTGTTGTGTAAGAACCTGCCAGATATTGCATATGAAGGGAAAGCCATATATTCATTACTATGTTCACCATGCCTGAGAAAATAGAGTTTTCTTTTATTCTTTTTTTCCACATTAAAAAAAATTTTTTTTTTAATTTTAGGCTGCGCTGTGTTTTCATTGCTGCGCACGGGCTTTCTCTATTTGCGGCAAGCGGGGGCTACTCTTCGTTGCGATGCGCGGGCTTCTCATTGCGGTGGCTTCTCTTGTTGCGGAGCACGGGCTCTAGGTGTGCGGGCTTTAGTAGTTGCGGCACGTGGGCTCAGTAGTTGTGGCATGCAGGCTCAGTAGTTGCAGCATGCAGGCCCTAGAGCAGGTGAGCTTCAGTAGTTGTGGCACGTGGGCTCAGCAGTTGTGGCACACGGGCTTAGTTGCTCTGCGGCATGTGGGATCTTCCTTGACCAGGGCTCGAACCTGTGTCCCCTGCATTAGCAGGCGGATTCTTAACCACTGCGCCAGCAGGGAAGCCCTTTCTTGCATTTTAAAAAATTCATCTTTATTTTTATCAGTTACTCATGCACATAAAAAGCCAAGTCATTTGAAAAGACAAAAATTAAAAACAAAAATTTAATTTAAAAAAGTAATAATTTGACAAGAAAAAACAGGGAATCTCTGCCTCCCTTCCACACACTCCATTTCCTGCTCTCTGGAATAAATCACTTTTCATCTTTTAATTATTTCTTTTTTATTTGCCTCTATGTCTAAATAACATGCTTAAACCACTATTTCTTGTTATACTCATTATAGGCATTGTCTAATGATGTCTCACTGGGAAAGATAGAGAGATATAGTTTTTTCACTCTGCCACCTATTGCTACCCTGCATGCCCATGCTTCCTGCCCTCTCCCATCTTCCCCATAAATATATCACTGGTTTGGTTGGATTGGTATCAGTGTTTACATTATTATGACAATTTAACGCCGTTCATAGCTGAGCCATGTAGTATACTGTGACTACTCTTTCTTTCTTGCATAACTTTTTGTTTTCTATGGAATAATAATTATTTTTTATTGTTATTTATCTGCTTAGCTCTCTCTGTGTATTTATCATTTCTATGTACTCGATCTCCACATTCTCCTTCCATCGTCTAAATCTCCTCTCGGTATGTCTACACCCATCAGGTACTCTATTGATTTAATCTTTTTGGCAATGTCTCTCTTTGGAGTCTTTGTTTAGGAAGAGCTGTCCTTCTGAAATCAACTTGCTAGAACTCTTAATAAAGATTATCTTTTTCCATGTTAGTAGACATTTTTCATTAGGTACTTTTCACATCTTTTTTTCCCCAAAGTGACAACTCCTAAGCATTCATTAGAAACAGCACTGAATGCAAGGCTCTCAAAATGTATCTTTCTTTATCTTCTTAACATTCAGTTCTGGTTTGTTGCTCCATAAAAATTCTAAGAAGCAAAATATTCCCCAAGTGGGATTTATTGAAATCATACGAAGTAAAAAGCAATTATTTAATTTGCCATAGTTTGGATATGCTCTCTTCTGTTTCCTTTTCAGATGGACAAAGCATGTAGCCGAGAAAAATGGCTACTTGGGCCACGTCATTCGCAAAGGCCTCAACGCCTACCTGGAGGGCTCGTGGTAAGTTAGATTGAACTTTCTCAGTCCTTACCTTTCAATCTGTCAGTGTAGTCTTATGAGATGGACTCTTAAAATGAAACCGAAAAAGCAATTTGCAGGGAAATCACAGCCTCCCGGTAATGATATTCAGAGTATCACCGACTGATTGGCTGTTGATTAGAAAACATAGCATTTCCATGTTTAATTATACACAAAAATTAGTCCTCTAGAGGGAGCATCCGCATTCATCACATTGAGAGACACATGAATACGTTGACTTCTCTTCCCTTCAAGCTTGCTCTTCTTGCTTTCAGAGTCTGGAGACAGCACAGGGGATCCTAGCTGACCCTCTGTCTCTCACTGGCAGGCCACAGAAAGTCCAGGATTTCCACCTTGTTTGTGGGAAGGAGCGAAAGCAGCGTGTTTAGGGCTCAGGCTACATCTTCCGGTAGATATTTTATCGCATCTTCCCTAGGATTTCTGGAAGTCACTTACCAGACCTCCAGTGTCACAGCCAAACAGACTCACTCTTTCTAAGCTTCTTCTGATGGAGTTAGCAAATTTCATCCTGTGCTGAATGGGATGAGACCCCGCACATGAGGACTTGTAAATGCCCCCTATTTGCAGTTACTTGATTTTACAAATAAGGGCGCACTTCTCCAAGCTCTACCTGAGTCCCTTTCTGTTTTCTTCTGTAAGCCCTCGAATTCTGTCTTACTTTTCCTTGGGCCATATTTTCTTGGCTCGTTTATTGCCTAAATGATCTGGGTATTTCCATAATAACTAAAAAAGTTATGCAAATCAGCACATATCCCATCGGTCCACTGCCTCAAAGACATTAGAGCACACCTATCACTGATCCTACTTGGATCCGAACCTCAATTAAAAATTAAAATATAAGTCCAAGAGAGTGCCATTTTCTTCTCTGGTCCATGGGTGCCCACGTAATCAACAGATAGCACCTCAGTGAATGAGAATCTCAAATTAGGGAATTCAGGGAAAATGAGCCCAGGGAAAATAGCACTGAATAACAATGTTTATTATCATCATCCTTTAAAAGTTTATCATCTGTGGCCTTACTTTGCATAATCAGAAAGAACTTTTTTAAGGAAATGATCATTTTCCAATTGATACACCTTACAATTTGTGGGCTGTTTTATTTGTTTCCCAAGTGAGCTTCAGTTCATGAAATTTGAACTTTTCCCAAATTTGACTTTTGCCCATTTCTACTTCTCATCCTCCAAATTTCCCACCCTTTACTCCCCACAACTTCTTAGGGGAAACTAAGCATTCAAATATCAAAATGTTTATATGTGGGGTTTTCCCAAAGGGAGAGCATATCTGTAAACACCCCCCAACACACACACACACACACACACACACACACACACACACACACACCCCAAGATGTCTGACACTTTCCCACAAAGAGAGTATCTGCTAATAGCTTATCTTTCTTGCCGACTTTTGAATTTAAAATCACAAAGCACTTCAGGGAGTACATTTAAAAATTTGCTGTGAAGGTCAAGAGGAATTAAGATTTCATGGCCTGCTGTCTTTCTTACAATATTCAGCCACATCACATGATTGATTTGGGGGGAGGGGGAGCTAAGGATTACATGTGTTCTACACTGTTGGTGAGTTTGGGTTGAGTCCAGCAGATTTTAGTGGGTACATTTAAATGCAGGGTGCCTTGCCATAGCTGCAGGGGATGCCACGAGTAGGGCTGGGGAAGCCTGCTGCCTCATCTCTTCCTGGTACTAAACTACCTGCAGTTTCTCAGATGGCTCATATTCTCTCTGACCTCTGGGCCTTTGCACTCGCTGTTCCCTCTGCCCAGAAATCCTGCTTAACTCCTTACTCCCTTTTGTCCTTGGATGGGTCATGATGGCTGCTTACTTGTTGATTGCCCTGTGATGTGTATCCCAGTGCCCAGCACTTAATGGCAACTGGGAAGTACTCAAAAACTACTGAGAGAATGAATTAAGGCAAATAGACAGAACTGTAACTCAAGAGCCATGAGCAGTATATAAAGAGCATCAGGGATTTGGAGGAAGGAAAGATGCTACCTGGTTTGGGGGACTTAGGTCAGCCTTTATAATGGAGGTAACAGATGATATGGCCTTGGGGGATGGGTGGAATTTCCACTTAGTCATGCAGAGAACAGCACTTCTAGTGAAGGGAATCGCAGGAACAAAAACAAAGAAATAGGAAAATTCAGCGTATGTCTAGAAATTTTTAAGCCACCAGTTTACCTTGAGGATAAAATTTGTAAAAGGGAGTGCTATATGACAAGACCAAAGAGGTGCCACATTATGGAACTTTAAATAGCAGGTCATATACTTTTTACTTAGCTTCTGGAGCAGTGGGGAGCCCCTGTTGGCTTTGGGAGAGGGTAGTGACATGACAGAGCTGGGTTCCGAGATTCCTAACCAAACCTCTGTGAACGATGGTGAAGAGAAGGGAGAACCTCAAAGGGGGAGCTAGTTCAGAATCCAGGTTAAAGGAGCTGAGCTTTTGAGCTGGAGCTGTGACCTGAGCCAGGTAAGTTGTTTTCCCTTCTTTTATCACACGGTAATTGATACATACCAAATAGTGGGTGATATGTATGTAAGTTCCAGAGCATAAATGAACAATAAAATGAACACCTATAGCCCTACCACCCTATTTAAGAAAATGAACTGTCGAAGCCCCCTGCATGTTCCTCCCATATTAAACCCACCCATGGCACCAATATCCAGAACTAACCATTGTCCTGAATCTTACGGTTGCTCCGCCCCTTGCTTTCCTTATAGTTTTGCTATATATGGATATATTCCTAAGCAATAGATTGGACTTGTTTCTGAGCTTCATATCATTAGAATCATATTATATATAATTCTTCACTGCTTTCTTTTGTTATTGTTTACTTCACCTGATGTTTCTGAGATTCGTATCTTTTGATACATGTACCTGTAGGTCATTCATTTTTACTGCTGTCATATACCACAATTTATTTACCAGTTCTCATAATAACTTGCATTTGGGTTGTTTCCCATCTTTTTTTAAGGACAGTGTGGCCATGAACATTTTTTATGCATATCCTGCCACAAATAGGAAAAGTTTCTCTAAAATATGAACTTAGGAGTGGGGTCACAGGCTAACCGTATATTCAACTTTACAAGATAATGCCAACTGTTTTCCAAAATATTTTACCAATGTACGGTCCTATCAACCGCATATAAATATGTTTCTTCATATCCTTGCCAATTTTGATGCTGATGCTAAGTATTGTTAAAGATATGTCTTAATCTGGACTTGAGACCATTTCCTATCAACAGGAAGAAACACTTAGTATCCATTATAGTGGGACTATCTTTGTCAAAATACATTTGAGACAAAGTGCTTTTCTCTCTTCCTTCTCTCTGTGCCTTCAGATGCCTCAGGGGTTAAATTGGAAATATATGAGCATTGGTTTCCCCACACCTCAACGTGGAATTTTTTGGGTCCCATCTATTTTGTTATAATAGAACTAAGTCATCCATCAATGTCCCAAGTCCATCCCCTTTTTTCATTTTCTGTGAGTGAATTTATTCTGGACGTTATTTTCAAATTACATGTGTCAGTTTGATGAGCTTGTGTTTTTCTGTGTTGTTCCAAGATTTATGCGGGATAGTTTGAAAGAGGAGCGTGAATGAAAAAAAAGGGCATTTTGCTGTTTAGGCAAAATACTGAAGATAATGTTATCATGCCCAAGGCTATCCTCTGACACCAGGAGAAGTCCGATAAGGAGAGGTCGCCTGTCCTGTTTCATTTCTCTCTGTCTTACGGTCGCCTGTCCTGTTTCATTTCTCTCTGTCTTACCCCTCTTTGTGTTTCATCTGTGAGCTAAGTGTTTTACTGTCCTTTGTCTTAAATATACCCCAAATACTTAATTAACCCCGGAGGTTAGCCAGATCCTAGTAAGCTTGAGGCAAGACAAGCAGGCATGCAAGATTCCACTTGAAAGAGATTCATCTTTTTGCCTTAGAGCAGGGTCCTAAATTCCACTGAGACCCCAGGATTCTTTTTTTATCCTTCCAGTTTGGGCTGCTTTAGACATTGGCAGAAAAGAACCCAGAGAAAACAATAGAATTGTTTGAGAAACTGCTCAGAGTTACTCAAATTCACAATTCACAGAAAGCAGCCAAAGGATTGATTATTAAGTATCATTATAAAAGTTCTATAAATGGATGTGCCGAGTCTGAAGTGGGAGGATAGCAAGTATGCCCCTACACACATCCTTTACTCTAAATCCCCTCCTCTCTGCATCCCTGCCCAGCCCCCCACCCCCCATCAGAATGACTGACTGGGGACTATTTCACTTCAGTGCATCGGAAATAAAGCTGACCTCTGGTAGCTTCCTAAACCTTGAGGAAATTCACAGAAGAACAGTACAGTTTTGTGGCTTTGGTCCTCCTGCACAGAGCACATACTGAGCAAATGTTTATTCCATGAATATAAAGATAGAAATATCTGTAATTAATATTTTCAGGCAGACTCAGTTGAGACACAAGTAAGAGCAAACTGCTAGGAGGCTAAGTGCAGATAGGGTTTCTGCAGAAGTGTCATGTCTCCGAAGTCTTAAGGTGAGAAAGTCTGTTCTTCAGTGTTCTGACCCTTGCCTAGAGTTCACACTTAAATATATGAAAACAGATGGTGGTGGTTTTGGAGTCTACGGCCTCTCCTGATGGCTTCTGCAAGATGGAAGACAGAGGTGGATTTCTGTTCAGTGTTTCTATTGACATCAATATTTTTAGACATCTCTTTGGTGATTTCAGTGCTTCCTCAAAGGAAATACTTGAGAATTCTGTGAGATTTCCTCCCGGCTTATACAATAATTGGTCAATTGAAGTCTTCCTATAAAATGTGTTCCTCCCTTCTCTCCCCCATCTTCCAAGTAACTTTAGAGGCAAGGTATTGTCTTTATAAAATTTATCGTAGTGACTGTTCTTACAGGAAGTGTCAACCTTGTGTCCTCCACTCCAAAATTCTAACAGTCTGCCCAACTGCTATCTAAGAAAACCTCATTTTATTACATTGCAGTTATATGAACCCCATTTCATCCAGTTATGGCAGCAGAGAGAGCCGACCTGATATTTGACCTTGGGCCGGCAAGTCTACACCATCTCCTTCCCTCATCCATCCAGTGGGGGAAACTGAGGCACTGGGGCAAACCTGAGTGTTTGAGATTATAAGACCTTTGGAACGGGACCTAATTGTAGAATGATGGAGTCTTTCTGCCGAACTTCCCCCAAATTTAGCTCCCCCATTTGGGGTCCGCTCCGAGGATTCTTGTCACCAAACACGATACTTGCAAGCTATGTAAGAAAATGTCTGGGGGTCTTTTGTGTTGTTGCCGTTGCAGTTGTGGTTCTCTGATGTGACTTGTCCTCGCAGGGGAAGCTGCTTAGCCAGCCTTGTCTCTTTAGCATGAGTCATGCCTAATTGGTCGGCTGCCTTGGGTATCTCGGAGGCCAGGAAACAGTGCACTCAGCAGCCACATAGCCGTGACCTGCAGTATGTCTGATTGAAGGTCTGCCTGTCCTGATTTGACCCCCCAGTCACCTCCCTCTGTCCCCACGGGATGGCCTGCCAGGAGATGCTTTAGCCTTGTAGAAAAGATGACGTTTGGATCTGCTTACTTATTCCCCCAACCCAACCTCCCCCCACCCTTTCTTAAACCATCTCCTAGATGGAGCTAAAATTAAGAAATAGCTCTTAATATTAGCTACGGACAATGAAAATAAGCTTTAGAAACAACAATTTATGGTTAAAATGGAGGAAATCAGAGAAGTAAAAAGAAAGTAAAAATCACTTGCCTTCTCACCACCTAGAGATAAGTACCGTTAGCGTTTTGGTAGATTTTTTTTTTCCTGCATATATGTATTCGCGTGTGTGTGTACATGTGTGGATTCAGTTTTATTTTTGTTTTACGAAAATGAAATTGCACTGTTTTTTATCCTGTTTTTTTTTTTTTTTTTTGGTTTTTTTTACACAGTGGAAACTTTGGCATAGACATTTTTCTACGTCTTTGAATACTCTTCTTCAACATCATTTTTAATGGCCTCGTCTGAAAGTGGCTGTACCATGGGTTAATTGAACTAGTCACTGATTTTCAGATATTTGTTTCTTTTTTTCCCCCAATTCATAGAAACAGCTCTGCCATGACCTCTGTTGCCACAGAATCTTTGCACATGTTTCTGATTGTTTCTTAGAATAAACCCTCATGGGGCAGAACTGTTGGGCCAGGTGGTATGTACATTCGTAAGAGTCCTCACATTTAGCTATCACGTTAATTGGCTTCCCACTAACAGTGGTCGTAGGAATAGGTCCATTTTTCCCCAAGCTCTTACCGTTATCTGTACTATGAATCAGGTGTCAGTCTCAACAAATGAAAAGTGGTCTCATTGTCTCGCAATTATTCAATTACCAGTGGTGTCGAATATTTACTTTTTTCAGATGTGTTTTTGGCCATTGGTATCAAGCCCCTGGCAAACTGCCTCTCCTTTGCCAAACTTCTAATGTACCACAGAAGCTCAGCTTTAATTAAGCTTGTTCAGAGTCGTAAGCCCCATAAAGCCCTTCGCAAAACAGGACCCAAAAGTGCAGAGCTTTTTCTTAATACCACTTATCTCCTCTAAGCGAGGATGGAAGATGGAAGGATTTCAAGGACCCAAAGCTAATAGACAGCTCCCCAGCCAGCACGCGACGTACCATTCGGCCAGTAGAGGTAGCTGTTGTATCAACTAGCTCCCCAACCTTATCTGTGAGTTCAGCCTTTTAAGAGAGAAAATAAATCAGTGCATGCAGTATTTTTAACAACAGTATTTATTTAAAAAAAAAAAAAAAACCTCATGATTTTGTGGTTTTAAAAAAACTGCTTATTTTGTGCCCTCTTACGTGTGAATATAAAGCTCTCTGTGAGTATTAGTAAGAGCCACTCCGATGAAATTTATTATTAATCATCTATTTTTAGGCACGAAGCTTTGCTGTATTATGTTTTAGCAGCAGAAACTGGAATTGAAGTGTCACAGACAAATGTAGCTCACATCTGTGAGGAGAGGCCAGTAAGTAAATGTATTCTCCTCAGACTAGAAGCTCTAAGGTTAAGGATAATGAATTGGGTTTTACGGAGGCAAAATTAATCACTTGGCAGAAATATTAATGAGTTAACTTTTTCTCCCCCTTCATCCCCTTAGGACCTGGCCAAGAGGTACTTGGATGTTGATTGTGTTTGGAGATACTATAATTTCTCTGTTTTTCAAATCGATGCTCCTTCATTTGGTATGTATAGAGAAATGGGTGCTAACTTGAAGCATTGGAGGCTTTTAATCTTTAGTAACAGGGAACATCTAACAGCTTTGTGTGGTGTAATATTTCTAAACAATTAAGAAACCGAGTGAAAAATCTCGGCTATTAAGATCTTCCCTAAACTCTGCTCTCAATCTCAAGCAATACATTTCTCTTCATCCATTGTCTATCGAATGCTTGGACCCATCATTTCTAAGGAATCAGTGAGAATTCAAAAGAAAAAGCTATTCGGGAGAGATTCTCTGCGCCAGCCTTTTGCCTTTTTGCCCTCAGATGGATTCCCTCTCTTCCTGGCTCTGCCCTGTGTGATAGAGGGCTGACCTTCAGTAACTACAGTTCCCAGACTCCTTTGCCCAGTGACATCTGATTATTTTCAGCCAATGGGAGGCGCTGGCAGGAAATTGCAGGGTGGGAGGAGGTGAGAAGCCCAAGTATTTCTCCCCTTCTCTCTGCTTTGGGCTGTGTCTCTGGCAATGGCTGCATTTCCATGGTTCCAACTCCTGTCTGGCGGTCCATCCTCTGTGGTCTCAGCTGGCCCCCAGGCCTAGGAAGGTAGTGGCTTCCTGCATTGCTAATCTCTGGGTTGCCTACTGTTCGGCATTTGCCCTTTCAACTCTTCCAACACCCTGGTAACCAGTTCCCAGTGTTAAAATCCCTTTTTTGAACTACCTGAAGAAGATTCTATTCTGATTGGACGTTGAGTGATACATACACTCAAACAAAACTTTTTCCTCAGAGGAAAGATAACATATATGGCTTAAACAGAGTAAAGAAATATACATCAGTCATCAAACCCAGGCAGCAAAATCTCGGTGCCCCAAACAACCTTGGCTGTTGGGGCTGTGATGTTGCAGACTATGATTCTCACAAACAGACCCATTTAGGAGAGCTACCCAGTGAAGCAAGAAAATGTGTCTAGAAATGGGAGTGCTCAGTGCAATAATCTTTTTTTCCCTCCCCACGTCAAGGAAGCCTAAAGATGTACCCATATCCAGATTCTGGTGGGAAAAACTCGCAGTCATGCAAATGGGCCAATCATTTAAAAGGTCGGTCTGAAATAAAACTACTTGTCCTTTTTGTCCTGCAGCATATTTGAAAATGGGAGACCTTTACTACTATGGTCACCAAAACCAATCACAAGACCTTGAGCTGTCTGTGCAGATGTATGCCCAAGCAGCGCTGGATGGAGACTCACAGGTAAACGGCCACAGAAATGAGCCCCTGGTGATGCTTCTTTGTGAGATTGCAAAGTCACTTCTCATCCGTGTTCACGAGCCCCTCACAAAACCTCTCTGAGAACACTAGCCAGAATGGCGAACCTTTATTGAGCACTTACTATGTTTCCCCTGCCATTCTCACAGCAACCTCGTGGGAGTGGGGATAAGTAGACCTATTTTATAGTAAAGAACATCAAGATTGTGACAAGGTGATAAGTTGCTCAAGGCCAGACAAGCAGGTAGTAGGTGAAGCAGTCAGAGCCTAAAGCCAGGTCTCCTGGCTCCAAACCCAGGAGTCTTTCTACCAGATTCCATCAAACTAGCTCACCAGGTAGGAAGGAACTCAAGAAATTGGAAGTGGTCAAAATGGGAAGTAGTTTGCTTGCATAGCTGAGCCAATACTTTAGTGATAGGACTTTGCTCTCAGTGATCTTTTTTTTTTGGGTGGGGGAGACTTCTTATTTTGGAATATTTGTAGAGTTATAGAAAAGTTGCATAGCCACGATCTCATTATCAAACTAAGAAATCAGTGTTGGTTCAGGACCATTAACTACATTTCAGACCTTATTTGTATTTCACTAGTTTTTCCACTAACATTATTTTTCTGTTCCAGGATCCCACATCGCATTTAGTTGTCATATTTCTTGAGTCCTCTTCAATCGGGGACGGTTTCTGTCTTTGCTTGTCTTTCATGACGTTGATACCTTTGAAGAATACCGGTCAGATATTTTGTAGAATGTCCCTCGATTTGGGCCTGTCTTCTGTTTTCTCGTGAATAGACTGAGATTATGCATTTGGGGCAAAGATAGCCCAGATGCTATATGTCCTTCTCAGCGTATCATATGTGGCGTACATAGTGTCAGTATGTCTTATTGGTGAGGCTGATCTCAATCACTCGGTGAAGATGGTTTCTACTAGGTCTCTCCCATGTAAAGTTAATATTTTTCTCTTTCTAATTCGTAGATATCTTGGGGAGATAATTTGCAATGATGCAAATATTTGATTTCTCCTCCAACTTCTGCCCATTGATTTCAGTATCCTTCAGTAAATCTTGCCTGCAACAACTAACTGTAGTGTGCCAGTGATGATTTTCTGTTTCTCTCCTTCCTCCTACATTTGCTAATTGGACTTGTCTTGTGAGGATCTCAGGGCTGTTTTGTGATGGAAGCTGGAATAGTTGTTACCCTCTTATGCCACAGGTTTCTTGTGTGATTTGTGATCTGATCACAAAGCCAAAGTTGGAAACTCATCCCTATCTTAGTCTTTTTTTTTAAAGGAGGTACTACTTTTGCTTTTACCCCACATCTTTGCGCCTTCACAGCTATTTGTATATGGCAAGCCACTCAATCACTGACTCTTTGTTTTCTCATTTGTGAACTGGGGATAATAATAACATCCACCTCATAGGTTACAAGGATTAAATGACATGTTGGACGTGAAGCGCCAAGCCCAGCACTGAGTATGCTTAGTGGATATGATCTATCCTTTTATTATTATTTCTTCTGGAATGAAATAGGAGTTGGTACTAAAAGGATTTTTTGGTGAGCCAAACTCCCCTAGATGATTTATGTTGTTACTGAAAATTAGGCCTGGACCTAATTTTTTTTTTTTCAGTTCTGATTTTTAATTTTTTCACAAGATGATGTTATAAAAACGTTAAAGAATCATTTTTTTAAAATAAACTTATTTATTTTATTTATTTATTTTTGACTGTGTTGGGTCTTTGTTGCTGCGCCCAAGCTTTCTCTAATTGAGGCGAGCGGGGGCTACTCTTCGTTGTGGTGTGTGGGCTTCTCATTGTGGTGGCTTCTCTTGTTGCGGAGCACAGGCTCTAGGCACGCGGGCTTCAGTAGTTGCAGCACGCGGGCTCAGTAGCTGTGGCTCGCGAGCTCTAGAGCACAGGCTCAGTAGTTGTGACGCACAGGCTTAGTTGCTCCGCGGCATGTGGGATCTTCCCGGACCAGGGCTCGAACCCATGTCCTCTGCATTGGCAGGTGGATTCTTAACCACTGCGCCACCAGGGAAGCCCAAGAATAATTTTTAAAGAGAAAACAAATCAAAGAATGCACCCACAGTTCCATGTCAGGGGCTTTATTCCTTTGGATTTTCTTTCTTTTTTTTTTAAATTCCTTCTGTCTTCATGTCCCTTTCTAGTCCCAGCCACAGGCCGGTGGGTCTCTTTAATGGTAACTAGAGCACACGGGCCACTTGAAAAATCTGCTTCTTCTCACGTATTGTAGGAATGGGTGCATTCTATTGCATGGTCTCTGTAATTATTACTCTTAACTGCTGTGCCATATCCTGCTGAGCTGATAGACTGTAATTTATTCATTTATTTATTTTTAGACTGCAATTTTTTAAGTTTTATCTTTTAATGGACATTTATTGTCTTGTTTGCTAATTTATTGATGGATTTGACACATGTTTATGTAGTCCTGCCATGTCTTAGACACTGCTTAGTGGTGGGGACACAAGATTAAAAGATAGACAATATTTTTGCCTTCATGGGATTTATAGTCCGTTAAGGAAGACGTGAAGGTCATTTCCTATTGTGTTGCAATTATAGCAAGTGCTACAATGAACATTCTCATATTTCCATCTTTCACCTCCGTTTGAATAATCTCTTTATAATCTGAGGGATGGCATTGCTAAGTCAAACAGTCTAAATGGTTTCATGGTTACATAATAATAGTATATTGCCGATTTACTTTCTGAAACTGTTTCCCAATTAATGTATCACCAAGCAGTGCTTAGTATAAAAGGATCACTGAAATCTTGTCAGCACTGGATGTTTTCGTGACTTAATTTGGTAATTGAATGATTATAAGTTGATCCTTCCTTATTGTTTCAAATTGTATGTATTTGACTACTACTGGGGATGGACACTTTTACATATACTCATCTATGATAATTTACCCTTTATATTTTCTTACGTGAATTCTCTATTCTTACTCTTTGTGTGCTTATCTATTGGAGTTTTGATATTTTTAAATTTAAATTATAATTAGTTCTTTATACATTTGCCCAGTAGATAATGAACCTTAAGCTATTACAATGCATACAAATATCCCCCTAGTCCATTTTCCAATTTATTTTAATCTTGTTATTTTTCCATTGTTCAGAGACTTTAAAATTTTATAAAGTCCTTTTCTTCTAATACCTCGAGTTTTAAGAGCGCCTTTCTTTCAAAAAGTGGAGAAACAGTCTATTTTCTGCTTGTGTGTGTGTGAAATTTTAAGACACCTAATACTTGTATCTATTTAGAGGTTATTTAGCAGCAAGGTGGAACTTAAGATTTGAGGCTCTGAATCCCGTCTGTTTACATTTGAATCCCCTTTCCAACTGTATGACCTAGGGCAAATTCCTTAACTTCTCTGTGCCTCGGCTTCCTAGTAATAATAGTATAGAGGATAACAGAATCTATCTCAACTTGTTGTTGTGAGGATTAAGTGAATATATATGTAAAACAGAACAAAGCCGCATATATAGCATCACTCAGAAAATTCCAGCTGCTGTTATTTTTCTCACGATCATCACATAGCCGGCTTGTGAGACTCCTGACAGTGCATCTCCTCCAGGTCCTATAATAGTTTCCATCCTCTATGAAGCACTTCGACCATCAGGCTCTTAACTGTGTTATTTTACTGGACCTGCACAGCCCAGTGAGACAGGTCCTACCTCTGTGGGTCAAGAACAAGATATATAATGAGAGGGAGGTAGGGAAGCGTACCAGAGTGGAGGGTCTGTACCAAGAGGAATCAGGTGAGGAGGTTTTCCTCGCTGCCTTAGGAAAGATCGGACAAACACCTGCACGTTTCCCTGCGCATCAGAGGTCCTCTCCTCTTAGAATGTCAGCCCCGAGCACACCCACAGCCACATTTGTTAGAATTCTGAAATACCGATGGTGACCCAGGGTATAGTCTGTAAGTGACGGACACTGCCTTTGAGTCGATATTCTGGGTTTGTTGATGATACAAGGGCACGTTTTCCAGTGAGTTCTGTTTTGAGAGAATGAACAGGAAAGGACAGATTCCCCTGGTGGCTGGCTTCTGAGCAGATGGGACACAGCGTCCTCTGAAAGCCTCCTGGTTCTTCTGCAAATAAGTTCCTCCGATGCATATATTTAGGGAAACAATTCATCAGTGAAGATGACAAAACCATCTGGCTCTAGGGACTGAAAAAAAAAAAATCTAGAGGTTAGTTTACATTCTGATGAAGTGTCCATCTAGGCTTTATTATAAGGAGTGAATGAGTTTGGTTTGTGGCTTATTTTCAGGGATTTTTTAACCTGGCCCTGCTAATTGAGGAAGGTGCTATCATCCCACATCATATTTTGGATTTCTTGGAAATTGACCCGACCATCCATTCTAATAACATCTCCATCCTCCAAGAACTGTACGAAAGGTGAGTTCAGAGCCTCTTTAATACTGTAGCAGCTGGAGGAACCCAAGTGGGTGGTGTTTGTTTCTTGGTTAAAGTTAGCCTTGGTCTTATTTTCTTCTTCTTCTTCTTATTATTTTTCCCCGATACGCAGGCCTCTCACTGTTGTGGCCTCTCCCGCTGTGGAGCACAGGCTCCGGACGTGCAGGCTTAGTGGCCATGGCTCACGGGCCCAGCCTCTCCACGGCACGTGGAATCCTCCCAGACCGGGGCACGAACCCATGTCCCCTGCATCGGCAGGCGGACTCTCAACCACTGCGCCACCAGGGAAGCTCCTTGGTCTTATTTTCTAATGCCAGTGGTTATAAAGGGCTCAGGATTTGTTCTGATTAGAGAACACTCAGCTGGACCCAAACTTAATTCCCTTTTCTAGTATCTGAGGATTAAGATATAGAATGTGCTTGATTTGAAGTTAAAATGCTGACGAAGTTTTTCCGCAAGAGTGGAAAAAATAAAGTGTCCAATAAGATGATACTTTTCTGCAAGATAGGGAGGCATCCCAGTGTCTGGACTTTGGACACAGACACTCACATAAAAGTGTTCCTTGGCAGCTCCTGTGCTACAAGGGCCTCCTTGACCTTTTTATGAAGGACAAGACTGACCTTTTTCTGAGATTTTTGCCAGGATCCTAGAATTTCAGCACAGGCTCACACCCCTCAGAACTGGTTTTGTTTCTTTTTTCTCTCATTTTACATGTGCTCATTTGACCCAAAGCAGAAGGATGTGGGTTTGAGGATCTGCAAATATCGGTCGTAAGTAATGCTACCAACGTTTGGCAACACTGTGCTTTTTGTCTGCAGGTGCTGGAGCCACAGCAGCGAGGAGTCCTTCAGCCCCTGCTCCCTGGCCTGGCTTTACCTTAACCTCCGGCTTATCTGGGGTGCCACCCTGCACTCTGCCCTGGTAGGAACTGTCTCCCCTCAGCTCCGTCCTCATGGTCCCCACCCTTTGTCAGTCATCTGACATGTGCTTTGGATGTTTGCAGATTTACTTTCTGGGAACCTTCCTGCTGTCTGCATTGATCGCCTGGACCGTGCAGTATTGCCAGTCTGTCTCAGGTAAAGATTTATAAAAAGCCAGGGCAATATAAAAAATGTAGGAGGGACTTCCCTGGTGATGTAGTGGTTAAGAATCCTCCTGCCAATGCAGGGGATATGGATTCGAGCCCTGGTCCGAGAAGATCCTACATGCTGCGGAGCAACTAAGCCCGTGCACCACAACTACTGAGCCCGCGTGCTGCAACTTCTGAAGCCCATGCGCCTAGAGCCCGTGCTCTGTAGCAAGAGAAGCCACCACAATGAGAAGCCTACACACCGCAAAAAAGAGTAGCCCCTGCTCTTCATAACTACAGAAAGCCCGCACGCAGCAATGAACACCCAGTGCAGCCAGAACTAAATAAATTAATTAACTAATTTTTTTAAATCTTAAAAAATATATATAGGGATTCTTTTTCCTTATTAGAAAAATGACACTCTGCCTCCTTAGCCATTCTACTTCCTTTCGTTAGGTGGATCATTCACATGGTGGTTACCCCTAGGGCTGTCTCGTAATCTCTGGCTGATGGAAGGCTCCAATTATTGTTACATTTTTCAAAGTAAGCAAGGATTTTTAAAAATAAGGTGCTTAAGAAATTGAACAAAAATGTCTTCTCCAATTCAAAGTACACCTGCTATCAAAACTATACCTTGTGTGTCTTAAAACCCAGTTCTGAGGCCCCCTCTAGCACGAAGTCTTCCTATTTATCCCAGTCGAGGAATCAAATGTGTAAGATAATAAACAAGCACTTGTGATGAGTAAAAATACCCAGCCACTTAGATTCAGAGGGAGGGGCCGAGGGGGACAATAGAGCCAGCCGTTAGTCTAGTGTGGATTCTACTAGTCACTCTTTCTTTTCTGAGCTTGTGTAGGGCAGTAGTTAAGGAGATAGGCACCCCAGTCCTTTCTAGCTAGGTTTAGAGTCCAGGCTTAGCTCTTCATTAGCTGTGTGACTTATGGCCAGTTATTTCACTTTCCTGATCCCCCAATTTCTCATCAATAAAATGAAGTTATAATAGTAGCTACTTCTCAGGGTTGTTAGGAGAGTTCAGTGAAAAAAATACACATGACACCAAAATGTTAGCTGTTGTATTTATTTGGCATATAAAACCATCTCAATAATGTTAACTGTCATGTTTATCTTCCCTATGAGACCACAAGCTGAGTCAGAGGAAGGCCTTGGTCCCATCATTTATGATCTCACACTTAGTAGGTACTGAAATTTGCAAACATCTCTCAGGGGAGAATTCCAATTCCCAACCATCTTGGAAGCTACAGAAGGACAGAATCACTCACAAAGACCAACAGGGACATTTACAAATGGATACGTTAGGGCTGGACATGGCATTTGAGCATCGGCATAGCCGTTATTTGTGTAGCAGATAATGAAAAGCAAAAGAAGTTCATTTCAGCACAGATTTGATGGTGAGACAGAAGCCACTGTTCCGAGAGGCTAATACGGAGTCATTTTCCCCCATTTATCTGAGGAGGTTAACAAGGAACCACCAAAAGCCCTTCCAGGGCTTCCCTGGTGGCGCAGTCGTTGAGAGTCCGCCTGCCGATGCAGGGGACACGGATTTGTGCCCCAGTCCGGGAAGATCCCACATGCCGCAGAGCGGCTGGGCCCGTGAGCCATGGCCACTGAGCCTGCGCATCCGGAGCCTGTGCTCCGCAACGGGAGAGGCCACAACAGTGAGAGGCCCGCGTACCGCAAAATAAATAAATAAATAAATAATAAAATTTAAAAAGCCCTTCCAGGTTTGATGCCCTGTAGCACGCCAGCTGATAAGTTTTCCTCATGCAAATTCTGTCCCATCCCTAAATTTGTTCCCAGGTATAATGCATTTATTTTGCGTCTTGTCAGTGTTTTCTGTCTTTTTTACTCTGTAGAAATATTGTTATGATTATTACAAATGCAATTCCGTTAGAGGAGCTGAAAATTGTCTTTCTCATTTTATGCCAGCTGGTAGCCATGAAAATTCATGGGCTGGTGGAATGGCTTTTATCAGAAGTCGTCATTTTTTTCCTTTTTCCATAGCTTCATTATCAGTCCTTCCACATTCCCATCTCCCTGTCCCTCCTGCCTTTTGATATACTTTCCCCTTCCTGTGTAACCTTTGCTCTTTCACTCATTTGTTTTTCATATTTTTCAAACTCTTTCACTTGTTTCTTCCTGTACATACCTCTTCCCTTCGGTGAGCATTGGAGAAGTCTGGATAGGATCTTAAAAATAATTTAATTCTATGTCCTTCATCTTACAGATGAAGAAATGGGGCTAAAGGAATGCCGTGTTCTGCCCAAAATCACAAAATAGAGTCCATGAAAGGATGTAGGGCAGCAGACTTCTGAACTTTTTCACACTTATGATACTCTAAAACAGTGGCTACCATCTGCCTCTGACCCACTGTCCCCTTACATAAGATGTATTTTTTAAGACATTTTTTTGGTACCTTGAAATGAATGACAAGTAATCTGCCTACACACTTAGTTTTAAAAATAATGCCCTAAACAGCAATATAAAGGAGAAATAAAAAGAAAGTAATTATAATAAAATAATATGTATTTCAATATGTAAATTCTAGCCCCGCACTTCTTAATTTCAGTGTGCACAGGAATCCCACAGGGATCTGGTTAAATACAGGTTCTAAGTCAGTCGGTCTGTGGGTGGCCTCTGAGATCCTGCATTTCTCACAAGGTTTCAGGTTACATTCACGATGCTGTTCCACACACTTAGAGTCGTAAGGGCATAGAAGTTAAGAAAAAAAGGAGTCTCCACATATTTCCAAAATGTGCCCCTACAGTGGTACATACCAGCCCTGTTAGGACTAGTGTTGAATTAAAATATGTAGTAAATTATTTTCCTATTTTTACAGTCCTCCATATAAGTGCAAATTTGTCAATGACTTTGAAATAAGAGGGTACTCTGTCAGTGACTGGACAATGGGGCAAGGGGGATGGAAGCATAGAAAAGCAGCAGAGAAGCACTGCAGGGGTCCCTCAGCGGGCAGAGTTTCTACTGCGGGCATCTCTCCGAGGAGCTGATGCCCGAGGTCCATGAGCCACCCCGTGGGAAGGTGACGGATGTAGTAGATGTTGGTGGTGACCCTGGCCGTGGTTAAGCTGGCACAGGAACGCAGCCTAGGTGCTGACTGCCAGAGCGGAGAGGGACAGGATTTGAGAGTTAAGAGCCTCCCTTAAGGTGCTGGGTAAGAGGAGTGTGCTCTAAGTTAGGGATCTCTGTCATTCTGTGATTTGCACTTTTTCCAGTCAGTTGTTTCTAAAAACTAATGATTTATGGCCAAACCTTTAAATTGAGCTGTCCATCCATTTTGCGTTCAGCTCCAACTACCTTCATTTTCCTCCTGAGTTTATACGCTTTGTGACGTATAGTCAGCACTTCACCACACTTGCCACAGTAAACTGTCCTGCGTTCAGAAGGCTAGCGGTGTGGGACAGTAGCTAACAGCACAGACCGCTAAGATGCTGGCCTGTCACTAGCTGTGTGACCTTGGGCAAGGGAGGGACCTTCTCTGTGCCTTAGTTTCCTGTTCCCTAAAACAGCAGAATTAGTAGTACACCTATGTCGTATTGTAGTTGAGAGAACCCAATGAGAGAACACTGAGTAAAGTATTTAGAACTCAAGAAATGTTAGCCCGGTATCTCCTAAGGAGTAATGCCCCCTAGGGCATTTTACTTGCAATTAAAGTACGCTGACACCAGGTAGCGCCTACACTTAAAGAGCTTGGTTTACCTCAGTAAGTAGCAGACCCCACTACCAGAGACTAGCATGCTTTTCTATGCTATTAGACTCTTTCTAAAACATAAAGCTCTTTTTTAAAAAACAGCTAAACAAAAATACTGACTAGTCTAGCTAGCGTACCAAAACAAGTCCACAAAAAATACTACGTATGCAAAAAAATCTTTTATTTCCTTTGAGGGAACTTGATTTTGATTCCTAGCTTGCATACTACCAGGCAGCTCAGTCTTTCTTGAAGCTGATGCCTCCCAGGGACGTGCAAAGGTCCCTGGGTTTTTGGTAGCACTAACTACTCAGATGGTCACCAGTCTGATAGCAGAATACACATTGCCCTGGGCCTACGCCATCCTTCCAGGTCCGTCGGCTTCGCAGCTTCTGGGTCACCTACAAGTCCCATTGTCTTTGCCAAAGCTGAGCACCTTAGCCTTTTTTTTTCTGCCAGGTCTTCCTTTCTCAGATTGCTGAAGGGCAAGGTGAGGGCTCCGCTGAGGTACACCCACAGCCAGGCTCAGCCACTTTCCCACACTCCAGACACCTCCTTTCCCTGCCTCATTGCATCTCTAAAGCACTTTCCCTCTCCCCCTCCCGGTCAAGGATGCCAAGCATAATTGCTTTAATGGACCCAGGCTTTGGGAAAAACAAAAAATCCCAAAGTAAAGTATGTCTAGAACCATCTCCATTTCTGTCCCTGCCACAAATCTCCCCTGAGACTGAAAAGACATGGAGCGTGACTGGCTGCCTGGCGGAAGGTAAAGGGAAGAATAGAGGGAGAAAATGTAAAAGACCGCTTCAGAGAGAGTCCTGCCTTCCTCGTGTTATTGTAAACTTTGTGTCTAAATAGAATACACAGTATAGAGCAAGATCTGCAGAACTACCAGCTCTGGGCATGACGTGCTCACCTTTTAAACCAATGTCAGCCTATTCAAAACATTCATAATTTAAGCCAACTCATCTTTTTTGCCTAAGTGGTTAGCCAAGTGGTCTTTTAAAAAGAGTAAGATGATACGAACAAGATCAATTAAACCTTTTCCTACTCTTTTCCTGTCCTCTACATTTCCAGTTAATGAGGTACTAAAATTACAGTAAAATGTCACAAAGTGGTACTCATGCAAAAAGTAGCAGCCTTAAAGTCAGAGTGATTTAATGGCGAGATTTTACTTTTCTCCTATCTCATTATCCTTGCTGCCCTCCCGGTATCTTTACTCATAAGAAATGTTTAAATGACATGGATCTTATACGTGGACTGGTCCCTGCTGGATCCAGAGGCCCAAAAGAAGTGGATTAGATCTTATTCATAGTATATGATTTCCAGAGCTTCCCCCTCACCTCCTTACCCACCCCCTCCCCACTGCTTCATCTTTGTAAATAGTCTACTATCTCTGGATTCACCCAATATATTCTCTCCTATTCGTCTTTCTTTTATGCTCCCATCTGGTCAACTGGCAAGCAGATATTTCTCCTGCAGTGGTCCACAACAGAGGTTGGCCAATTTTTTTCTGTAAAGGGCCAGATAATAGACATTTGGGGCTTTGAGGGCCATCTCTGTCACAACTACTCAACTTTCATTAGAGTGCAAAAGCAGCCATTGACAATACAGGAAAACAAATGATATGGCTGGTCTCCAATAAAACGTTACCGTGGACATGAAGATTTGAATCTCACATGTTTCTCACATGTCACGAAATAGTACTCTTCTCTTGATTTTTATTCAACCATTTCAAAATGCAAAAACCATGCTTAGATTGCAAGCCATACAGAAACAGGCAGCGAGCCACCTGAGGCCCATGGGCTGCAGTCTGCCAGCTCAGGGCCAGCTCTTTATTATTCTCACTAATGTACAGAAAATGGTCCCTCAAGCAGCGAATAATCCAAAAATCGCTTTTGACTCAGGAATAGACTCCGTAATTTTTGAAGCAGCACACTGATTTTCCTCATTACCTTGATTCTAATCCGGTAATCAAATTAGGACAGATTCCAGGTGATCGGAGACAAAGAGGCCACTTTAAAATTATGACGGGCTGTTGGGGGGTTTGTCCAGTGATTGCAAACTGCTGCTGGAAATGGGAGCGTTCTCACGTGGATAATAACAAACTTACTGCCGAAACATCGAGCATTTTTGTTATGCTCTGACAAGAAGATTTCAGTGGTGGAGATGCTAATTATGCATTCCTTCTACATTTACACAGTGGCACTTTTTTTGTTTTAATCAGAAAACTGATTGCTGATTTATCTTGTTACCATGGTGATTTAAACATTTCCCTGAGCTTGAAAAGGAAAAATACGTGCCTTAGTACTTCATTAACTTCCTCAGAGAATCATCAGAAAGATAACTGTTCGGACCCAAGAAATCTTGGACACCATTTAATCCAAGCCCCTCGATTCACAGATGAGGAAACCAAAGCCTATGAGATTCAAGCATTTTAGGACTGAAATGTCTGCCATTCTGTAGCTACCCCTAAGTCACCTATTAGTGGTAGATAAATGAGACTTGCCCCGAACAGGTCTCCTGACTCCAGCAAATGGTCTTTGTGCCGCATCACTGGGTCTCATGGTCCCTGCCGCGGTTAGATCACCTGCCAGAGTGATGGCTTTGACCTAGAAGCGTCACATCGTTATGTAACACCTGGGCCCCCTCCGCACCGCCGCCACTATCCTGTTCTTTCAGAACAGTCTCTGGATTCACAAGGTTTTCTGTAGCTGTTGGAAGGGGTTCCTTGGAGAATTCCTTTACATATTCAAAAAGGTCGGAGGCTTTGGAGCCCGTTCCGGAATTTCCTAGTATAGCCTCTTGCAGGTGGAAATCTTGAAGAGCTTATCTAGAAGTCAGATGGTCAACAAGTGATGGCATCTTCTATAAGTCGATACATTTCAGGATGGACATTTGGGAACCTTTAAGAATAGTCCCACCTACTGAAAATTGTATGAGACTCAAGGACTGCTGAGCTTAAGAGCACTGCTTAAAGGCAATTGTTCGCA
This sequence comes from Neophocaena asiaeorientalis asiaeorientalis, assembly GCF_003031525.2. Taxonomy (NCBI): domain Eukaryota; kingdom Metazoa; phylum Chordata; class Mammalia; order Artiodactyla; family Phocoenidae; genus Neophocaena; species Neophocaena asiaeorientalis. The sequence continues at coordinate 2,999,020 of NW_020173231.1, read as the reverse complement.
CAAACCATGGCCACTGTGCTAGCTGTATGTCACACACCCCTGCAAGCTGGTACCGCCACTTTACAGACAGAGAAACTGAAGCTCAGAGAGGTTAAGTAACTTGCTCAAGTTCACTCAGCTGGTAACTGTAAGGACCATGTGACTCTGGGCTTTCTGGCTTCAAAGTTTTGGCTATTTTCATAGGCTACTGGGGTCTAAAAGTGGACTATAAAGCATCCCAGAAACAAACACTCCAACTTTTTCATCAGTCCTGCAAGCGCAGCCCCAGAAATTGATAAATCAACACATTTCCATGGTAAACCAGGTCACTAGTAGTAAGAGCTAACATCTGTTGAGTACCTAGGCGAGCCAGACACTGTTCTAAAAACCCTATATACGTTAACTCATCTAATCCTTATAAGAGCAAAATAAGGTACAGATATTCTTATTTTCTCCATTTTTTAGAGGCAGAAGGAGAGTAGGTAACTTGTCCAAGGTCACATAACTGATAAAGGGCAGAACAGCCGGGTCCCAGAGCCCACAATCTTATGGACAGGATACTTCACAGCCTTAGTACATAAAGCAGGTGTGTGGGCCTCAGCACTAGTGATATTTGGAGCTGGATCATTCTTTGTTCGGGAGGGGGGCTGGCTCAGGCATTTCAGGATGCTTAGCAGCATCCCTGGCTTCTACCCACTAAATGCCAGTAGCACCCCATCCTCCGGCTGTGACAACCAAAAATGTCTACCGACATTGCCAACTGTCCCCGGGGGGTCGAAATTACCCCCGCTTGAAAGCTATTGCCATAAAGTATAAAACTTTATAAGCTTCCCTAACCTTTATTGTGGTTCAACCTCGTTACTAAAGGTAGGTTGAAAAACAATTAAACCTAGTAATTATGTTTTCCAAAATGTATACACATTTACTTAAAGAATTCAATTTAAATCAAATTTGGCATATCATCCAAATGGAATCAGAATTCCATTTTCTTTCTGATTGATTGGTGTAATCCAGAGCTTGCATTGTATCAATACTAGGTGAAAAAAAAGAGATATGACCATAGGAAACATAGACCAAGGAGTTCCTTCTTCTTTCCTTCCTTCTTCCCTCCCTCCCTTCCTCTCCCCCGCCTTTCTTTTCTTTTTCTTTCTTTCTTTCTTTCTTTTTCTTTCTTTCTCTTTCTTTCTTTCCTTCCTTCCTTCCTTCCTTCCTTCCTTCCTTCCTTCCTTTCTTTCTTGCTTTCTTTCTTTTCTTTCTTTCTTTCTTTCTTTTTTCTCTATTTCTCTCTTTCTTAATATTTACACACCCCTGTAAAGTCACAGAATAAATTCAGGACTTAGAATCCCAGAGATCTTTGCACATCTGTTTCAACCTGCCATTTTATAGGAGGGGACACCAAAGTCCAAAGAACCTATATAATGGGTCCAAAGTTGCTCATCCAATTAGTGCCAGGACCACTGGTCTAGAAGCATCTCTTCTGGCTTGCAAGGGTCTAGGTGTGGTTGTGTGTCCTGCACGTACTGTTTTGAATATTCAGCACTTGTTGTGCATGTGTCTCTGCAGCCAGCGGTTCCCATCCGACACCAGCCCGGGCCCCCCGAGACCCTACTGCCCCTGCTGCAAGTCCAGCTGTGACTCCAGCTGCAGACGCCTCTGCTCAGGACCAGCCCACCGTCACCAATAACCCGGAGCCACGTGGGTGAACTGTGCACTCCATGTCTCTCCAGATGAGAGAGAATCCTTTCAACAGCTGGTATTGGATAGCTGGGGCTGGGGCATTATACACCTTAAATGTCTTGTCAACTGGATGTGAATTTTGCACTTGGTGTCTTTTTTTTTTTAAATCAAAGAAATACCCAGAGCAGACAGTGGTTATACCAAAGGTTATCAAACAAATACAAGGAGCATCCTGATCACAGGGACATGTCGGGGAGGTTAAGCGGGTCACTGCGGATGTCCATTTCTAATGACTGTGTATGGGGAAGTCAGAGTGTGCCTTGTGGCGTATCCGAATCCTTATACACTGAGATGGATTTTAAGAATCTTAGCCCCTTGTTCATTCCCTATTATTAAAAAACAGAAGATTGTGACTTCTCTACCAGTTAGATAATATTTGGTGTGTGTGTTTGCCACTGCCCTACCCCTCGCAGTCCCATGGACAGATTTCCATGTGACATCCAAGACCCAGCAATTCTAAGGCACCTTGAAATAAATGGGTTAAGGCTGGAAATACAGGGAAGGCGATGGCTTTGTAAATTGGGTTTACATTTTTCTCCTTGAATTTTTCTAGGGCTGTAGTGCTTCCGAATCATTTAATGACACTGTTGGATATCGTTTACCTTTCAATTGCAATCCGTGAAATAACATTTAGAAAATTCTTAGTATTTAGGTCTAGTCTTTTCCATGAATTGCCCATTAGAATAGACTGGCAGCAGTGGAATACGCAGGAAACAAGCCTTTAGCTCATAGTCTCATTCCCCGCCCTTTATGCCTGCCTGCGTCTGCATATGGGTGGGTCGTGGGGGACGGACAGAGAGGGAGGAAAGGGAAGAGCAGACTGTCTACGCCGTATGCTGCTAAGGTAGTAAATAAATTGCAATACTGTGGGTCCAAACTACTCTTTGCACTACTTTATTTACAGTAGCAAATAAAAATTATTTTTATACCATTGTCTCCCGGGAAGTGTCTTTATTTCCTTTTTCATAATTACTGTTTCCTTTTTCACAGTTACTGTTGTCATCACACAAAGTCCTAAGGTCCATGCATTTTCTTCAAGGAGGCAAAAAATGTCCCCTCATCAGAGGGATTAATTCTGGTAACCATTAACGTTTCTGGATAGAGAGGTGGCAGGAGGCCTCTCTCCCAGAAGCCCGAGCTCAGGGTCCGGCCCCTGAAATGTTTGCACAGTATCAGCCATTGTTTCAGGGTTCTGGCTGTTGTAAGGCTGGATTTCTATCAGTTCTGGGTTAAGTCTCTTTCTCTCCATCCTCTTTCTCATCTGTATGCTATGTGTACTGCTCTTGTTTTAGGCAAGGTTGTCCTTCCTGCTTGCGAAAGAGCCAGACTTTGGAGTCGGACAGCCCCGGATTCAAATTCTGGTTCGGTAGCTTACTAGCTCAGTAATCTTGGGTGAGTGATTAACCTCTCTGAGTCTTGGATTACTGTTTTACAAAACAGGGGCCATAAAATCCGCCTCTTGGGCTTTTCGTGAGGCTTAAGAGGATAACATATGTAAAACTCACAGGCCAGTGCCCTGAACGTGGTTGGTTGTTACCGTTATTAGAGAGAGAAGTCTGAGGGGCCAGATCAAGTGCCCTTTGGTCTGCCTAGATCCTCTTCATGGCAAACACACCCATTCCCCAGCTGCTGGGAGCAGAGGCTGCTGCAAGTTCACAGCTGCACCCCTCACTGGGAACTGCCGTCAGCAGCAGGGGTCTGCCCAAGGTTAAATCCTGGCCAGAGCAGCTCAGCACTTGCTGATGTCAGGAGGCTTTTTCAATCTCAGCACTATTGACATTCAGGGCCAGGTGGCTCTTTGTTGCGGGGTGATGGGGGTGGGGGTGGGCGCTGTCTTGGGCATTAGGTTGTATGGCAGCAACATCATTGGTCTCTACCCACTAGACGCCAGTAGTGCATGCACCCGCTCCCCCAGTGTCCATGCACACAGCCAATCCCCTGGTGTGTTAGCCAGAACTGTCTCCAGACATTACCCAATGTTCTTTGGGGGGGCAAAATAACCACCCCTCCTTCACCTTGACAATGACTGATGTAGGAAAACAAAGGCCCCTTTCCTCGATTTGGAAGTCCTGGAAGGGCCATCCCAGCTCCAGAACACGACCTTGGCGACACATTCATTATAGCTCAATTTCTCCCTCTGCCCAATTCCGCCTTCCTTGTTTTCACACGGGATTTCCTGACATTGCTCCTGTAAAGCTTCACACACAGCCCTGCATTTAGAATCTGTTTACAAGAACACAACTATATTAGTCTGCTAGAGCTGCCATATCAAAATGGCACAGACTGGGTGGCTTAAACAACAGAATTCATTTCCCCGCAGTATGGAGAATGGAAGTCCAAGATCAAGGTGTCAGCAGGCTGGTTTCTTCTGAGGCCTCCCCCTTGGCTTGTAGATGGCTGTCTTCTTCCAGTATCTTTATACAGTCTTCCCTTGTGTGTGTGTCTGGGTCCTAATCTCCTCCTCTTATGACACCAGTCCTGTTGGATCAGGGCCCATCCTAGTGACCTCATTTTACCCTAATGATCTCTTTAAAGGCCCTGCCTCCAAATACAGTAACATTCTGCATTCTGTGGTACTGGGGGTTAGGACTTAAGTATATGCATGTTGGGAGGACACAATTCAGCCCATAATACCAACCTAAAACACCAGGGAAGGTTGATTCAGGTCCAGAATGTGGACTTGTGGGAGCCATTTTGATCTAAGACAATTACCCAAACATGCTCACCCCAGCTGATGCTGGAAAGAGCCGTGTGGTTCCAGTGCCAAACCAGGTGAAGCTGGTAGGTCACCTATCGAGTCCTGTCCCAGCTTAGGCTCCTGTTCTCTTGGGAGTTCTCAGGCAGTATGATGTGGGCCCAGCCTCAACCTCCATCTTCTCTCCTCAAGTTCTAAACTCAGTTCCCACAAGGCTGATGTCCAAGCTAGCTGGAATAGAACCCTGCACAGTGAAGACAATGGGGTAGGGGTGGGGGAGGAAAAAAGGAATGGGAGGATGGGGTCCAGAGATGATATTCAGTTACTTCCCTATTGTCCCCTGCCCTTGGGACATTCTTAGACCAGAGGGTGCAGCCCTGTAGATGTGAAACAGAGCTAGCACACAGATGTGATCGCTTTGGTCCAGCCAAGATTTTTTAAACTTTGATTAAGTTGTTATCTTAAAATCAATGATTTGAGGCTTTTCCTAGAAAAATCTACAGATGTGAAAAAACTGGGCTTTCATTGCTGCATGGTAAGAATTAGCTGAAGCCGAGTAGGTCGGCTCCTTTTAGACAGAACTTGTGCTTTCTGCTTTGCCCCAGTCTCCACTATTCCCTGCTGTTTAAACTTAGCCCACGTAGGTATTTGAATTTAGTATCCATGCTTTGGACTTGCTTCTCTTCATTCATAATGACTTTATTTTGGCAAGTTTGAGAGAGAACCCCAGATTCATCTACTGCTAAGTCACTGTAAAGCCCCGGGGAACTGGGGAAATGGTCTTTCTTTCCACTCTCTGATAGAGGAAAATGCCAAGTTGTGAGTCATTTGAAGTCCCAATAAAGTACCCAAAAATGTCAATTAAAAAATAGTATTTTCGGGAATTCCCTGGTGGTTTAGTGGTTAGGACTCCGTGCTTTCACTGCCAAGGGCACGGGATTGATCCCTGTTCAGGGAACTAGGATCCTGGAAGCCACGTGGCACAGCCAAAAAAAAAAGGGGAAAAAAATAGTATTTTCCTACACCAACAGTAACTAAAAGATAAAATATTAAAGAATTATATTTGTTAAAAACAAATATTTAATAAAATAGTAAATATTGTAAATTAAATTATTTCATTTACAATAGTAATACAGTTATAAAAAGTCTAGTAATTAACCTAACAATGAATTCACTTGATTTTACCAAGAAAAAATTTTAATTTAAAGAATGAGAGGACTTCCCTGGTGGCGCAATGGTTAAAAATCCGCCTGCCAATGCAGAGGACACGGGTTCGAGCCCTGGTCTGGGAAGATTCCACATGTCACGGAGCAACTAAGCCCGTGTGCCACAACTACTGAGCCTGCACTCTAAAGCCCGTGAGCCACAACTACTGAGCGTGTGTGCCACAACTACTGAAGCCCGTGCACTTAGAGCCCATGCCCAACCAGAGAAGCCACCACAATGAGAAGCCCATGCACTGCAACAGGGACTAGCCCCCATTCTCCTCAACTAGAGAAAGCCCATGTGCAGCAACAAAGACCCAATGCAGCCAAAAATAAATAAGTAAATTAAAAAATATATAAAGTAGAGTTAGGAAATAATAATAAGTAGAGTTAGGAAATTGGCCAATCATATGCAGAAAAATAAGACTGAAACTGTACCTCATGTCCTTTATTTTTAAAATCCCAAAGAAATTAAAGATTTAACTGTGAAAAGTAGAACTGCAAGGCTGGTAGGGGAAATAGTAGGAGAATATTTTACACATTTTGAATGAGAAAAGGTTTTTTAAAACAATATATAGATTTCCCCTCTTCAAAAATGAAGGATTTTTATTCAAAAAAATCTACCACAGTCAAATTTGGTGGATTAGTGACAGACTGGAAGAAGGTATTTGCAACATCCAACACCACAAAGGATCAATATCCAAAATGTACTAGGAATGCATGCTAATCAACCATGACAACAAACAGAAAACCCAGTAGAAAAAATATTTGAAACCTGTGATCAGGTAATTCATGAATGGAGAAAATTTAATGACTTACAAATAGATAAAGAGCTGCTCAACCTGGCTTGAAGTCAAAGAAATATGAATTAAAATCAAAAGTTATAACTTCATATCCATCATTTTTGCAAAAATGAGAAAGACACGTAATACCCTGAGGATATGGGGAAATAGTTACTCCCATGCCTAGCACTGGCAGGGCGAACTGGTGAGTAATATGGCAGTAATGGTGAAATTAAGTATCTATGACTCAGCAAGCCCTCCTGAGTATGGGCTCCACAAACTGCACAGGTCCAATATGAGGGAGGATATTTCTCACAGCATTATTTGAGAGAGCAAGGAGACAGAGCAGCCTGAATGTCCATCAGTTGGAGAATGGATATGGTGGATGGATGGAGTGAAAAACAACACACAGTCTCAGATAATATAAAATACCCAAGGGTGAATTTAACAAAAAATTTATGAGATCTCTATTCTGAAAACTAAGAGCATTACTGAGAAAAATTAAGCAAAGCCTAAATAAAATGGAGATATATACCATGTTCATGGATCAAAAGACAATATTTCCAAAATGTTGATCCTCTTCAAATTGACTTACAGATTTAAAGCAATAACAATCAAAATCTCAGCAGGATGTTTTGGTAGAAATTGCCAAGCTGATTCTAAAATTTATATGGAAATGCAAAGGACCTAGAATAGCTAAAGCAGTGTTTTAAAAAAAGGAACAAAACTGGAGGAATTACACTACTTGATTTTAAGGCTTATTATAAAGCTACAGTTATTAAGACAGTGAGTGTGGTATTGCCATAAAAATAGACAAATAAATGGGAAAGAATAGAGATTCCAGAAATTCCCACATGTATACGGTCAATTGATTTTCAACAAATTTGCCAAAAAATGTATCTGCCTTAGAGAGAAAAAGATCTTTTCATAAAACAACTTGATAGCCAAAAGCAAAAAAATAAAAAATTAACCTAATCCTTCCCTCACACCATATATAAAAATTAGCTCAAAATGGGTCCAAGATCCAAATGTACAGACTAAAATTATAAGACTTGTAGAAGAAAATACCAATATCCTTGAATTTGGCAATGATTTTTTTATGTAGGACACAAAAAACATGAATTATAAATAAAAATATCAGTAAATTGGACTTGATCAAAATAAGAAACTCTTGCTCTTCAAAAGACACTGTTACAAAAATGAAAAGGCAAGCCACAAACTGGGAGACTATATCTGCAAAAAATGTAATGACAGAGGACTTGAATATAGCATATGTAATGAACTCTTGTAACTCAATAATAGAAGACCAGAAATGCAATACAAAAAAAGGGGAAACAAACTGAACAAAATAACCTCCTCATCAAGCTGGCTATAGGGATGGCAAATAAGCACACTGAAAATATACTCAACATCATTAGTCATTATAGAAAGGCAAATTAAAACCACATTGTAATATGACTGCATATTCACTAGAATGGCTAAAATTCAAAAGGCTGATTATCCTAAGTGTTGACAAGGACATGAAGCAAATGAAACTCTCACTTACTGCTCATGGGAATGTAAAATGATACAATCACTTCAGAAACAAAGCTTGGGAGTTCCTTAAAAATTAGTAGTACACTTCCTAATTTAGTGTTGCCAGATAAAATAAAAGACACCAAGTTAAATTTGAATTTCACGTAAATGGTGAAAAAATTTTAATATAGGTATGTCCTAACTATCACATGGGACATATGTATACTAAAAAAATTACTTGTTGTTCATCTGTTTTGTTGAAGTATATACTTATACGGTTTAAAAATGTTTTTACTTATTTATTTTATTTTTGACAGTATTAGGTCTTTGTTTCTGCGCACAGGCTTTCTCTAGTTGCGGCGAGTGGGGGCTACTCTTCCTTGCGGTGTGCGGGCTTCTCATTGCAGTGGCTTCTCTTGTTGCAGAGTACAGGCTCTACGTGCTAGGGCTCCAGTAATTGTGGTGCGCAGGCTCAGTAGTTGTGACACACGGGCTTAGTTGCTCCGCGGCTTGTGGGACCTTCCTGGAGCAGGGCTCGAACCCATGTCCCCTGAACTGGCAGGTGGATTCTTAATCATTGCATCACCAGGGAAGCCCACTTGTTGTTTATCTAAAATTCAATTTTATTTGGGTATTGTGTATTTTTGTTTACTAAATCTGGCAACTCCACTTCCCATACAATCCAACCCATTCCTAGGTATTTACCCAAGATAAAATGAAAATACATGTCCACTTGTACACAAACATTCATAATAGCTTTCTTTGTAATAGCCCTAAACTGGAAACAACCCAAATGTCCATGAGCAAAAGAATAGATAAACAAATTATGGTATATCCATAAAATGGATTACTACCCAGTAATAGAAAGGAATGAGCTATTGGTACACGAAAAACATGGATGAATATCAAAGTAATTATGCTTAATGAAAGAAGCCAGACCAAAAAAAAAAAAAAGTACATATCAAATTATTTAAAAATTATCCATTTAAATAAAATTGTAGACAATGCCAACTAATCTATAGTGATCACTGACTGCCTAGGGCATGTAAGGATTGGAATGAAAGTAGGCGGAAGGATGCTTTTTGAACTTCTCAGAGTGATAGATATATTCCTTATCTTGATTGTGTTGATGGTTTCACTTGTGTATATATATTTCAAAACTCATCAAGTTGTATTCTTTAAGTGTGTGCAGTATATTATATGTCACCTATATCTCAACGAAGCTGTAAAATTTTATTTCTAATTTTCTTTTACTCTGTATATAACAGTGTGTGAAACTCTGGTGGATAAAACAAGCATTTTACTTACTTGTAGAGACAAGCCCAACAAATATAAAAAGTTAAATAAAAGCACAAGTGTTAAACAAGATGAAATTTGAGTTAATATTTGCAAATATTGAACCAGTATATTTTAATTTCCCCTACAACTCATGTTCCTTTGCAGCCTTCTCCCTCAGAGAGAGCCCTGAAGCTTACAACCAGAGGGTAGTAGAAAGCAGGATAATTGACTAGCAAACTAAGCCTGCTAGAGATCAGTTTCCTACAATCTTTAGTGTATCAAGGGATAGGTTTGGAGGACTAGTTCATAGATTTTTCTATCAGTAGTGTAGAGACAGTATCCCTTCCATTTGTGACAACTAGATACTGTGATTAAAAGAATATAATAAAGGAAGTAAGAGAAAGATCCACTCCTTCCATCCTGAAGGGTGGTGGGGAAAAGAAAGAAGAGAAAAACAGAGTCTAGAGGAGGAAGACAGATGCCATAGTTCTCCTTTTTTATATCCTCTCAAGTCCCCAGGAGGACTGACCCTCAAACTTAAACACAGGGGAATCCTGGGGCATAGAGAGATCTGTCCTGCTTCCATTGGAAGGCGCCATGACCCCTGACCATACCTGGGGCTCAACCAGTGCCTCTGTGTGCTGTAGCCAAGGGGAAGAGCCTGAGTTTGGCTTCCCTGAGTCTTGCCAGCTTTCTGTGTGATTAGAAGGTGTCCAGACAAACACCTTATACCACATTGAGAAAAGAAATTATGCAATGAGAAAATGTGTATTTGTAGAGGTTGTGGAATATGTTTATAAGCTTGCCAATCAGGAAATGCTAATATGACAAACAGTTCACCATTACTTCCTTCTTGGTTTTTGCTAGAGATTAAGGTTTCTAAGGGTTAAAAATTATTATGTGGATGTAATTAAACTACTAGAAATAATAAGGGAAACATTTCAGTATAGAAGAAAACTAAGATGTGTGTTTCTACTAAACAAAGTCATGAAGAAAGGAAATGGATTTAATTAAGGGAAAATGAAGCGATATTGTCCTGAAGCATCTCAAAGAGAGATACTTAATGATGCATATTTGGTATATTATATTACACAGGAAGCATTGTCAAATAAAAGGTAACATTAAAAAAAAAAAAAGTGTCCAGAAAGTTTTATGTGCCCCAGAGGGAAGATGTGGAAAGTCGCTGAGGGTGCTGGCTGTCAGAACTCTAGCAGGGACTGCAGTTATGGTAATCTTTAAATACCAGTGAGAGCCGGAAGTGGAGCCCATCAGTAAGAGGAAGCTGGAGAGGATGTCTGGAAGCAATGCCCAAGATGAGGGAAGCGACCACAAGTTTCCTGAAGCAGGTAGTAGCTTCAGAGGCTGGCCCAATGACTAGACAGTATGAAGACATTGTACACATCACCACAAGCATCCCACTGTGAAAGGAAAATCAAAATGGAGTCGGTATTGCTAAGGAGCTCTCTAAAATGGAGCTGGGAGGTCATTAAGGAAGTGTGACTTATGCACATCAGCCTGGATGGAATCTGACCTTTTGACCTGATGAAGTGACCCAGAAAAACTGCCAGAAACTCAAGATGCTTATTGAATCTTTACCCTAAAATAACTCGTGACCGTCTATATATGTTTCATACCTCTACCCTAAAACAATTTTGTGATTCCTTAAGGACAAATATTTTCTGATTCAGGGTCAGAGTCAGTCACCATTCTTACCAGGCAACTTTTAAAAACTTCGTGGCTTTTTGTTTTTATAAGTGCTTCTTTCTCTTCCTCAAAACACTGTTTCAGGTTACCCAAATCTGTGCCTCCTGAAATGGAATTCTTAAGACCCTAAATAAACTCTTCTTATTTGCAGTCTCCTGAGTTATTTTTTTGACACCACAAATTCCAACATTGATACCATCTTACAGAGGAATAGTGTGTCTACGTGTAGGGGGAGGAGGATTCTGAGAGAGCAGGCGTTTTACCTAAAGAAACTAAACTACCTGATGGCACAACATTAGTTTATTACATTGGAATAAATAGTTTCCTGATTCTACTCCTCTACCCCGCCACCCACCAATACCCAGAGGACACACACTCAGAAGGAAGGCTAGATTATAGATAAAAACATATTTCCAACACACATGAGTGTAATAAATTTGTAAACCATTACCAGGATAAGACAAGGGATGTTTCAAGGCATTCGATGCTCAAGGGCAATAGTGGTAGCCAGTAAATGCCAGGTAGTCTCAGAGGTGGGGTTGACTCTTGCGGCATGGGCAGAATTGGGGCCAAGCAGATAGAAGGGGACATGTCAGATGAGGAGAACCTTGTGAGCAAAGGCCTGGAAGAGAGGGTGGGCACGTGGAACAGAGAGCTCCTGCTGGGCTGTGGTGCCCCTGTTGGTGAGCGCAACCTGGGAATTCAGCAATGAGTAAGCTCAGAAAAGGCAGGCTCTGAACAGACCTGGACATGCCTTCTAGAGACTTTTCAAAAAGAAAGCCAGAGAATGTTAGCTGGTCCCTCAATAGGCCAAGAAGCTGCAGGGTAGCAAACATCTTTGACATGTCACTGAGACAGATTGAGATGATTCTTTAGAGGGTATGTCCAAGGCACTAGAAACACCAAGGGTCGTTCTCCTAGTAGGTCATCTTAAAGAAACAGGGGACTCGGAACAAAGGCTAGCTGGTACACTGTAAGGAGAGCTCTTATTTTCTAGTTTCTATTCACTCCAGGAAGAAAACGTACTGGGTCAATCTGTGCTAACTGGCCTGGCTCACCCTTCTTGCCACCTCCTGTGGCCGAGCCACTCAGCCAGGCAGAACTCCTTGCCGAGAGGTCACAGAACAGGAAAGGGTGTTGGTTCTACGGGAGAAGCAGGCACTCTCGTTCATTGCTGGTGGGAGTGCAAAAGGGTTCACCACTTTGGAAGACAGTGTGGTGGTTTCTTACAAAATTGAACACGCTCTTAACCTATAATCCAGCAATGGCACTCCTCGGTATTCACCCAAATGAACTGAAAACTTTGGTCCATACAAAAACTTGCATACAGATATTTATAGCAACTTTTTTCATAACTGCCCAAACTGGGAAACAACCAAGATGCCCCTCAGCAGGTGAATGTATAAACTGTGGTCCATCCAGATAATGGAATATTATTCAGAGCTAAAAATAAACAAGCTAGAAAGCCATAAACAGATGTGGAAGAAACTTAAATGCATATCACTAAGTGAAAGAAGCCAATCTGAAAAGGCTACGTATTGTATGATTCCAACTATATGGCATTCTGGAGAAGGCAAAACTATGAAGACAGTAAAAAAGATCAGAGAGGGGCGGGGAGGGATGAATAGGGGGAGCACAGAGGCTTTTAGGGCAGTGAAAATCCTCTGTATGATACCATAATGATGGACACATGTCACTATACATTTGCCCAAACTCGTCAAATGTACAGCACTAGGATTAAACTGTAATGTAAACCCTGGACTTTGGGTGATTATGATGTGTCAACGTAGGTTCGTCAATTATAACAAATGTACCACTCTGGTGCGGGATGTTGATGACAGGAAAAGCTGTGCATGTGTGGGGTGCTGGGAGTTATGGGAAATCTCTGTATCTTCCCTACAACTTTGCTGTGAACCTGAAACTGATCTAAAAAAATAGTCTCAATAATTTTTTTTAAAGCTAACAGAGATCAGTAATAGTTTTAAATGAATAACATTAACATTTGAAGAAGAGTCACAAATGTAAGAAAAATAGTACTCATTAGGACTTTAGGAAATTTGGGGATTCTGGGAGACCTTAAAATAGTTTCATCCCCAAAAAGGATGTCTTCTGGGTCCACAGGTCTGCAATCGCCCAGAGCAGGGACACCTGGCCTGAACTACTTGCTATGTAGCCCTAAGCAAACAGCAGGCCATTGGGCCCACTTTACTGGTCTAGCTGTCATCTCTGATCTATCTTCGGGGTCTGATGTACAATGATTGGGCTTTTTTCCTCACAGTGGGCCTGGAGATCTGGCCCCTCTCTTTTTCATTCCAGCTGCTCCATAATCCAGCTCGCATTTCCTCTCTTCCAGGAAGTAGAAGAGAACCAACACTTCTTGTCTACCTACCATTCACCTAGTACTTTCCAGACATTATTTCTATAAGCAGGGGTCCAAGTAGGATCCCATCTATCCACTGGGAGTAGTCAAAGGATACCCACTCTCTCAAGAAATCATTTGCAAACTCAGATTTTCATGGAGTTTAGAATGTCTTCTGGGAACATGTCTTGATTTGCGGTTCATGCCTGGGGCTCAGACATGCCTGACAGAATTGAGGGCCATGGCTTGGAAAGTCCTTATAGAAGCCAGGGAGGAAATAGACCCTAGGGACCCAGACTGGGCAACAGGCCCTCAGGGCTACTGGGGAGAACTAGATTGGGTTTACAAATAATCTCTTCTCAACTCTGCCATTCTGGAAATATTTCACATTTGAAAGAGCTGTTTCAGTTCTGACTCTCTGGGGCCCTAGCAGGCTGTAGAGTCACTAATGGACTTATACTAAGTGAGGGAGAGAGTATTTTCTTTCTTTTTTTTTTTAATTAAATTTTTTTGGAATATACTTGATTAACAATGTTGTGTTAGTTTCTACTGTACAGCAAGATAACCCATGTCCTCTGCATCGGCAGGCAGACTCTCAACCACTGCACCACCAGGGAAGCCCGAGTTATCTATGTTATGCATAGTATCAATAGTGTATATATGTTAATCCCGGTATGAGGGAGAGAGTATTTTCTATCCTCATTCTTCTCATCAGCACCATTACCCTACGTCATGAATCCGGCTTAGTGTGCTGCTGAAATATGTCGCTCAGTACCCTATAGACGTTTGTTAAGCAAGTAAATGAACCAAGCCATCCTGCATCGTGAAGTTCAAACCCTCTGTTGGTGAGTGTCCACGGCAGTTCCACCAAATGACCGGCCCGAGCCAATAAATAATGAAGAAACTGAGCTTAGAGTGTACCCTGGTGGAATTGTGGGGACCAGGGGCTGGTGAGTGAAGGGGCACACCCCAACATTGGGAAACATAAGGTCTACTTATGGACCCACTTCCAGGAAGGGAACGTCCTCATGAGCAGGTCGGGTATCAATATTAACATGACCTCATTTGTATCCTCAGGGTGAGATATTAGGTTCGTATTTCACTTAATTCTCATGATACCACTGCAAATAAGATACACATTTTTCCCATTTTACAGATGAATAGACTACTGTTGCAATCATACTCAGGAACGAGTAACTGTAAAATCTCAGTGGCACATAGCCATAAGCATTTATTTCTCGTTCAGGCACCTGCAGGTTGGCTGTGGTTCAGCTGATCTAGTCTGGGCTTGGTTCCAGGCTGTAGGGTGGGTCCAACCATGCTCCATGTGTCTTTTATTCATCTGGGGTAAGCAGGTAACTGGGCATGTTGAATGAGATCAGGATATGCAACCCCAAAATATACCACTTTGGCATAAGTGTTATTGAGAATCAGAAGATGCAGGAAGAGTTCTCTGCCCTTCTGTTTTCTGCCCAAAATTAGGGCATAAATTTCCCTTTGTGAAGGTGACCTCTCCTCTCTCATACCAGGAAGAGGAGAGCAACTCTTTTCACTGGAGATGGAGAGTCAGCACTGAGATGAGTCTGCATTAAAAAATCTTTCTAAAATAACCCTTATGTTCCATTAGTTTCCCCATATATTTCTTAGTTACTTCCCACAAAACATCATCCCTCAAATCTCAAACCCCCTTTCCTTTGTTAAAATGGTATATGAGCTTCTGAGTCTAACCACTTCTTTGTGTTTCTCTTTTTCTGTAAATTCTCAAGTGTGTAAAATATTAATAAAAAAAGTGTGTGCCTTTTCTCTTTTTGTCTTTTATTACTTTAATCTGCAGGCCCCCATACACTGAAGTGAAGAGGGTAGAGGAGACGTTTATCCTCCCCAACAATCTCATGACAAGAGGCTCAAAACCCAACTGGGCAAGCATTTTGAAGCCTTCATTCACATCACCTCCGCTAACATCCCATTAGCTAATGCAAGTCATATGGGTAACCATGAAGGTAAGGAAGAGTACGCCTCCTGTGGAGGTGGGAGGGGGCTTGCTTTCAACTTCCATTTGTCTCGACACCAAAGCTGGAGCTGTTTCTTGCAGCCTTCATCCACTGCCCCCTTGTGTGAATTCCCCAGGCTTGTTGTGTTTACCACTCAATGAAGCAATTAATCACATACTTTTGTCACATTGCTCAGGCATTTGTGCTCTGGTATTTGCTTTGTTTCCCCAGTGGGATGATTCAGTTATTAAAGCAGGGGCACTTCAGGGTCACTCCTAGCCCCTGTACAATGATGGCACTCAGAAGGAGCACAGTGAATAATCATAGAAGGACTGCTCAGGTATTTTTTCCCTATTTTCCTACCAAGAAGTCTGCCACTATGGGTATCCTGGCAGATTACATGAGAACGAGCCCCAAAGAGCTGAGCGTGTAACTGCCTCCCCACAGTTCTGGAAGAATTTGATAGCTCTTCATTTATTTCGGAGGATCCTCCACTAGCAGGTACAGCTGATTTAATCAGTACTGTATCTTCCCTGCAGACTTAATTAGCAGCTTTTGTCAAAACTTAAGCTTCTGTTAAAAGCAGACTTTAAAAAAAAATTGTTCCAAGCTTATCTCCTTATTTTCAGTTACGTTTCATCCAGACAAGAGACCAAAATCTCACTGCCTTTTTTCTTTTAAGTTGAGCTATAATTGACATATATAACATTGTGGAGTTTAAGGTGTACAGCATGTTGATTTGATACAGTTATATGTTGCTATATGATTACTACCATAGAGTTAGCTAACACTTCCATCACATCACATAATTATCATTTCTTTTTTGTGTGCAAACATTTAAGTCACTTTCAAGTGTATAATACAGTATTGTTAAAATTTTTAAATAGAACTACCATGTGATCCAGCAATCCCATTTCTGGGTATTCGGAAATGAAAGCAAGATCTCGAAAAGATGTCTGCACTCTCATGTTTGTTGTCACTTTATTTACAATAGCCAAGATATGGAAGCAACCTATGTGTCCATCAATGGATGAATTAAAGAAGACATGGTATAAATATATAATGGAATATTATTCAGCCATGAGAAAGAAGGAAATCTGACCTTTTTTTTTTTTTGCGTTATGCGGGCCTCTCACTGCTGCAGCCTCTCCTGCCGCGGAGCACAGGCTCCAGACGCGCAGGCCCAGTGGCCATGGCTCACGGGCCCAGCCGCTCCACGGCATGTGGGGTCCTCCCGGACCGGGGCACGAACTCGCGTCCCCTGCATCGGCAGGCGGACTCCCAACCACTGCACCACCAGGGAAGCCCTGACCATTTTTATTGGATGGAACTTGAGGGCATTATGCTAAATAAGTCGGATAGAGAAAAACAAATACTGTATGATCTCACTTACATGTGGAATCTAAAAAAGCCAAACTCATAGAAACAGAGAGTAGAAGTGTGGTTACCAGGGGCTGCAGGTATGGGAATTGGGGGGATGTAGGTCAAAGGGTACAAACTGGCAGTTAGAAGAGGAATAAGTTCTGGGGATCTAATGCACAAAATCTCACTTTCTAGAGTTAAGAAATGAAGAGTCAGAGTGACTCAAGAATGCCCTTCCCCTAGTCAAATGGAGATGATGGTAATATTGGTTAATATTCACTAAGCACCTACTATGTACCAGGATTATTCATTCATAACCTTGTTCAATCTTTATCTTACTCCATCTTATAACTGTTATAATTATCCCCATTTTGCAGCTGGAGAAAATGAGATTTAAAGAGATTATGAGACTTTCCAGGGTCACAGTGCTTACAAATGATAGAGATGGGACATCAACTCTAACCAGGAAAATCTGTGCTCTTTAGTGCTCTATGCTAAATCTCTGTGTTCTTTTTTATTTTAATGAACTACTTCAGACATTAAAATGTACAGAAAATAATAGTCAGGTACAACCAACCAGCTTTATAAAATGTTACCTTTTTTTTTCTTTCAATGATAGACTTTAAACAAAAACCAAAATATGACAGACATGGAAACCGTCTCACAGGTACCCCTCCCTCCCCCTATGCCCTCCCCCTATGCCCAGGGGGAACCACTATTTGAATTTAGAATTTCTAATTCCAGTGTACTTTTAAGACTTGCTGTATATGTAAATAAGGACAAACATTATATAGAATCATTTGGAATGTTTTAAAATTTTATTTAAATAGTATCCTTCTAAAATTGGCTTTTCATTCCACCTTGTGTGTTTGAGATTTATCTATGTTGATATATATGTATGTATATCTAAATACAAATATATATATACATAGATATAGGAATATTAGAACTGGAATATTGGTATGTAATATTTCACTTTGTAACTATACCATTAGTTATCCATTGTCCTATTGTCTTTTTAGTACCAACAGTATGTCAATGACTATTTTCTGCACGTGTCTCTTCATAAACAAGTGCTAGAAGTTTTCTACAATACGTACCAAAAAGTGCAATTACTGTGTCAAACGGTATGCATACTTTCTACTTTATAGCTGTGTAGTCGTCTAATGTGTTAACACCCATTTACACTCCCACCAGCAGGCCTGAGAGTTCTACATATCCTGTATCCGCACCAACATTTGGGATGGTTGGAATTTTTAATATTTTCCAATCTCATGGCAGTAAATGGCAATTTATTTTAATTTACAATTTTCTAATTGTTAGAACACATGTCTTTTAAAGACGTTAATTGACCAGTCATGTTTCTTTTTCTGTGAATGTTTTCATCTTATTTTCTGTCCATTTTAATATTGACTTGTTTGTCTTTTTCTTATTGAACTGGAATTCTGGGTACTAATCTTTTGTTAGTAACATCTGTTGAAAATACAGCCTCCTAGTATGTGATTTATCTTTTCATATATTTATGATGTCTTTAATTGTATAAAATTTTAAAATTTCAATGTATTAATAGTTAATTGCTAAATTTAAATATGGGAATTCCCTGGTGGTTCAGTGGTTAGGACTCAGTGCTTTCACTGTGATAGCCTAGGTTCAAGCCCTGGTCAGGGAACTAAGATCTTGCAAGTCGTTCAGTACGGCCTAAATAAGTAAGTAAATAAATAAACAAACAAACAAATGAATAAATAAACCTTTCATTTCATGCACATTGCTCAAAATTCAAGAGGTACAGAAGAACATATAGTGATGTCTCTCTTCTCTGGCTCTTCCTTCCTTAGTCATGCAATTTCCTTCAATATCCTTACAAAATTATTTTATGCACATAAAAAAGCAAAAGATAAATTGTCTCTTTTACCTTTTAACCCAAATACTGTTCTTCTGGGGTTTTTTTGGCTGCACCATGTGGCAAGTGGGGATCTTGGTTCTCCAACCAGGGCTTGAACCCATGCCCCCTGCAGTGGAAGCGTGGAGTCTCAACCACTGGACCACCAGGGAAGTCCCCAACCCAAATATTAACATACTGTATATACTATTACACATCTTGAGGGGTTTTTCTCCTTTACTGTATATCTTGGAGATTATTCCGTATCAGTACTATACTAAAGATTTTTCTCAGTCTACAGCTCCATAATATTCAGTAGTACGAATGTACTGTAACTTACATTTAACCATTTACCGATTAATATTGGGTTGTTTCCCATCTTTTGCTCTTCCAAACAATGTTGCCCTGAGTAACCTTGTTCTTTTATCATTACACACATATGTGCAAATGTCTAAGGGACAAATTCCTAGAAATGGAAATGCATGATCAAAGGATATATGAGACTGTAATTAATAGATAGTGCCAAATTCCCTCCTTAGGGGTTGTAAGAATTTATACCCCACAGTGTTGTAAGAGGGTGTGTTTCCTACATCATGGATGTCACCATAAATCAGACTTCTGGACTTTTACCATCCTAACAGGTAAAAAGTAGTATCTCAATGTGGATTTAATTTGCATTTCTGCTACTATTAGTGAAGTTGAACTCCTGGCACAGAAATAAAATATTTTTAGGTTTTTAAAAGACCACTTACGTATACTTTTCTGTGATCTGTCTGTTCATATGAAATTATTGTTACTTTATTAATTTGCAAGAGGGTTTTTAATTTATTAGTGACGTTAGCTCTTTGTGATGTAAGTTGTAAATTTTTTTCCAGATGGTTCATTGGTCATCTGACTATACTCGTGGTTGTTTTGGTCATGTCTATAGTCAAATTTATTAGTACTTTATTTTATAGTTTGTGCTTTCTCTGCTTTTGCTAAGTTCTTCTCTGATCTCATGGTATCAAAATATTCTTCTAAATTTTCTTTTAAAACTTTGTACTATTTTTCTTTTTTATATTTTAATCTTCAATTCATGTGAAATTGGTTATTGCTTATGGTATGAGGTAGAAAAGAATGCCCTTCTGCAGTGGTATATATACATATTCATTTCATATATATACATATTTTCATATATATACATATACATTTCATATATATACATACATACATATAAAACTAGCTGTACCATTTCTTGAAAAATCATTTCAGTCCTAAGAGATTAGTAATGACACTACTTTTGGACATGATAAAATTTCCATGTATATGAGAATCTCTTTGAGTTCTCTTTTCTAGTCCACTGGTCTATTCCAGTGCTTTGTAAGCTTTTCACATTATGAACACAAAGAAAATGATCATCTTCATACAGCACATTGGAGTATTTGGAAAAGGCTGCCCCAGGCCTCACCTAACCACCCCAAGAACTGACAGGATAAATATCTCAGTGCATTTTGTTTTTTAAGACAATGGAAAAGAGTCACGTCTACTTGCTTTAATACCAAACTGCTTTATTGCTATACTCAGTAGTAAATCTTGGTGTTTAACTGGTAAGGCAAGTCACTCCTCTTTGTTTTTCTTCAAAATTGCCTTAACTCCTTTTTGTCCCTTTGCTCTTCCAAAAGAATTTTAAAGCCAGGTTTGCGTACAGATTAATTATTGGAGACTTGAGGTATTTATGATATTAAGTCTTCCAATCCATGAACGTGGTATACATCATTTATTCATCATCATCTTCTTTTAAGGCTCTCAATGAAGTTTTATCATTTTTATCCTAAAGGTTTAACAAATCTTTTGTTACACCTGTTATTTGACATATTATTGTTTTGTGGATATTGTGTGTAAACTGTGCCTTTTTTCTCTTGCGTAAAGAGTGAGAACATAAATGATAATAATAACAGTAATGATAATGTAATAATATTGGGTTGGCCAAAAAGTTCGTTCCAGTTTTTCTGTACTATCTTACAGAGAAATCCGAACGAACTTTTTGGCCAACCTTATAGTTACCACTTATATAGCCAAGCTCTGTTCTAAGGATGTTACATATTTTAACTCATTTGATTGTCAGAAAAACCCTATTAGGTTGGTTTATTCCCATTTTTTTCCTAAAGATTTTTTTTTTGTTGTTGTGGACTATTTTTAAAGTCTTTATTGAATTTGTTACAATATTGTTTCTGTTTCGTATTTTGGTTTTTTGGCTGCGAGGCATGTGGGATCTTAGTTCCCTGACCGGGGATCAAACCTGCGGCCCCTGCATTGGAAGGCAAAGTCTTAACCACTGGACTGCCAGGGAAGTCCCTATTCCCATTTTATAGGTAAAGAAACAGAGGCACTGAGAAATTAACTTGCCCAACGTCATCCAGTTAGTAGACGGCAGAGCTGGGATTCACACCCCATCAGTCTAGCTTTGGAGAACGAATTTTAAAAATCTTAAAATACCACACACTTATTTATGCTGAAAACTCTAATAAAGGCCAGGAGGGAAGGAGACACTTACAGAACAGATGATTTGTGACACAGATTGGGTCACGTATTTTCAATCTCACTTAGGGCTCACAGCAATCCTGCCAAGTGAGGATTATTATTCCTGTTTTTAAAATGCAGAAAACCAAGACTTGGATAGATGAGTAATTTGCCCAAGATTACTTTGCAAGCTGGATGCGGAGTGTGATGTGAGTGTGTGCCTGCCCACCTCCAAATCCCGTGTTGTGTGGTTGCTGTTCTCACATACTCCAGAGCTAGTAGAGTCACTCTCTTGCATGACTTTTCAGGAGTATGAGGCTTCGTAACCCCAAACCAACACCACCAGCCCTAGAATGCCAAGTATGAAAACAAATAGCATAAAAAAGAAAATGCCTCATCTTTATTTTTTTAAACTGCCGTTATACTTCTCTTCTAATTTTTTTTCATGATTTGATATTGGTGTATATTGCAAAATGATCACCGCAATGAGTCTAATTAACAATCATCCCCATGTATAATTAAAACTAAATTAAACAAAATGTTTTTTCTTGTGACAAGAACTTTTAAGATCTGCTCTCTCAGCAGCTTTCAAAAATACTGTACAGTCCTACTAACTATCGTCACCACGCTGCACATTACATCCCTTTGACTTATTTATTTTACAATTGTAATGTTGTACTTTTTGACCTCCTTAACCCATTTCACATAA
This sequence comes from Neophocaena asiaeorientalis asiaeorientalis, assembly GCF_003031525.2. Classification (NCBI taxonomy): domain Eukaryota; kingdom Metazoa; phylum Chordata; class Mammalia; order Artiodactyla; family Phocoenidae; genus Neophocaena; species Neophocaena asiaeorientalis. The sequence goes on along the minus strand of NW_020173231.1, from coordinate 2,977,326 downwards.
CTCCCATTTCCTGATTCTGGAAACCATCAGTCTGTTCTCTTTATCTATGAGCTTGGTTTTTGTTTGTTTCTTAGGTCCCACATATGAGTGAGATCACGTGGTATTTGTCTTTCTCCGCCTGACTTATTTCATTTATTTCAGCACAATGCCCTCAAGGTCGATCCATGTTGTTTTAAGTGACCAGATTTCATTCTTTTTTATGGATGAATAGCATTCCATCGTATATATCAATATATACCACAATTTCTTCTCTTCATCAATTGAAATCAGGGAGTTTGATGTCTCCAGCTTTGTTCTTTGTTCTTTGTTCTCAAGATTGCTTTGGCTATTCAGGGTCTACTGCAGTTCCATATGCATTTTAGGACTATTTGTTCTATTTCTGTGAAAAATGCCATTGGAATTTTGATAGGAATTGCATTGACTCTGTAGATTGCTTTGGGTAGTATAGACATTTTAACAACATTAATTCTTCCAATCGCTGAGCATGGAATATCTTTCCATTTATTTTTGTGTCGTCTTCAATTTCTTTTATCAATGTGTTACAGTTTTCACAGGAAAAAGTATTTGCCTGAGGAGACAGATCCAAAAACATATTGCTGAGACCAATGTCAAAGAGCTTACTGCCTATGTTTCCTACTAAACATTTCTTGGTTTCAGGTCTTACATTTAAGTCTTTAGTCTATTTTGAGTTTATTTTTGTATATGGTATAAGAAAGTGGTCTGGTTTCATTCTTTTACATATGGCTGTCCAGTTTTTCCAGCACCATTTATTGAAGAGAATTTATTTCTGTGGAAATGCATGGGTATTGTGATAGGGATTGCACTGAATCTGTAGATTGCTTTAGGTAGTATAAACATTTTAACATGCGTATGGAATATCTTTCAATTTATATGTGTTGTCTTCAATTTCTTTTACCAATGTTTTATAGTTTTCAGAGTACAGATCTTTCACCTCCTCGGTTAAATGTACTCCTAGGTATTTTATTCTTTTTGATGCAATTGTAAATGGTATCTTCTTAATTGTTCTTTCTAATAGTTTATTATTAGTGTATAGAAACAAAACAGATTTTTGTATATTGATTTTGTATTCTTAAACTTTACTGAATGTTTATTAGTTCTAAGAGTTTTTTGATGAAGTCATTAGGGTTTTCTATATATAATATCATGTCACTTGCAAATAGTGACAGTTTTACTTCTTCATTTCCAATTTGCATGCCTTTTATTTCTTTTTTCTTGTCTGACTGCTGTGGCTAGGCTTTCCAATACTATGTTGAATTAAAATGGCAAGAGTGGGCATCTTTGTCTTGTTTCTGACCTTAGAGGAAAAGCTTTTAGCTTTTCACCATTCAGTATGAATGCTAGCTCTGGGATTGTCATGTATTGCCTTTATCATGTTGAGGTATGTTCCCACCATACCAACTTTGTTGAGATTTTTTTTTTTATCATAAATGGATGTCAAATTTTGTCAAATGCTTTTCTTGCACCTATTGCAATGCATTATTTGAAGAAGTTAATAAAGAGTGTGGAGATTATAGTTAGAACTCCCTCCTGGCTCTTGGAGGGACCTCTGAAGGGAGTCAAGGAGCTCTGTCAATCAACTAACAAACACGTAACGAATAGGAATAGTGTGCAAGGCACTAGGTCCTTCCCACACTTCTTCGGCTGGTTAGTACCTGCTCTGTAGCTACTCAGGGACATGCCAATTACAGGGGCCTGATCCCACAGGAGTCAGTGGTCCTAGGTAAAAGGGAAAGAGAATCCCCAGACTATCACAACCATGACATAATCTGCTCTCAGCTATCCAGGTTGGTCAGTGAGATGGACTAAATATGTGTTTAAAATTGCAAATCTCATCCTCTGGAAAGCAAATTCTATTGAAGTGCTGAAATTTTATGTTCTTCTCCAAACAGAGCTACAAGATTCTGGCTCTGTTTTAATTTTTGCCTAAATAATATTTTTTACCAATTACAAAAGTAAAAAGTAAATTACAGAAAAATCTGGAGAATATGGAAAAGCACAAAAATGTCCATAATTCCTATAGCTGAGTTCTCCTGTTGCTAGTACGGTTTACATTTTCAGGTTTTGGAGCTAGAGATAATAGATCGACAGACAATACTGCTTTGTAATCTTTTTGACTTAGCTCTTGACTTCACTTAACAACTTCCTATGTCAAAAAATCAGTTTTTCTTTGCCAGACTTTAAATAGCTGAACTGTATTGCATTAAATGGATATATTTGTTTGGTTTATCCAATCCCCACATGCAAAATATTTATATTATATTTGATTTATTATAATAAATGCTGGGGGGGTGAAAAAAAAACCTTGTAGCCAAATCTGTAGTTTTCACATTAATTCCCTTGGGATAAATCAACAGAAGTGGAGTTGTTGGATCAAAAAGAATTACAGGTTAAGACTTGTTGTATGTGGCTGGCTGTTTTCGGCACCTCAGGTTGGGGCTGGCTTGACCATTCAGCTTAAAGTGCTTGGGTTTCCAGCAGGGTTCTCAGCAACTGTGGCCTCCAGGAGCAAAGCTACATTTGAGGGCTCAGCAGCTGGCTTGCCCTGCTGGCCTGCGGTTCTGTAACTCTAGGTAACCAGACACTCCTGTCCATGTTTCTCTTGCCCTGTGACCTCTAGAGGGTCAGAACCCAGAACTAAATAAAATCTGGAACTGCTAGAACCTTCAGGAAGAACTGACAAGTCCAGGTTAGAACCAGCTCAGAAGATCTCTTGGGGGACTGTTTGAGGGAAAGAGAAAGATGAAACTGCCTCTTGAAATTGTCGATTTTAAATAAAGGAGTCAAATGATTCTCAAACAGGTGCTGGCTTCCTAGAAACTTCTGGTCAAGTGTATGGGAGGCCAACATGATATCCCAGTTCGATCATCTTAAATGAACAAGAGAAGCTTCAGTTGGATTACTTGGGTCTTTTTTGGGTTTTTATTTTTTTATTACAATTGAACTAAACTTTGTTCCCAATGATTTTTCAGTCTTTAAAAGAGAGTGGGTGGGCGTTGAGACCATGTGACCTGAGCTAAAATCCTGGCTTTTACGCTTCTCAGAGATCTGCCTGGGGCAAGAGACTTAACTTCTTTGCGTCTCAGTTTTTACATCTGTGAAATGAGAATCAGAATATCTGCTTCTCAGGCTGTGGCAAGGATTAAATGAGAAAACAAAGATTGTGCATCTGAGTATCTAACATATAGTAAAAACTTAGAAGACATTAATCCTCTTTTCCCGTTCTCTTAGTTCAACAGCAAGTCTGTTGTGGTTTCTGTATTATAAATATGGAGTCCTTCCTAAGTGTTTTATTTACAATTTCAAGTTCACTGACTCTCTCAGATTACAGTGAGATCTTATTTCAGTTAATAATTCACTGCAATAGAATAGGAATACATTTTGAAAACTGTAAAATATTGTACTGTAATTACCAGCTTTTATCCTGAACATTACCAGGATAATGTTCTTCACATTCAGGAGTATTAGAAAAGCGAGCAGAGGGAGTAAATTACTCAAGTGATGGAAATCACATGGCCTCCCAGTACAAAGGTTAGCCTGGCGTGTTGGTATGTCAGCTGCACTGAGTTCTGAATTGGGGATTTGGATGTAACCTCAATGGTTTGCATCATTTTTTCTCTCCATTGCATTGGATAAATCAAATCAATTTGAAAAGTCAGTCAACTCATATTTGATGAAATCATAAACAGCGAGAAGTCCCCCCACTTACAGGCAGGGCTATAGTTCTAGAAATGTTCTTCCCAATCCTTTGTTTGACATGCTAAGCAACCTGTCCCGATAGCTCCCCTTGTTCCCAGACCAGGGCTTGAGATGCCTGCTCTTCTTTAACTGTCTTCATGCCTATTCCACAGAGATTAAAATCACAAGGGGAAAACCATTCAATGGGGAAAGAATAGTCTCTTCAACAGTTGGTACTGGAGCAACTGAATTTCCACACGCAAAGGAATTAAGCTCAACTCCTACCTCACATTATATGGAAAATCTAACTCCAAATGGATACATGACCTAAATGTAACAGCTAAAACTGTAAAACTCTGAGTAGAAAACTGGAGTAAATCTTCATAAATTTAGATTTGGCAATAGATTTTTAGATGTGATGCTAAGCCAAGAGCAAAAACAACAACGAAAATAGATAAATTGGATTTTATCAAAATTAAAAACTTTTGTGCATCCAAGGCCATCGTCAGGAAAGTGAAAAGACAGGCTATGAATGGGAGAAAATATTTGCAAATCATACATCTGATAAGATTTTGTCCAGATTATATAAAGAACCCTTACAACTCAACAAAAAGACAAAGAGCTCAATTTAAAAAATGGGCAAAAATAAATAAATAAATAAAAATAAAAAATGGGCAAAGGACTTGAACAGACATTTTTCCAAAGAAGATATACAAAGAGCCCACAAAGCACATGAAAAGATGTTCTTGGTCGTTAGGGAAATGCAAATTGAAGCCACAATGAGCTACCACTTTACACCCACTAGAATTTTTAAAAAATGGAAAATAACACATGTAGATGAGGATGTGGGAAGAATTGGAACCCTCACACATTGTTGGTGGGAATGTAAAATAGTTCAGCTGCTGTAGAGAGCAGTTTCATAGTTCCTCAAAATTTAAACATAGAATCAACATATGATCCCACAATTCCACCCATTAGTATATATCCTGAAAAATTGAAAGCAGGGACTCAAATGAGTAAATGTACAAGCATGTTCGTAGCAGCAGGACTTACAATAATCAATAGGTGGAACCAGTCCAAATGTACATCAAGAAATGAGTGGAGGGGGCTTCCCTGGTGGCACAGTGGTTGGGAGTCCGCCTGCCGGTGCAGGGGACATGGGTTCGTGCCCCGGTCCTGGAGGATCCCACATGCCGCGGAGCGGCTGGGCCTGTGAGCCACAACTACTGAGCCTGCGAGTCCGGAGCCTGTGCTCTGCAACGGGAGAGTCCACGGCAGTGAGAGGCCCGCGCACCGCGATGACGAGTGACCCCCGCTCGCCGCAACTGGAGAAAGCCCGCGCGCAGAAACGAAGACCCAACACAGCCAAAAATAAATAAATAAATAAATAAATTTATATATATAAAAAAAAGAAATGAGTGGATAAGCAAATTGTGGTATATAAAATGTGGCATATAAAATGGAGAATTATTCAGCCATAAAAAGGTACTGATACATGCTACAATGAGGATGAACTATGAAAGCATTATGCTTTGTGAAAAAAAGTCAGAAACAACAAAGTCCCATATTATATGATCCATTTATATGAAATAATCCAGAATAGATAAATCTACAGAGACAGAACACAGATGGGTGGTAGCCAGGGACTGGGGGAGGGATAAGGCGTTTTACTTTGGAGTGATGGAAATGTTTTGGAACTAGACAGAGGTGGTGGGTGCCACTGATTTGTTCATCTTAAAATGGTTAATTTTGTGTTATAGGAATTTTGCCTCAATAAATTATTATTTTTTTTAAATCATGAGAGGTCCAAAGCCATTCTTCAACAAACAAACAATCCAGCAGGAGTAGATAGGTGAGCCCACTCTCTAGGGGATGAGGGTATTTCTCTTGGTCTATAAAATAAGGATGACAGTAGTTCCTGCTTCACAGAGCTGGTGGGGGAATAGATGAGTTAGTCCTTGTAAAGTACTGAGAACAGAGCCGTGAGCATGGGAAATACTCCATACATGTTTTCTATCATCATTATTAATAATTCTTGCTTAAGGAACCCACTAGAAAGCTTCCTCAAAAGTCCTAACACGAAAATTTCTTCCTGTTAAGATTATAAAAAATCAACAGCTCTGCATTTGAAAAAAAGGTGGGACAGAACTAACCTGAGTGTTAACTAGCATCAGTGGGAACTACTGTCAGGTACTTTGCAGACACTACCACATTCATCCTTCCATCTTCTGGGTGGGTATACAGCAGCTGGGGAAACTGAGGCTCAAAGAGATTAAATAACGTGACCAATACCTCACCGATGGTCAGTGGTAGATCCAGAACTCAAACCCAGTCTGGCATTCACCCAAATGTATAAGCTTCCTTCTGAGCCAAGCCGGTTGGAGGGGGACCCGGGTGAAGGAGGAAGAGGAAGAAAGAACCACAAGGCAAAGGGAAAACCCTCTTGGGGTGTGGGGCGGGGGGAGGGGCAGTGGGATGCACACCCTGCCGACTGGTATTCCCAGCACCGCTGACTTTCTAATTGGCCCTGGCAACATCCTCGATTCCTTTCACGATGCATTAATTTGCAAGCACCAGACTGGGACCAGCGTGATGTGGTCTCACCTCGCTACGTCCACTTGCTGATTTGAAAGGAGTTCTAAAATATTGGGCAGGACAGATGCATGGGAAATCTGAGACCTCTCCCTGTCCTCTACTTCCACCTCGCCCCTGCCCCACGCCCACCGCAACACCTGGCGGCTTCTGCTCGTGCTGGGTGTGCGGAGTCAAGACAGATGTGTCTGCCCCGGTCACCTCTTCATAGGATGATGTCTCGTTCCTGCCCTCAGCCCCGCCCCCCTCCGCACCAACACCCCAGTGGATCCAGAGTTGCCTGGATAATCGGCAATATAAAGCTGACCTCAGCTAATCAGCACCCGCTTTAGCTGCTTAGGACCAGGACCAACCAAGAGGGAGGCAGGGGCATTGCTCCCTCGCTGAGCTGGGGGTGGGAGAAACTACAGATCACACTTTAATAATGAAACGTACCAGTCTGCTAGGCAGCCCGTGGCTGCTCAGGGTTGATGGCAAATCCCTATCCCTGGGCAGTCTGGGTGCCTGGGACAGAGACACTCATCTCCTCCTGGCACTGCCCTCACCGGTGTCACTGTAACCCTAAGCCTCCCCTGGGCTCTCCCTCTTCCTTCTACCCGCTCGGGTCTCAGAGTACCTGGAAGGCTGCACTGGAGCTTGCTTGCGTTTTACCCACGGCTGGAGAGTGTTCTCTGTGTAGAGGATCACTCAACTAGAGGAAAACAAAGCAAGTTGTAAACCCACCTTTGGAACTAGGGCACAGAATTTAAGGGAGCATTTGCATGACCCTGAGAGTTAGTTCCTCCTTCAATTTTGCAACCCAGGTGCTTCTCTCGCCTCACCCCAGCCTCGTCCCAGTTGATCCCTGCAGGGCTTGGTCATCTGCACACAGAGAGCAGCTATGAGTCTCAGGGACTCCATGGACTCTGCCCAGGAGGCTGGTGACTAACACCAGAAGGCCAATTTATTCATGTATAGAGTTTGGGTTTTTTTTTGTTGTTGTTTTTTTTTTCCGGTACGCGGGCCTCTCCCTGCTGTGGCCTCTCCCGCTGCGGAGCACAGGCTCTGGACGCCCAGGCTCAGCGGCCATGGCTCACGGGCCCAGCCGCTCCGCAGCATGTGGGATCTTCCCGGACCAGGGCACGAACCCGTGTCCCCTGCATCGGCAGGCGGACTCTGAACCACTGCGCCACCAGGGAAGCCCTAGAGTTTGGGTTTTTAAGGCAGCTATAGATTACAGAATGGGAGAGGGATATAAGAATAATGCCAAATCCTTATTGAATTTCTGTGTACCATGCAGTACAGGAAATGCTTGACACTCGGTAGCTTACATAATCCTCACAGCAACCCTGTGAGGCAGATAGGTATATGAATACATCATCCCCACGTGACAGATGAAGAAACAGAGACCTATAAGATTAAGGAATTTGCTTAGGATCTTGTCGCTACCTACATGGAGGAATCCAGATGTAACCAGCAGTGAGATGGTTTGGAGACCATTACAAAGCATTGAAGTGAGAGACGAAGAAGGTATGAACTTCAGGGGCAGTGGGAGGCAGAGGGGGCACAGGATTTGATCCGTATCGCAAAGGGGAAACTGTCAGGCTGCTGAGCCTGGCTGTGGAAGGCGAAGCAGAGGAGGGAACTGAAGACAGCTCCCAGGTTTGTGGCTTTCACGACTAGGTGGGTGCGTGACAATTCTAACAGCCACGGCTTTTGGGGACAATAGAAGCTGACCTCAGAAACAAAGTGCTCATTTCTGCTGAAATAAATAGTTCCATATGATTTATGTGGAAGCTCCAGTTAGCGAATGAAGGGATAAGAAACGGGAGGTGTGAGAGGTGTTTCTACAGATTTATCAGGCAGCCTCGTGGACCTTCCATCTTGAGCTACTCTAAATAATTCTGAGATCTTCTTAGGCTGTAAATGGAAACATGTGACTCCTCAGGGTTTCACCCTATCCACCAGGATCAAGTCCAAATTCCTCAGAGAGCATGCATGCCCTTCTTTATCTGTATCTGAGCCAGCTTATCTACGCTTCCAAGCTCATCTCTCACACACTTCCACTTATAGCCCAACCTGCAGGCAATTCCTCGAAAATGTTCTAATGTCCTGTTCTGCTCCTAGCCTTTGTCTCCCTTTTCTTAGAAAGCACCTCCTTTAGCCTCTCCTCCCTTCCTCAAGTCCTTTCACCAGTCTGATGACAGGTAGCTCCAGCTTCCTTGCAGTGTTCAGATGTCACCCCTCTGGGGAGCCTTCCGCCTCCCCCTGCCCCAGCCCTAAGGCATCGGGTCCTCTCACCTACTCTATGCTTCTCTGAATCAACAAAATTGCGTGTATTTAAGCCTCTCGAGAAGCAATATAATTAAGAATATCCAAGAATATCTGTATTTCCCTACCTAAGTGTGGTATTTATGCCCCAGCAGGCACATGAAAATTTGCTAGGTGGACTTGAATTTTTACAGCTATGCATTTGTTTTAATGTTCATTAGAAGAAAAAATAGGACTCACACATCAAAACCATGATTTCACAAATATTGATGCTTAGGAAGAAAAAGTGGGTGGCAACGTTAATGAAATCAATGTAGAAGTTGCAGGGAGATGGAGCAAGTGTTCTGCAGGAGAGATGCTAATTCCTGAGGCTTGCAGCGATCGATCGCATTTTAATCCTTAGAACCACCCTGTGAAACAGATGTCTTCAAATTTCTGAGATAGCAGCCCACAGAGGCCAAATAACCTGCCTCGGGTCACAGGTCTTAAGGAAGGTTATGAGATTGGCTTGATTCCTCCTGTCCTAGCAAAACTCAACATGCTGGCTTTGTCTAAGTGTCAGTTTCTCTCCCTGGGCAGCTGAAGTGCCTTGAAAGCAGGAATGTGCCTTCACTGTGTATAAGGCCCACGTCCAGGGCATCCCGCTGCACAGTAGAACTTACCAAGGTTCTGTGGAAAGCACCGAGGGCTGCAGGAGTGACTCCTGGGCACCATGAGCAAAGCATTTCCACAAGCATTTGCATTTAATTCTCCCAACCCTCTCGCAAAGAAAAGGTGATTGCTCCCTTTGCTGGCTTCACAGGCGAGTACTGACCATCAGTCTTGCCTTCAAGCTAAGAGAGGGGCAGAGTGGGACCAAACTCACCAAGCTGCCTCAGAGCCGCAGGGGACAGTCTCGTGAGGCGGGAGGGTGGGAGGTGGAGAGGGGTGGTACCCTGCAGACCTGAGGCAGGTGATATTTAACCCCCAGCACATTTTTCCTTTCCAGGCTTGGAGGTCAGCAGGCCCAAGCCACAGGAACTTCCTGCTCTGGCAGTACACACAGTCACTTGGGAGGTTTCTTTGGAGTCCCAGGAACAACCCCCCTGGTTACTTAGATATTAGGAGATGAAGACTTGTTCTTGAGCAAGGAGAGACTCCAGGGTCAAATCCAGTTTCCCAGTTGACACACTTCCTAAGAGTCATTCAAGTTTTTCTTTTCTTTATTATATATTTTTCCTAGTGACCAAATAAGTTCTAAAAATTGGGAAAAGGCCAAAAAATATAAATACAAGCATTTCTGTTTTCTTATATATTCATATATAATGAATATATATAACTATAAACAAATATATAATATATATAATCTTCTTTATAAATGTTTCTTACAACCCAGAAATGACTGTTAACATTTCTGTGAGTGTAGGAAAAAGGAGAAGGAGAAAGGAAGGAAGGGAGGGAGGGAGGGAGGGAGGGTGGAAGGAAAGAAGGAAAGAAGTAAGGAAGGAAGGAAGGGAGGGAGGGAGGAAAAGAAGGAAGGGAGGGAGGGAGGAAGGAAGGAAGGAAGGAAGGAAAGAAGGGAGGGAAGAGGAAGGAAGGAAGGAAGAAGGGAGGGAGGGAGACAGGGAGAGAAAAAGAGAAGGCTTGACAAACTATATGAAAAAGCATCTTGGGACTTCCCTGGTGGCCCAGTGGTTAAGAATCCATGCTTCCACTGCAGGGGTCATGGGTCTGATCCCTGGTCTGGGAACTAAGATCACTCATGCCACGTACTCAAAAAGGAAAAAGCGTCTTAATTTTTGCCCTTTGCTGAGGGCAGAGTCCCTCCAAGTATGATTTGAGAATTACCAGCATCAGAATCACTTGGGATATTTTCTTGAAATGCAGACTCCTGGCCCTCCATCTCCTGAGCTGCAGTGTCTCGGATGGGGCCTGGGGTTCTGCATTTTAACAGGTTCTGTGAAGTTGCGAGCACTCCAGGAACAAGTGGCCCACAGAAGTCATCCTGGAGACGGCACGATGGAGGGGCTGCTTTAGGTGGAGGAGAACCTCTCCAGTGCTTACGCCAGGGCCTGGCCTGGACATCTGCATTTTTGAAGGAAGAGCCCCACCGTCCTGCAGAGCCCAGGGTCACTGTGCCTGCCTTGGCTTGCCTGGGTGCTCACTGATTTGGGGCTTCCTCTGTGGACACCTGAGAGGCAGGGAGTTTGGAGGTCCCTGGGCCTGGACAGAGGAGGGGACATTGAAAGGAGGCTGCGATCTGAGAGGAAAGAGCTTGAAGAGCACCAGGGAACAAGCCAGACAGGTGACCAAATGAGGCTCACAGACTGAGTTGAGATGAAAGTTTTCCTTTTTGCGTTGTGTGCACTGTGACATTTTCAAGGTTTTAGGAAAGCCTGTGACTTTAACAGTCTTGGTGCTTTGCGAGTGGGAAGGAAAGGGTAAAGTTGACAGCAAGTAAGGAAGTAGTAGCATGACCTGGAGCTATGGGCAGGAGACAGAAGGTGCAATTTGGAAGGAAAGGTGACCAGTCACAACCAAAGATGTAAGCACTGCTGGCGATCCATAGAACTTAACAGGAATGAACCAGAATTCCTGTTATCCTAGACTGAGGGTGAATTTTAAAGGAAATGTCTGGAGAATATAGTGACACCCGTGTGTCAACACATCCCCCCCAAAACACACGCACGCACGCACACACACACACACACCCCTTACTTCTCCCTCTTTCCAGGTGGGCCCTAGGAAAGAGGAGGTGAAAAGTAAAGTTGGCCAGCAAAGACTCATTCCTGCCCTAGGCTGGGGCCAGGCACTCATTGAGAATAGTTGGGCCATCAGAAGCCCTAGGGCCCCAGAAGCTCAGTCTGCACACTATCTGGGATTAGAGAACTTTAACCAGGTGGAAAAATTTTATCACACAGCCTGCTTGCCCTCTGGTGTCTTTTACAGCCATCTAATTGCCAGCAAGTTTCAGCTTGACTCACAGGAATTTGAACCCCAATCATGCAGCTCTGAATGTCACACTCAGGTCTGGATGAACAGAGACATATTCCAGGAAGTAGTATTTCCTAAAGAGTCTTGGGGAGAGGAGGGTATGCACCTTGGTTCCCACTCTATCCCTTTCCCAACTTGCCTCTCTCTCCTGACATTGCAAACTCGTCATATTTTCAACTCCAATTCTAGGGTTTTAAAAATTTTCTTGTTGCGGTTTATCTTTTTATGACCATACAGTTTATGCTATGCTAAATGGAAAGTTTAGGAAGGTATAATAAAAAAGTTGCCTGTTATCTATGCACTTTTTCTTTAAAGAAGGTTACATTGCATATAATTTTGATTCCCCCTTTTCCCACATATATTTCTAGGCTTATTTCTGGGTAGCTAATGGCATGGTTGCTAGTGTGAATGATATTTCTTTGCACTTTATTAAGAAATGGCTAAAACTTTTGGAATCATGGTAAATAATTGCGGTGGTAACCTGAATCTTTGTCTTGTTTCTGATTTTAATGGGAATGCTTTTGGTGTTTAACTTTTAAGCATGATATTAATTCTTATTTATACCTGTTAGATGTTGGATGTTGAGACAGATGTTCTATATCATGAAAAGAAAGTATGTTTTTGAAATCAAACTTCATTTTTAAATAAATCAGAAATGGATATTGGAATTTATTAAATTTTTTCAAAACTCTCGAGAGGACAGATATTGATGTGAATTTTATGAGAAGTTTTATATTAAACCTTCCTTACATTTCTGACATAACATCATTTGGCATTTTATATACTGCTTGGCTTATTTACTGAAGTTTTGTTTAAAATTTTTGCCTCTAAATAAGAAAACATTATCTATTTATTTTAACTTTTTGTCTGAATTGCTTTAAAACTGAATTATGACACAACCCATAGTTTCCTCTGTTCCTTGTCCTAGAACGATTTCTTTATCACGGGAATTATTTATTTCTCAAATGTCTTTTTTTAAAAAATGTTCTTTTATAATTATTTAGCCCAGCATTTTTTTGTGGAGGCAATCAACTTTTCTTTCATGGTTATTGCTTTGTTTAGGTTATCTATTTCTTGAGTCAAGTTTGGTAATTTACATTTTACTCAGGAATCATACCCTTCATAAGGATTTTCAAATGTACTAGCACTGAGCTGCATCCAGAATATAAAATTTTCTGTATCTGAAATTTTATCCACTACTCAGTACCATGTAGAGATTTAAAATGGCAGGACCTAAGGTTTAGAGGTCCTGGCTTTAAGTGTCCATTCTATTTCTTATTCCTATGATGAGCTTAGTTAGATAAGTTACTTTGACTTCTCTGATCCTGGCTCTTGAAATGTAGAAAATTAAAAATAGAGCATTAGTATTCTGTCTTTCATAAGGATGCTGGGAGGTGAGCTGGAGAAGGTAAAGTGCTTAGCTAGTGCCTGGTACATGGGAAATAGTTGGTAAATGTGGGCTATTTTATGCATCTAATATTGGGTATTTGAGTTTTCACTTTTTTCTTTATTATAAGGCCTTTTTAATAAGCCTTATATGAAATGTTATCTATTTTATTGTTGCTTTTTAAAATCTAAGACTATTTACTTATCCTTTCTTTTTTCTAATTCAATTTCTTTCTGTTTTATCTTTGTATTTCCTTTCTCTGGGTTTCCTTCAAGCTACTTTGCTTTCTAACTTTTTGAATTTACTGCGTCATTCTGTTACTGTCATTCTTGCCTGTTTAATAATGAAAGCATTTGCTACTTTGAATTTGCTTCTAATTACAGCTTTGTCAGGTCCTATAGGGTTGCTGCATACTATGCTCATTCCTGCTGGTTTCTAAATATCTTACAGTTGCATTTGGTTTCATATTTGACAAAAGAATTACTTAGGAGAGAATTCGTATATTTTTGTAAGGTTGGGTTTTTCTGTTGATTCTAGTTGTGCTACTAATATTGGTTAGAGAGTGCTCTGAATAATTTGTGCTTTGGGGAATTTATTAAAATTTTTTTTGTTGAACATATATGATTAATTTCAAAATAATCTATAATAGAAGAGTTAATGTTTGCAGAAAAAGGAAGTCCAATATTTATCTATTAAATTGATCTTATTGATCATACCATTCAGACTTTTTATATCAGCACTGTCCAATAGAAATATACTGTGAGGAATACATGTGATTTAAATTTTCTAGTAGCTATGATAAAAAAGTTAAGAAAAATAGGATAAATTAATATTAATTAGCATATTTTATTTAGCTTACTACATCTAAAATATTTTAACATGTAGTCAGTATAAAATATATTGAGATATTTTACATTTTTTTTTCATACTAGGTCTTTAAAATCCAAGGTGTGTTTTACATTTACAGCATGTCTCAATTCAGATGCTAAACTGTCATCAGTAATTGCTCTATATTTAGATTCCATAAAATTTACAGTTGAAAAAGTAGATTCACACATTCAAGTTGAGCTAAACATTCTTTAAAAATCAGCAATACTGAATCAAGTATCATTTTAAAAATTATATGTAAATTAATTAAAATTAAATAAAATTTTAAAAATTAGTTTCCCAGTTACTGTAAGCACAAATTCCCAATACTTGTGGCTGCTACTTGCTGTACTGGCCAGTGCAGGACTATATCCTTTATTTTATTTATTTTTGACTGCTAGATCTATTAAACAGAGGTGTATTAAAATGTTCAACTACTTCTAAGAAATTTTTGTTAATTTTTTTAGATGTGCTAATGGTATGTATCTTTAAAATTTTTTTATTGAGATACAATTGATATATAACATTCTATTAGTTTCATGTACAACATAATGATTCATTATATGTATGTATGACAAAATGATCACCACAATGTCTAGTTAAAATCCATCATTGTGTATATTTTTTAAGTATTCTTATCTTTTAGAAATGCATGTGGAAATGTTTATGAATGAAATTATATGAACTTTGAGCTTGGTTTCGAAACAATGTGGGAAGGGAAGAAGTGGGTTGGGGTATAGGTGAAAAAATACTGGCTCTGAGCTGATAATTGTTTAAGCATAGTGAAAGGCATGTTGGAATTCATTATAATTTTCTGTTTACTTATTTTTGTGTGTGTGATACGCGGGCCTCTAACTGTTGTGGCCTCTCCCGTTGTGGAGCACAGGCTCTGGATGTGCAGGCTCAGTGGCCATGGCTCACGGGCCCAGCTGCTCCGAGGCATGAGAGATCTTCCCAGACCGGGGCACAAACCTGTGTCCCTTGTATCGGCAAGCGGACTCTCAACCACTGTGCCACCAGGGAAGCCCCTTCTGTTTACTTTTTTAAGTGATTGAAAAGTTTCATTATAAAATAAATTTTTAGAAACAATTTGGATTAAATATTTCCCCTTTATGAATTTTTTCTATCAAAAGTTTCCTGTATTTTGCTTTATGTATTTCAGTGCTATATTATTTTCTGTTTAATTTTATGATCATAACTGAGAAATTAAATATAATGAGTAATATACAGAATGTAACTTTACTTTTTTCCTCCCACTGATCTTTAAAACTTGTTCAATGGAAAGTTCTTTCTTTGCTTCCTCCTAAAACCCCACAATTTTTCTAGTCCTTGTTAGGTTAATAAAAAAGTCTTAACATGAAAACAACCTAAATGTCCATTGAGAGATGAATGGAGAAACATGTGGTATATATATACAATGGAATATTACTCAGCCATATAAAAGAATGAAATAATGCCATTGGCAGCTACATGGATGGACCTGGAGATTACCATACTAAGTGAAGTAAGTCAGAAAGAGAAAGACAAATACCATATGATATCACTTATATGTGGAATCTAAAATATGGCACAAATGAACCTATCTACTTTATCTATGAAACAGAAACAGCCTCACAGACATAGAGAACAGACTTATGCTTGCCAAGTGGGAGGGAGGTCCACGGAGGGATTGACTGAGAGTTTGGGACTAGCGGATGCAAACTATTATATATAGAATGGATAAGCAACAAGGTCCTACAGTATAGCACAGGGAACTATATTCAATATCTTGTGATAAACCATAATGAAAAAGAATATGAAAAAGAATATATATAACTGAAATCACTTTGCTGTACACCAGACACAAACACAACATTGTAAATCAACAGTACTTCAACTTTTTAAAAAAAGTCTTAGCTTAGAGAATGAACTTATGGTTACCTGGGGGGGAAGGGCGGGGGGGAGGGATAGATTGGGAGTTTGGGATTGACATGTACACACTGCTATATTTAAAATAGATAACCAACAAGGACTATATTATATATAGTAATATAAAAAATTAATTAATTAAAAGAGGGAAAAAATAAATTAACCATTAAATGATAAAAAAAGAAAACAAAAACAAAACAGAAAGCACAACTATATGTGAATAAACAAGTTTTGATATGTTTGAGCATCAAAAAAAAAAAGTATACTTCAAAATGTTGGCACCAGTTATCTAGGAAGGGGCAGGAATGAGTTATTTTCTTCGGTTTTTCCTTTAATGTCTCTGTGTTGTTTGCGTGGGGGCACTGACTCTATATTGCTTTTGTAGATAAATGGAAAATTCAATAAGATATTTCTTATGAAAAGCACTCAAAAGAGGAAGGCCTCAAAGTGTTCCAAAAATTTTTGTTAGAAAAAACTATGGGTCTTTTCCTCCCCTTTTAAGTGAGCCGTGGTGACCTGTCAATCGTGTAACAAATGAGAACTTGTGAAGTTCTTGAGATCACTTGCTTTGTCCTCAGGTACTGAACGTTCTTCCCTGTGATGTTGTTGAAATGATTAACCTGTATTAAGAAGGAGGGACTTTCAAACAAAGGTGAACTTCACTGCTGCCTAAACTATACCTAAAAATTTGCTTGAAGTGTTCTGAATATTGAGATTAGAAACGTCCAATCAAAAGATCCCCTATTAGTGCAATTTCATCATGTAACCAATCCACTAGTTAGCATTCCTCTCCATCCCAGGAGGAACCCAAAGCAGTGCCTCGAATATTGTCCTTGGTCTCTAGGGGTGTATCATGGAGATGAAAAGTCTAAATACACATAAAAAACTAGAGAATGCAATGAGACAAAAAATAATCTTTCTGCGCAGTGCCCACTTTCAGTGCTGTAGACATTCAAAGAATGAACAAATGAATAAAGGTTGCCATATTTGGATAAACGCTACAATGAAAATGTTTGCATAACTAGAAATAAAATACAAAATAAAATTAGAATAAATAAACAAATAAGTCTTAGGATCACTTAAGTCACAAAACTAACATGGTGGATTAAAGATGGCTGCAAATTCTTTGCAATTCTTCCTATGGAATGGTGGAGTCTATTCCTCTCCCCTTGAATTGGGACTGGCATTGCTTTGAGCAACAGAATGTGGCAGAAGTGATGCTATATAACTTCTGAAGCAAGGCCCTATGTAAGAGATCCAGAGCTGCTTCTTCCCCAGTCTTGACACATTCCCCTTTTGAACCAGTCATCATGTTTTGCGAAGCCCAAGCCACATGGAGAGGTCACATGAAAGAGAACTATGGCACTCTGGTTGACAGTCCCAGCTAGACTGGTAGCCAGCAGCTATGTGAGTGAACCATCTTGGACATCATTCAACTGTCTGTCAGAGGGGACTGCAGTTATTTCTCAGACGCAGCCTTTTTCTCTGCTGCCACCAGCTACTTTTTCTGACATAAGACGCGTCCCCAACTGCGGGACACTCCTTGCTCGCTCTCTGAGGGTTCCATCGAAGCCACCTCACAGACCTGAGTGAGAGAGGAAGCAAGCCAGTCTGGACCAGCGTTCAGACAGAAGCATGTGAGGGGGGTGGAGAGCAGGAGTTAATGGTCACAGCCAACACTCCTCAGCTTCCACCTGGGCCACCAACTACTAGACCTGCTTCTACTGTAACTTCCTGCTCTATCTAAAAAAAAGTCCCCTGATAATATTTTCCCTCTACCACACCTAGATTCTTAATACCTTCCTTCCTCAAGGAAGTTATCTTGAGGAGCAAAAATGAGAGTCATAAGAACGAAGAAGGAATAAGATTCCTTTACTGTTTTCAGACAGAATGAGGAGAGCCAGGGGTAGGAGCAAGGCAAGGAATGTACACATTCCCTGAGCAAAACTTCCCTCTTGGTTAACTGGGACTAAAACTCCAGGGGGAAGAAACACGCCTTCCTTTTCACCTCAGCCCTGGGTGTTTGGGGAGCGACTTGCTGCCTTGATTCATGATGTGTCCCACAGATACTTCACCTGCGGACCAGGGCACCTGTGAGGACTAGGGAGCTGGCCTTGGGGGTTTGATAACGCCCCATGGGGGACACCTGTGGCATTTATATCTGCCTGTAGCTGGGTTAATAAATTGGTTTAATTCCAGAGTGGAATGTTAGCAAGATTTTTCCCCCTTTGCAGAGCTAAAAGTCACGTCTTACTTAGTCTCAGCTTCCTCAGTAATAAAATGGATATTTTCATCTCCATAATTCTATCTTCTGTCTTATTTTTCAATTGATTTCAAATTCTGTAAGGGACAAAAGGGACATTATTTACTGACTCCTAAGACTCCAGCGAAGAATGTAAAACTAAAACCTCAGCACGAACGGGCAGATCTCAGAACCCCTTTGGATCCTATGTAATGAACTTGGACCAAATAAGGAAGCATAATTTTATTTTATTTATTTTTTTTGGCTGTGCCAAGTGGCCTGCAGGATCTTAGCTCCCTGACCAGGGATCGAACCTGGGCCCCAGCACTGAGTCCTAACCACTGGACCACCAGGGAGTTTCCTGGGGAAGCATAATTTTATATCATGGCAGCATAATTTATCCTCTATTCAGAGCCAGTAAGTTAGCCTGTACCTGAGGAGGATGATTTATTCTAATATGACACAGCGATAACACTGAGCGAATGAGTAAATAATGCACAACTGGTGGAACTGTAGGTCTGCCCTACCACTCCAGGCCGGACATAGGAGACATTCTCTGAAGGGATTAAACCAAAACAGACATAGTAAGAAGGGGTGCTTGAAAATGAAGTTCAGGAGAAGCACTGGACGTAAGGAGAGTGGCAAAGCCCAAGGTGACAGCTGTTTGAAAGGCAGACACAATCACTATTCCAGACGGAGTCAAGAGGATAAGAGTTTTTAAAAAAGAAAAGAAAAGAAACCAAAATGTAATCAGAAACTTTGGAACAATAAAGAAAAAATATTTACAGGTAAGACAGCACTGATGTGTTATTGAATTATTTTAAATTCAAGAAAGAAAGTAATGTTAGTTCACTATTTAGTTCTATAATTTATCATAATCATATAATCACAATAATATAAATATTGATTATTGGTTTGGAAAATGAGCAGCAGTGAAGGGAGGGTGTGAAAGCTAAATCTCATATACCAAAAAACAGGAATAGATGCATTAAGAAAAAGCCATTATAATCATATGATGGTTATGGAGCAATATTCCAGAAGAAAGCACTGTAAGAATTGGAAAGGGTAGCCTCTGGGGAACCAAACAGGAATATGTGGAGGGATGGGGCAAATGACAATGTCGACAGTTATAAACTCTCTCCAACTATTGGATTTTTAACAAAAATAATGTAAAAATCCTTGTAAAACAATGCCCACTACCATGTCCTTGATTGGTACTAGAAAGTGAGTCAGTCAGAGGACAATACAACAATTTCCTAAAGGCTAAGTGTTCTTTGCATCCTGTCTCCCCCTTCCCCCCACCTGCTTGTAGCCCTGTCCCTCAACTGACCCAGGTCCATTTGGAGACTCATCACATGACACTAGTCTAGCTTATCCTAATAATGAACCCAAGGCCAGTTTTGGCCTCTGTGGCTTGGGTTTGATAGTAACTTTCTTAACTTGGTATGACACTTAGGAAATACTCAAGAAAAATGCAAACAAGTGTGGGAAGTGTGTCTTGTACTACTGCCATGCGTGAAAGTCCAGTACACTTTTGAGGCATAACTATATGCCAAGCACTTGGAGTAAACCAACCCCAGGGCTAAACGTTTATATCCATTGCCTCATTTTAATCACCATAGGAAACCAAGGGTTTCTGTCCCATATTCCAGAAGAAGAAACTGACGTTGAGAAAGGCTAGGAGGTTTACTAGTAAATGACACAACCAGAGATGGAACACTACTCTTCAGAGGATCCCCACCTCCAATTCACCATCACTCGGTGGTGCTGACCCAGCCCTCTGCACATGCTGCAGCTGCCCTAGAGAGTTCCTACCAATTTAGAGTCTTCTCGCTCACATTCCCTAATTTAAGTCAACTTTTCCTTAACACTTTGATTGGCATGTGGTGGTGGGCAGGGCCAGCTTCTTGAGCATGCAGTCACACAGCAGGGGCTCATTCCTGGCTGAAATGCTCTGCTGTTGGGGTCCTGAAATTCTTGACAATTTTATCTTTTAAGTTAGTTTTGCAAGTTAAGTCCAAGAGGGCAACGGAACATGCGTGTGAGCAGAGGCAAATGGGCATGGTGTGTGCCCACAGTTCTTTGCCACCCCACTCATTTGCATAGAGCATTTGCAAAGCCTCATGAGTACAGAACTCCAGTAGACCCACAACAAGTGGGAGTACAGTAAGACTCAAACTACAGGTGTGTTACATCTACAACTGATCAAGCAGGGGCCCCCAAGAGATCATGCTTTCCATTCAAACCAGAATTTTGTCCAAATACAACAAAAGAAATAACTAAGAAGCCCTATCACATCCTTCCTCACTCCTGTTACTTTCCTGCATTAGCAATCCACTCAAGGTTGAAAATGCTGATGCAGAAGGAAAGGACATCCAGGAGTTCTTCTCCCTTGCATTGCTTCCTTACTCATCACTAAGGTAAGGAATGTTGGTAGAATATGCACAAACAAGAAAAGAAATTTTAAAAATTGAGTGAGTTTTGTGCAGTGTCCCTGCTGGTGGGAGCAAAATATGTGAATGAGCCACAACATATGAGTTGTGTACTTCCAGCAATACAGCATTTGAGTTAAAAAGTTCTTGCTTGTATTTAAATCTGGTACCACACAATATAAAGAGGAACATAAAAATTCATGCTACGATCAGAAATAAATGAAAAAGAAATGAAGGAAACAATAGCAGAGATCAATAAAACTAAAAGCTGGTTCTTTGAGAAGATAAACAAAATTGATAAACCATTAGCCTGACTCATCAAGAAAAAAAGGGAGAAGACTCAAATCAATAGAATTAGAAATGAAAAAGAGAAGTAACAACTGACACTACAGAATTACAAAGAATCATGAGGGATTACTACAAGCAACTCTATGCCAATAAAATGGACAATCTGGAAGAAATGGACAAATTCTTAGAAAAGCACAATCTTCCGAGACTGAACCAGGAAGAAACAGAAAATATGAACAGACCAATCACAAGCACTGAAATTGAAACTGTGATTAAAAATCTTCCAACAAACAAGAGCCCAGGACCAGATGGCTTCACAGGCAAATTCTATCAAACATTTAGAGAAGAGCTAACACCTATTCTTCACAAACTCTTCCAAAATATAGCAGAGGGAGGAACACTCCCAAATTCGTCCTATGAGGCCACCATCACCCTGATACCAAAACCAGACAAAGATGTCACAAAAAAAGAAATGTACAGACCAATATCACTGATGAACATAGATGCAAAAATTCTCATCAAAATACTAGCAAACAGAATCCAAGAGCACATTAGAAAGATCATACACCATGATCAAGTAGGGTTTATCCAAGGAATGCAAGGATTCTTCAATATACGCAAATCAATCAATGTGACACACCATATTAACAAATGAAGGATAAAAACCATGATAATCCCCATAGATGAAGAAAAAGCTTTCTACAAAATTCAACACTCATTTATGAAAAAAACTCTCCAGAAAGTAGGCATAGAGGGAACTTTCCTCAACATAATAAAGGCCATATATGACAAACCCACAGCCAACATCATTCTCAAGGGTGAAAAACTGAAATCATTTTCTCTAAAATCAGGAACAAGACAAGGATCCCCACTCTCACCACTATTATTCAACACAGCTTCAGAAGTTTTAGCCACTGCAGTTAGAGAAGAAAAAGAAATAAGAGGAATCCAAATCGGAAAACAAGAAGTAAAGCTGTCACTGTTTGCAAATGACATGATACTACATAGAGAGAATCCTAAAGATGCTACCAGAAAACTACTAGAGCTAATCAATGAATCTGGTAAAGTAGCAGGATACATAATTAATGCACAGAAATCTCTTGTATTCCTAAACACTGATGATGAAAAATCTGAAAGTAAAATTAAGGAAACACTCCCATTTACCATTGCAACAAAAAGAATAAAATACCTAGGAATAAACCTACCTAAGGAGACAAAAGACCTGTATGCAGAAAACTATAAGACACTGATGAAAGAAATGAAAGATGATACAAACAGATGGAGAGATATATCATGTTCTTGGATTGGAAGAATCAACATTGTGAAAATGACTATAGTACACAAAGCAATCTACAGATTCAATGCAATCCTTATCAAACTACCGATGGCATTTTTCACAGAGCTAGAACAAAAAATTTCACAAGTGGTATGGAAACACAAAAGACCCCGAATAGCCAAAGCAATCTTGAGAAAGAAAAACGGAGCTGGAGGAATCAGGTTCCCTGACTTCATACCATACTACAAAGCTACAGTAATCAAGACAGTATGGTACTGGCACAAAAACAGAAATAGAAATATAGATAAATGGAACAGGATAGAAAGCCCAGAGATAAACCCACACACATATGGTCACCTTATCTTCGATAAAGGAGGCAAGAATATACAATGGAGAAAAGACAGCCTCTTCAATAAGTGGTGCTGGGAAAACTGGACAGCTACATGTAAAAGAATGAAATTAGAACACTCCCTAACACCATACACAAAAATAAACTCAAAGTGGATTAAAGACCTAAATGTAAGGCCAGACACTATACAACTCTTAGAGGATAACATAGGCAGAACACTCTATGACATAAATCACAGTAAGACCCTTTTTGACCCACCACCTAGAGAAATGGAAATAAAAATAAACAAATGGGACCTAATGAAACTTCAAAGCTTTTGCACAGCAAAGGATACCATAAACATGATGAAAACACAACCCTCAGAATGGAAGAAAATATTTGCATGAAGCAACTGACAAAGGATTAATCTCCAAAATATAAAAGAATCTCATGCAGCTCAATACCAAAAACACAAACAACCCAATCCAAAAATGGGCGGAAGATCTAAATAGACATTTCTCCAAAGAAGATATACTGATTGCCAACAAACACATGAAAGAATGCTCAACATCATCATTAGAGAAATGCAAATCAAAACTACAATGAGGGGCTTCCCTGGTGGCGCAGTGATTAAGACTCCGCCTGCCGATGCAGGGGACACAGGTTCGTGCCCCGGTCCCGGAAGATCCCACATGCCGCGGAGCAGCTGGGTCCGTGAGCCATGGCCGCTGAGCCTGCGCATCCGGAGCCTGTGCTCTGCAACAGGAGAGGCCACAACAGTGAGAGGCCCGCATACCGCAAAAAAACCAAACCAAAACAAAACCAAAACAAACAAACAAACAAAACTACAATGAGGTATTACTTCACACCAGTCAGAATGGCCATCATCAAAAAATCTACAAACAATAAATGCTGGAGGGGGTGTGGAGAAAAGAGAACCCTCTTGTGCTGTTGGTGGGAATGTAAATTGATACAGCCACTATGGAGAACAGTATGGAGGTTCCGTAAAAAACGAAAAATAGAACTATCATATGACCCAGCAATACCACTACTGAGCATATACCTTGAGAAAACCATAATTCAGAAAGAGTCATGTACCACAATGTTCATTGCAGCTCTATTTACCATAGCCAGGACATGGAAGCAACCTAAGTGTCCATCGACAGATGAATGGATAAAGAAGATGTGGCACATATATATACAATGGAATATTACTCAGCTATGAAAAGGAACGAAATTGAGTTATTTGTAGTGAGGCGTATGGACTTAGAGTCTGTCATACAGAATGAAATAAGTCAGAAAGAGAAAAACAAATACCGTATGCTAATACATATATATGGAATCTAAAAAAAAAAGAGAAAAAATGGTTCTGATCAACCTAGACACAGATGTAGAGAATGGACTTGAGGACATGGCGGGGGAAGGGAAAGCTGGGACGACGTGAGGGAGTGGCATGGACATATCTACACTACCAAATATAAAATAGATAGCTAGTGGGAAGCAGCCGCATAGCACAGGGAGGTCAGCTGGGTGCTTTGTGACCACCTAGAGGGTTGGAGTAGGGAGGGAGGGAGGGAGATGCAAGAGGGAGGGGATATGGGGATATATGTATACATATAACTGATTCACTTTGTTATACAGCAGAAACTAACACAACATTCTAAAGCAATTATACTCCAATAAAGATCTTAAAGAAAAAAAATTCATGCTAATAATTTCTAAATTTCAACTTAGAATAGCATTAAATAGCAATTTTTAAAAAAGACAAATCAAGAGAGAAACCGTGGAAGAAAGGAAAGCTTGATATTTTTAGTACTTATGATGGCACTTTTCCCACTTTTTGAACGAGGGGCTCCACAAATTATATAGCTGCTGCTGTTGGTCAGTAGTGATATTAAATGAGAAAGACCTCAAATTTTTAGGAAATAGATCCAGGAGGCTCTCATTTCCCTGTAATTGAAAGCAACCTGCTCACTTTGGGTTTGATTATCATTTTTTATTTTTCATTTCCCACAGCCAGTAAAAAAAAAAAAAAAAAAATCAGCACAGGTACAAGGATCCAATTTTTAAAAATCATCAGAGTACAAAGAAGGCCACAGCCCTGCCCAGGTTTAACTTACATATTTACAGGCTGTGTGACACGGGTGTGGCTGCAGAAGCAGTTTAAAAGGCAGGATTACAAAATACACAAAGTTGGTCTTTCTTAGTAGAAGCCAGCCTTGTTTCCAAATGAGAGCGCTTCATGACACAAATCACAGAACTATTTACTATATAACTTATGAAAAATGCTGCACATTGCATGAGTATAGAGTATCAATGGCTCTGTTTGGGAATCCGTATCTACACAGGGACGGTCAGGGGAAGGCTCGGTTTGGTACTTCAACCTATGAGAGTGATGGAGAAGTTAGGATCTGGGAGCATGTCTGCACTGACCCCTTTTCCCAGACTTGGTTGAAGCTCACTCAGTCTCTGGGGAGACCTGGGGTTGTTGACGATGAGAAGCAAGGGAAAGAGGAGGTGTACATACCACAGGGGGCTCTTGAAGGCACAGAGAGGGCATCTGGGACCAGAAGGAGCACACTTCTTGGTCCCACAGACACACAGGGACCCCACTGCCACTTGATGACGTGCCCTGGTTTCTGCCCTCAGTTTTGAGGTTTGCAGGCATGGAGAGCGGGCAGAAAATTAAAGTTCTTCTATCTATGGGAGTATGAGAGAATGCTGGGAAAGAGGTCCTGGCTTAGATGGGTGGACAGGTGGGTGGATGTATGGACAGAAGTTGACCACCGAAAGCTGACCCAGACAGTCATCTTGCACAGGACAGAGAGGCACAGAGCTGTTCCATGCTCAGGTGCTTCCTATGATTCAAGGGGGCACAGTGGAGGGGACTCAGAACCTGCATATCTTATTCCGAAAGACTCAGCAGGGATGATTTTTATCAGCACTAAGCTTTAGCCAGAATGTCTGCCAATTTGGTTTCTAAATTAGCCAGGTTAAGAAGCACCCAAGGCCTTTGTGGCAGATGAAACATCTCCCCCAAATGTTCCCCATTTCCCAGCTCTCATCCTCCATCTGCCAGCTCAGGGATAGGACCACTCTCTTCTTATGACTGGAGCGCCGGGTGAGCCAAAGCTCTCTGAGACCCTCTCTGTAGCTCAGATGTGGCTCCCATCCTGGAGACTTGAGGGCACAGCAGGTAAACTACTGGGACTAACCCTCCCTGCCCGGGTAAGAAAACCCTGACAGGGGACGTGGGGAGCACTGAGAAGGGGGAAAGGCCCACATCTATGGTCTTCACCCAAGTCCCCAACAATTACACCGTTTCCCCTGAATCGGGCTGCTCTGGGACACATGGGGGCAACTGCTCTTGGTTGAAGCTGGTCTTTGGTAAAACAGAGAAGTCTGAGCTGGATCATAATAAAGGAAAGTGTACGTGTATATGCACCTTTGACAAAGAAGCTGTCATAAATTCCTCCCTTGGGGCTTTTCCTTTGCAAGGGGATGGTCTGGAAAAAAGTCCTACTGACCAACCCCGCTGTGTGTGGCAGCGGGTGTGATCACCTCTCTGGCCAGGTTTCACTATCTAATTCTCTTTCAGTGTTGTTCTGTGCCTTTCCAGGCCTGGAAGACCCAGGGAGCATGGGGCTGAGATGAAACTACTGTGCGGGGCTGATACGCTGGGCCAGGGAATGAGAGTCGGGACGGATGTCATTTCTCAACGGGGAACAAATCCTCCCGAGGTGGAGGAAGAGGTGGAGGTGGGGTCCTCCTCCGGCCTCCAGGCAGCTCCTACCTACAAGGCTGTGATGCTGAAAATGGTTTTGGTGCCTGAGGCATCCACCTCGGACTTGGGGACCCCGTCCTGGGCCTCTTTGTCCATGGCCATGTTAGCAAAAGCCTCGGGGGACTTAATGGGGACGTCCTGCACCTCCTGCAGGTCTTCACAGCACTTGCTGCAACGGCAGCAGTGGGGGCAGCAGCAGCACTTCCTGCAATGGCAGCACTGGGGGCAGCCACACAGCAGACAGCAGACACGGCAGCAGAGGCTCTGGCAGGAGCTGGTGAACCTGTTGATGAGCTTGTCCCAGGGCTTCAGCGAGTGCATCCACAGCGGCAGGAACTTCCAGTTACGGAGCTTGTGGGGCAGGACGCGCGGGAAGCGGGACTGCAGGAGCCCAACCGCCACCACCAGAAAGACCACAAAGATGATGGGCACTCCCACACCCACCAGCACTGGCCAGCCGAGCAGCGAGAGGCCAAACACTGCCAGAGGGATCAGGAAGAAGAAGGTGACCAGGTAGAAGACGGCAAACCAGCAGTACTTAGCTGAGATGCTGCCCAGCCACTTGGCCAGGCGGATGGGCAGGCGGGTGAACGGGATTGGGTACCACAGCAAGATGCCTGAGATGTTGAAGAAAAAGTGGCACAGGGCAATCTGAAACGCAAGAGGTTGGACAGGTGAACGGGTCTGCTGCACAGTGGGGTCGGGGAGAAGAGGGCGTCGTCTAGCAGCGGAGGCCTGAGTCCTCCTCGTCTTCATAGCTCAGCCCAGAGTGGGACCCATATTACCTGAGGTCCTACTATGTGTCTGGGGGGGGGGGTAAGGGAGGGAGGGCAAGGGAGGTGACAGGCTGAATCACAGCTCAGTTTTCAGGGCCTGAAGTCCTTTAGGCCAAATCTAACAATGAACTTCATGAATGTGCCCGCTGCCACCCAGTGCCTTGACACTGCTGCTTCCAGCTGAGCAGTTAAGAGCTGGTGGGGCAGAAGGAAAGGTGTGCAAGATAGCTGGCTTTCTTGGCTCAGTGGCCCTATTTCAGGGAGGGGAGAGACAAGGAAAAATGGCTACAGTTAATAAAGATAATAGCAGCAGCAGCTGATGTTTATAGAGCGCTTACTATGGGGGAGGTGACAATTCCAAGCACTTTTATGGATTACTTCAATCCTCAAAAAATACCCTGAGTTGGCAACATTATCTCCATTTCATGTAGGAGGAAACTGAGGCACCAAGAGGTCAAGCTATTTTCCTAGAGTCACACAGGCGGGAGATGAGATTCAAACCCAGGTAGCCTGTCTCCAGAGGCCATGCACTTGGCACTTTGCTCTTTGCTAGGTGTGCCCACCAGGTACCAAGCATGATGCTAAGGGCTTTGGACCAGCCCTGTCGGATACATTAGCCACGATCCATTGAGATGTGGCATAAGCATAAAATACACACTGGATTTCAAAGATTTCGTCCAAAAAGGAATGTAAAATATCACCATATTTTTAGATCAATTACATGTTGAAATGATAATGGGTTCAATCAAACACATTATTAAAATTAATCTCCCTGTTCTTTTTTTACCTTTCGAAACTGTGGCTACTAAAAAATTTCAGATTTCGTGGGTGGTTCACATATTCTATACTCACTCTATATTTCTATCAACAGCATGGCTTTAGACAGTGCCTCATCAGATCCTTATAATAATCCTAATGAGATAGGGATTATGGTTCCCATTTTTCAGACATTGATGCTCAAAGGTTAGGTCACCTAAGGGCACTTCATGTGTAAATGGTGGCACAGTGATTCAAACACCAAAGGTCATCTTGCCCAAGCGCACCTAGTTGATCCAGGCAAGGCAGGTCCCCCTGATTCTTCTCAATGCCAGGCTCAAGACACAGGTGATCTCCCAGCGCCCAGTCAGAGTCCACCAAGAGGAGGGCAAGGAGACGGGAAGTGGTATCTATGCTTCCTGAATACCCATTCCACCTCTAGTAAAATGGCCACCCCACCTTTGTCTAAACAACCACTGGTGATGGGAGTCTGACTACCACTCTCAAGAGTAGATGGCTTTGTTCTCAAATCTGTCTCTCCGTGGCTTCTCCACATCACAGTTTTGGACATAACAGAGAAAGGCCCGGCTTGGTTTCTTGGTTAAACACCATCTGCTTACAAGACCATGGATAGGGTTGGATCCCACCCACAGAGCCCCTGCCCCATGCAGCATTTCCTGACCTGGAGCGAGCTCTTCAAAGTACTGCCTGGGCTAGCTAAGGCGGCCAAAATGGCGGTGGTGGTGGTACCGATGTTGGCGCCCAGCGTGAGTGGATACGCCCTCTCAATGGATATCACACCGATACCTGGCGGGGGGGAGGGTGAAAATACAAAGCCCACAGCATTAGCCCCAGAGGATGACAGAAGATGGTAATGTCGGCCAGATGGAGACCCAGGGAGAAACTCACCGATCAGAGGGGTCATAGCAGACGTGAACACAGAGCTGCTCTGAACGATGAAGGTCATTCCCGCCCCCACAAGGATGGCCAGGTAGCCAGTCACCCAGGCAAAGGGGAAAGGGAAATCTGGAATGCAGAGGATAAGAGATGCGTCACAATCCTTCTGGGGAAGGCATGGGTTGGAGGCCCAGCTGGCATCTCCACAAGACCCAGGGGGCACGGCTTGGCCAGAGGTTGAGGTTGTGTAAAATCCTCCCCACCCCATACCAAGTTGTGTAAAATCCTCCCCACCCCATACCAAGTCTGAAAGTGCAGATTGGATTTTCAGCATCCTTTCACCTTGCATATTCAGATGGTAGAACCAAGGATGTGGGTACGTGTTATGAAGACAAAAATACATTTCACTGGAGTTCTAAATGCTGAACCCATCTGTTATGGACAGAATGTTTGTGTCATTCCCCCCTCCCGCAATTCATATGTTGAAACCCTGACCCCCTAATGTGATTGTATTAGGAAGTGAGGCCTTTGGGAGGTGATTAGGTCATGAGGTTGGAGTCCTCATGAGTGGATTAGTACCCTTATAGAAGGCTGAGCTTGCTTCCTCTCCACTCTCTCTTCCATGTGAGGACACAGTGAGAAGGCGGCCATCTGTAAACCAGGAAGTGGGTCCTCACCAGAACCCAACTGTGCTGGCACCCTGACCATGGACCTCCCAGTCTCCAGGACTGTGAAAAACTAAATTTCTGTTGTTTAAGCCACCCAGCCTACAAGAATTTGCTACAGCAGCTGAATAACGACAAAGCACTTGGAGCATTCAGACCTCTATCTTTCCTCCTGTCCTGGTCTCCCAACGCTGCATACCCTCCACCTTTGTTTCCACCTAAAAGAGCAGTGAGGATGTGAAGCGGCTTGGAAGCCCTATAGACCCCACCCTCGGCACCACCAGCACAGGATCAGGCCCCGCACAGCCGGCAAGCATCCAGGGCACGGCAAGCATCCAGGGCACAGGTACTCAGCTCACCCTCATGACAACCCTGAGAGGTAGATATCCTCGGCCCCATTTCACAGGGAGAGTTTACAGGGTATATTTTCATTGGCCAGGATACCATTCTCAGCAATGGAGTCTGACTGCCTGCCTCAAAATGCTGACGTATTTATCCAGCACCACATTTTCTTCCCAAGAGTTGAAGCGAAGTAGGGACCGTGGTGGACTTCTGTTAACCTTTTCCTAAGGTATCCTGACAGACCCAGTAAAGTCCTGGGCAAACAGGGAAACTGCCAGGAAGGAAGGCCTATCTCACAGCTCTCTGGATTTGAGCTGGCTCTCTCTCGGGACCTTGCAAACATCTGATGGAAGCTTGTGCCTTCTTCCCAGGCTCCACCCAAGACACTAAGGAAGATTCAAGAGTGAGTGGCATCTTAACTTCCGCAACTTAGCAGAGCCCAGAGAGAAACTCCATGCAGAGGCCACTGCTAGAGGAGAATCAAAAGGAGCGCCCCTGGAGGGACCACAGTGACACGCTATCCCCTAGAAGGTCCAGAATGGGGGGCAGTGTGCTTACCAGTGTTGATGGTCTTCTTGATGACAACAGCTACCTGCCCCCTGAGCACAGAGCCCAAGAGCTTGACGATTAGGACCAGGCAGCTACAGAGGACCAGCAGGGAGAATACCAGCAGAATGGTGCCCACGACAACATCCGGGAGGTTGAAATTCACGAAGATGTGCTGGCCTGGAGAGACCACAGAATGCCCTCATTAGGAGGGCATGGAACCCTTGACAGCCACAGATTGCTGCTTATTCCCCAGCATCCTTCCGTCTCAGAGTAACAGAATCCTGGTTGTCAGCTTGACACACAGCAAGGCAGCCCAGAATAAAGACCACACTTTCCAGCCTCCCTTGCAGCTAAGTGTAGCCCTGAGGCTATGTTCTGGCGGACGGGATCTCATGAGGGTGAAGATGTAGTGAAATCCAGCGGCAGACCCAGGTTTCCAGCCCCATTCTTCTGCCTCTAAATCCCATGTTGTGTTTTACTCACGATAATGAGGATGCCTACAACAAAGTATTTGAGGAGCAAGGTGGGGTAGGATGGGTAAGTCAGAGTGGGAGCTATTGTTAATTATCAAACTCTTTGTGTTTTTTAAAAATCCCTGTGTGTCCCCATGATGATTCCAGAAAAACATGCTTGTATCAATGGATGTATAGAACCTAGAACACGAGAAGGGATACGTTCACTTGATTCTGTGAGGTAAAGCACACCTGGAGTATTAAGGTATATGGCTCAGAATTAATGTGGGGTGCACGGAGAGGAGGAGAAGCAGAGATATGCAAATGGGTATATAAGGAATAAATAATTAGAAGAACTAACGTCAGGGCCATAAAAGAGTCCAGAGGCAACAGTATAGCTTCTTAAAGAACTGGAGCACCATGCAAGTGCACTGCTTTGTTCAGTGCTATAGCTCTGCTATATGGGGCCTGCTGTACCGCAGGGACTCATGACTTGAGGGTGAATGTGTTGTGTGTGTGCCCCACATCTCCTTCAAATCAGGCTGTCATCTCCCTAGAGGTGCTGCCAAAGGGATACTGAAGCACATAGAAGGGCCATTCTGGTATCTGTTGAGGAGTTCTGAATCCGTCTGACTGCCAGAGGAACTGAATACCAAGTCCTAGTTCTGCCCCTTACGGGGGGACCTTGGGCCTGTCCCCTGTCCCTAAGCCTTAGTTTCCTCTGCTGTGAAAGCTCACAGCTCATTGGCCAGTGTAGGACTGGTGTTCAGTGAATCTCACTGCCCTTCTTTCCTTCACTTACTGGGGCTCCACACAGATAGGAAACACCTATCATCACCCCAGACAGCCTGTCCTGGCAGCTGACGCTCTGTGAGTTTCACTCACACTTGGCAAGGTTCTCCTGGTGGGTCACGTTCTTGATGGTCCAGGTGTGCAAACCATCCGTCCAACAGAGGGAAGGAGAGGTGCAGTTGTCAGGCGAGGGGACGGTGACATTCCTCTCAGTCTGGGTGGCAAACATGAGAAATGCTATGTATAGTCCATAACACTCATTTCTGGTGGGGAATGGCAGGAAATGCGAGGCGTCAGGGGAGACCCATAACAATTCGTGCAGCGTAAGTATGATGAATTGCTTCCATGGGTCCCTCCATAAATGCAAGCAAGGAGGCAGCCAGAGGTAAGCCAGGAGACGTGAAAATAACAAGCCAGGAATAATGGGTCCATGATGTGGGCTGGTTCTGTCTGTCCTACTGGATAATGTCTGTCCATCCCATCTAGCATTCAAGGACTTAAGGATTCCCACTGGCTAGTTTTGATTTTTCAGAAATCCCTGATTTTTCTTTCCCCTTACCTTTTATATGCCCAATCTAAATGCAAGATCTTGCTTTATCAAGTATAGACACAAGCGTTCACCCACCCAGCAATATTCTCAGAAACTTACCATGCTGGTAAAAGTTTTACACCAAATCTTGACCATACTCTTGTTTTTGGCTGTTTCATCATTCATTGCAATTTGGTTGATAACTTTTTTATCCAGCTGAGGAAGGCAATGGACAGAAGAGAGTCAGCACATTCTCAGAACTGATGTGGGACAGATGTTAAGCTGTTAAAAGGGGCTGAGGTTGTGAACCGGACTGTGCACTGAAGGCGTGAGCTGGGACTCACTCTATCTGCACTCTCAGGGCAGAGCACAGCACCCAGATGTCAGTGGGTGCTCAATAAATGAATGATTGTATGAACAATGAACCCGTATCTAAGAAGCACGCAGTAGATATTCATCAGATGACTGAATGACAGAAGAAAAACAGAAGGTAAGAGTGAAAGGGCAAGGTCCAAACTGGCCCCTTCTCCCCAAGGCAACATCCACAAAGACTTCTTTCATTTATTTTAATAATATGGACAGACCCTAGTGAGCAGAGGGGTGAAATGGAAGGAAAGGCAGTAAACTCTTCCTCTTTGGCTGGGAGCAGGGTGCTACTTGAATCAGTGAGCCCACGCGTGCCGAGGCCAGTAGTGGGAACAAAGCGCCCAGGTGTCCAGTAGAGAGTCCTTGTGTCTAGAGAAGCGCTCACCCCCGCCACCTGCCCCCATCCTAATAAAGATGATACACTTGTTGAAATCAAGGAGATAATAAAGGCCAATTACTCCATCTCATTGGGTGTCCCTGAAGTTCTGCCTCCCTTGGCTTTTTTCAGAGGCAGCCAAAGGGCAGCTTTTACAGACCCTCATCCATCTCTTCCATCCCAGCCCGGTGAGGGGAGAGAAGGGGAGGGTGTTGGGGCCTTTCCCTCTCTGCAGGAAGGCGAGTTACCTGGATAATGAGCTTCGTGAAGGGATCTGTGATAACTTTCAGAAGCTCTGGGGCATCCTCTCCATTCTTGAAGTTGAAGGATTCCACTACCAGGTTGGTCAGGTGCTCCAGGTAATGGGTGGCAGCCTCCAGAGGCAGAAGCACCAACACAGAGAGCCAGTTGAAGAAGTCATGGACGGTGGCCCCTGCAAAGGCCCTGCAGGAGGCGAACCCCATCCCGAGCCAGATTAGTCAACAAGCGACTGGGCACCATCTAGGTAGGTCATCACTTGTATCACCGGCCAGGTGCCACCTATCTGAGTGCATAGAGGTGTACAGTCTCACTTTTGTTCTCACAGCAATCCCCAAAGTGAGTGGTATGAAGATCCCCATTCAACAGATGAGGAAACTGAAGGCCAGGGAGCACGCAGGAATTGAAGACCACTGCAGAAGCACTGGGTCCAGGACCCTTGTCTCCCACTGTCCGGCAGAACCTTTCCCACCAGATCAGACAGTACACAGTTTGCTCTGCTTGGGGAAAAGGGAACTAGATGTGTTCTGGCTGCAATTATTAGTTCATGGAGCACTGTTTGAGAAAACTTCATCAAGACCAGTTTCAAATCATGCATATGGAAGACAATCTTCATTTTGGAAAGGCAGGGGCCAGTATGAAGGTTACCATCAGAGCCTTCTACACAACTGAATTATTAACTGTAAGATCTTGAGACTTTGATCAAATATTTGGACAGTCTCTACAGAAAACAAAGCTAATATATACTACAATTTGCATCTACCAGAGAAGGTTCACTGATTCCCCCTGAATTCCATCTTACCTATCTCCAGATTAAAAAAAAACTCTATAGTTGTTTTCCCTCAATGAAAAAATGTTCCTTTAAAAAAACTCTGCATGTCAAGAAATACCCAAAACAAATAGAAGATGGGACATGAAGGGACAGAAGCTATTAAACACGTAGGGGGAAATGCTTAACTTCACCAGTAATAAAAGAAATTTGCAATTTATTTATTTGCACGTACAGATTTTCACATACCACTTTAACTAATATTTTACAATATTTTACAAAGTTAACTTATTCTTCCTGGAGAGGGTGATTTAAGACATTTTCATACACTGCTGATGCAAAGTGATACAAATATTTCTTTGTAGTTTGGCAAAATGTTTAAAGAGCCTTACAGGTGTGTTTGATAAATCTATCCAGGAAAAAATTACCAGGAAAGAATAATACACATTTCCAAAGATGTTACTGAAAGCAAACTATTTAAATATCCCAAACAGGGGGTGAGCTAGGCCAATTATATTCCTATGCACAGGCACTTCCATAGAGCGTATATTTATACATCCAGAGGTAAAAATTAGCGTAACAGTGAAAAGAACCCAAAATTTCTAATAAGAAAACCTGGATCAAGTCCCAGCTATGCCCCTCAGTGAAGTTACTTAACCTCTTTGTGTTCCTATATTAATAAAATGGGGCAGAGAAAAGTCTGCTTAGCTTCTTGAGAAGATTGAATTAGCAAACACCCTGGGTAATGTGTATTATTATTTAGACCTCCGAACATTTCTTCAGGGTCCAGACTTTAGCCATGGTTGAGGGAAAATGAATGTCTCTGAGGACATCCACTGCCACCCATGGATGAGGGATGGTGTTAGCTGACCCCCAGCCAGCCAGTCATTTGTCTGATGCCACAGTTGAAGGTGTACAATATTATATTAGCTACAGGTGTTCAATACAGTGACTCACAGTATTTAAAGGCTATACTCCATTTATAGCTCTTATAAAATATTGGCTACATTCCCCACAATACGTCCTTGCAGGTTCTTTTATATCTAATAGTTTGTACCTCTTACGCCCCTACTCCTATCTTGCCCCTGCCCCTTCCCTTTCCCCACTGGTAACCACTAGTTTGTTCTCATATCTGTGAATCTGCTTCTTTTTTGTTATATTCACTAGTTTGTTGTATTTTTTAGATTTCGCATATAAGTGATATCATATAGTATTTGTCTTTCTTTGTCTGACTTATTTCACTTAGCAAAATGCCCTCCAAGTCCATCATGTTGCTGCAAATGACAAAACCTTTCTTTTTTTCTGGCTGAGTAGTATTCCACTCTGTGTGTGTGTGTGTGTGTGTGTGTGTGTGTGTGCGTGTGCGCGCGCACGTGCGTGTGCGTGTGCACATCACTCTTCCATTCATCTCTTGATGGACACTTAGGTTGCTTCCATATCTTGGTAAATAATGATGATATGACCATTTGGGGGCACGTAGTTTTTCAATTTAGAGTGTCTGGTTTTTTTGGATGGGGACTGCTTCCCTATTTTAACAAGCTGTGGAAAAAGCCCATCACCAGTTAGAAGAGAGGCTGGGAAATGTGCTTAATTTTCACATGAAACTTTTGGAAGAAAAGGATTTCCTTTGCCTGTATTTATCCTGCCCCATTTTTAGATCTTACACATTCACAGAGGCTCTATGTTGCCTTTTATTGGCATGTGAGTGAAGAAGAAAAAGTGGCATGGGTTGAGCTGGCCAAAAATGGAAGCTTAAGGAGGTAATAATTATTTCTAAGTGAGACAGTAAATCCTATTCTAACTGGCCTTGTTTTACACCACAGGTCAAGCTTCTAGCGAGGACTTGTATTCAGGCAGCCCGTGACTGTGTGCCAGGCACCTTGATCAGCATTTATCTGTATGATTGTGTTAACTCCTTTAGACAACACGGCAGTGATAGATACTATTATCCCAGCCCTGCATATCAGGGAGCTGAGTTTAATCAACTGGTAAGTAAGTGATCCCAACCCCAGCCATACTCCACTGTGTCTATTTCTAAAGAGGGCTAGGGATAAGAAACATGCTCTAATGTTAACGGTAGTTAGGACAACCTGGTCAACCCCAATGGGTGGTGGCAAAGGCTGATGCTGAGCCTCCTACCTTCTGAACTCACTCCGGTCTCCTGCCTGCATGAGCGCCACAATGGTGTTGGTGATGGAGGTCCCAATGTTGGCCCCCATGATAATGGGGATGGCAGCCTGCACATTCAGCACTGGAGGGTGGAAAACAGTAAGTTATCAAGTTAGTAAGTTGAGGAAGGCAGCATGGCCATGTTCCTGGTGTGGCCCAAGGCAAGCCGATCACATTCAGGCTGGCAATCCCCTAAAGCATCAGTTCTTAACCTCTTTAGGGTCTGTACCTCGCTGTGAATCTGACAAAAGCTTGGACAGCTCACTATAGAAAAATGCACATGTACCAAAAAATAAAAAAATAAGTAAAAAATTTTACTTTCTGTAAAATATTGTTGTTTCAATTTCTAATTCCTATGGATTAAAAATAAAATCAAACAGTGTGAAATAAAAAAAATTTTCAGCACTTAATTACAGGGAATTCAGAGTCTCCATAAAGCCCTTTTGTGGACCCCAGTTTAAAAGTTTCTTTCTAAATTCCTCTGTCCTCCCTATTACAGATGCAAGGGTAGCTTAAAAGAGACCAACAAACAATGTGTAAGGACTTGTGTATTTATTATGGCAAATTTATGGCAGTATGATTTCTTTTTCTAACAAAATTAATATATTGCCACATGTTCTAACATATGAAAGTATTTTGAAGAAGTAATGAATAACTTTTTCTAATTTGGCCTCCAAAAGTTCTAGTTAATTTTAGCTAAAATGCTGGTTTGGGCTGAAAATTAACCAGTTCAAACTGTCCACCCCAGAGGGTCTGTCTCAACTTAGCCAGGGCAAATGTTGAACAGGCTCAAGTTTGGAACGTCAGCTCCCCAAGCTCAGTTGCCCCAAAGCCAGTGTGTGATGTGATTACACGGTTTTATTCTTAGCCCTGACAGTGGTGATGGAAATGTTCTAAATCTATGTGGTCCAATATGGCAGTCGCTAGCCACATATGACTACCGATCCCTTCAAATATAGCTCTTGCAGCTGAGCAGCTGAATTTAAGGTTAAATAAAATGAAATAGGGGGCTTCCCTGGTGGCGCAGTGGTTGAGAGTCCGCCTGCCGATGCAGGGGACGCGGGTTCGTGCCCCGGTCCGGGAGGATCCCACATGCTGCAGAGCGGCTAGGCCCGTGAGCCATGGCCCCTGAGCCTGTGTGTCCGGAGCCTGTGCTCCGCAATGGGAGAGGCCACAACAGTGAGAGGCCCGCGTACCGCAAAAAATAAATAAATAAATAAATGAAGTGAAATGAAATGAAATGAAATAGCCACATGTAGCTAGTGGCTGCTGGACAGGATAACACAGTTCTAGAGAATTCAGAATTGAGTCTTCAAGCTTTGGGGCCAATTTTCAGACTCAGCCATGGGAAGGGAAACAGGAGACTGCCTATGATCTAAGCCAAACACATCATAGTTAGACAAGATAAGATGGTAATGGTGATAAGCCCGGATACATTCAGAGTAAATCCCAGCCTCCCCAGCTGAACAGGGAAATGCCTGAAATGTTATCTGGGCTCATGGGTTCTTGGACTCACGTGAGGAGGCCACCATGCTGACGACAATGGACGAGGAGGTACTGGAACTCTGAACCAGGACAGTCACTAGCACGCCGATCACCAGCCCCGCCACAGGGTTGGACATGATGGAGTTGTTGCTGAAGAACTGCCCGGCCACCTTCCCTGAAAAACAAACCCATGGCCACGTGATGGGGGTTAGGTGGGTGCTGAGTAACAGAAGTCTCCGGTCCAGACCAGCTGGCCATAGGTACCAGCCTCCAGACTTTTATCTTGGGCATCTTGCTTCCTCGGGCTTCTCCCCAGTGCTTCTCTGCTGCCCTGACTCTGCCTCTGTGACCTAGTTCCCCATCCACCCCTGTTCCTCTTGTCCCTTCAACCCTACACCCTCCCATCCTTCAACCACTTTCATCAGCAAGTCCCCCTCTAGTCTTCTCTTTTCATGAACCTGGCCTCAACTCTGTACTTGGCCCGATGAGTGCCAGTGCATCTCCTGATGCCCTCATTCTTGTCTCTGGGATATATTCCCAATTCAGAAGATTTACCCAAGTGGATCTTCTCATTCTTTTCTATCTACCCCCTTCGACCCCAGCCCCTAGCCCCAGCCTATAATTGAATTCTAGGAGTGTCATTTTTGAGAATGTACCTCTGAGACCATCAACCCACCCTCCAATACATTGGTTAAAAAAGACTGAGGCCCAGAGAATGGAAAGTGGAATGACTCGTCTGAGATAGAGTGCAAGGCCCCTTACTGATGCTGCCTTGGACCAGGGGGACCAGAGCGGCATCCAGCAAGTCCGTCTGCTCCTCACACTTTCCCAGGTCACAAAGATGAGTTCTCAAGAAAGGGGTGCAGAAACCTATGGTCTTCCATGTCACCGGATCTGAGTTTAAATCCCACTATGCCAATTATGGCTGTGAAACTCAGTGCGGGGCGGTGACCTTCTTGAGCCTTGGCCTATTCCTCTGTAAGTGGGAAGGACTTTTGGGATGGAATGTTTAAGACAATGCCCCTGGAAGTGCCCACCTCAGTAGGCATTCAAAGTGTTGGCTCTTACTGTTGTCACCCATCAGGGATGCACAGGTGACCAAGTGTATGGTGATTACACTTCCAGGTCCCCTCACCCTCCATAGCCACACTCAGTGGTGGGAGGTGTTTAGGCAACTGCTCTGAATGCAGATCCCCTAGCACAGGACCCCTATCCTTCTCCAGCAAAGGGCCAGCTTTGATTTTTAGCAGTGGCTTTAGCCTAAGAACACTCTTATTCAATAATCCCCTCAGGTGGGGAAGCCCAAAGACAGCGGGGATCCCTCAGATAAATCTTTAGGTCAAACAGCTTCCTGTCCAGTGTTCATAGACAAACACATGAAGCTGATTGCTTGGCCTTGGCTCTAGCCCTGGCTCTGGCCTAAGCCACTTCAGCCAGCCAGTCATAGCTCTTTCATGGGCCTCAGTTTTCCTTTCTGTAAAATGGGGGCATGACTTCACAAGATGATCTGAGGTGGCTTCCAGTCCTAAAATACTCCAGGAGACTGCAGCTGGAGGGGGCCTGCTGAGCTGTGACTTTCCAAACCAAATTCAATGAGAACACCACCCCCAACCCAGACCTTTGACCTCTTCCATCCATACCTCCAACCAGCTGGAAGGCACTGCTGAGGACATCCAAGGAGCACACGAAGAAGTAGAGAAATGCCAGAAGTAAAATAAATTTCCCAATCCCTTGGAAGACACAGAGAATCTTCCCTTTGGTGTCTCTCTCTGGGGGAGGGGAAAAGGCATGGAGGCTTTTAGTGTCCGAAACACTGAGAAGTTTGACAATGAGCTCAGAACTCCCCCACCTCCCCTCCCAGCCAGGCAGCTGTAATCTTATGGATCACAAGACCTAGAGATGGGATGTGTCCACGGCTACAGTTTTCAAAGCAATTACCACTGTACTCCATTTAATTGAAACCTGTGGTGAAATGTCTCTAAAGCATTTGGCTCTGGGACGAGGGGCCAGTGGGCCCTGGGGCACACACAGGCCAAGCCGGGTACATGCTTGTGCTGGGCTGAACCCGGGTCACTGATGAGACGTTAAGAGCACTTGCCCCTTGCTAAGCGTGGGGTCAGAGATAATGGCTGTCCTAAGCACCTTGAGAACCACACAGAATACTTTCTACAAAGTGGCCGCAAGGCAGCCATCACAGACTCCATCTGGGACGGCTTGGGCCCTCATGCATCCTGGAAGGCTACCTCCTTGGTGGCTGTTTTCGACCCTCACTTTTAAAGTGGTTCTCACTTCCTCCCAGCTCCTTTACCCTCCCAGCTGTCTGATCCGCACAGACCTCAAACCCTGCCTGGAAAAGAAGTACAGCATTTGCTTGCACCCCAGCTGTTCTGTCTGTAGAGTCTGTCTTCTGCAAGCCTTCCCTGACACCCACATTTAGGCGAGGGGACTCCTCTCCCCCGACCCCCGGGGCTCTCGGAGGCAGGGCCTCATCTATTTACTGCTGCATCTGCAGCACTGAGCAGTACCTGGGACCTGGTTCAGCACAGGATGGATTATAAAGATCAGCGCAGGGTCTGGCCTGGTCATAACCCTGGTGCCGGCCCACGTTTGTTGAATGAATGAATGAAAGAACAAAAACATCCCCCGGTCACCACAGGATGCTTGACTCTTAAGCTGGGTGGCATCCCCTAGCCAGGACCTTTGCTCAAACAATGGAAGGGAGAGGCCAACACGAAGGAGGTGACGCTGTGAAGCTGGTAACCTCAATCCCTTGCCGACGGGCAGTCCCCTCCCGCCTGCCCCGGCTGGCCTCGTTTACCTGACCACTTGATCCCCGTGTCCTGAAGCTCAGGCAGGTTCCAGGGGTCTTCCACCACCGTGGGCTCCTCTATCAGTGCCATGGTAGAATCAGAGGGCAGAAGTTCAATCTTGGTGACAGGGGTGTCGGTGTCATCTGCCCAAACAGGCAGGGAAGACGATGAGAAATGAGACACCAAGCCTGGGTCTCCTGGTGTCCTCCCAGGGGGCCAGCCCAGGGCTGGAGGGGTGGCACTTACTTTTGCCGGTCTCCTTGCCTTTTGCGGGTGTGGTGGACTGCTGACCGGCGACCCCTTCGATGTATTTATCCGAGTTAGGCTGGGCATTTTCCAACTCAGGCCAAGGAGCCATGGTCTGTGGATGGGAAAACAGCTTACAGAAGTAGCCACTGAAAGGAGGCACACTCAGTTTCTGTGACAAGAAGGGCCAGTGGTTGCAAAGATTTGGAGGAGTTAAGGGATTTCGTCCTTATACCTTCTAAGTATGGACCCTTAAGCATCATATTTCACACCTCTGTAGGCCTCCCTCAATCGCTCACCCAGGCTGTCACTAAGTCAAACCACTGTTTCCAATTTTTCCAAAGCCACAAATCTATATACATCAGTTATCTTCCTTTGATTGCTCTAACGTCTGTCTTGGCCTCTGTCTTGACTCTCTCCCTTAGTCTGAAAGGGAACACGAACCCATTCATCTTCATCAACTTGTGGTACCACCAAGTCCTCACAACCCTCCAATGGGCTCCCCACCTGCTGCTCATTAAGGGACAAGTTCAACTGCAGATCTGCGCCAAACCTCATCCAGTGGACTTAATGTACACACTGATACACATTCTACCTGCTACTGGGTCTTCTATGAGAAGCGTGACACATTACATCTGGTTCAAAACCCACAGGAGCCACTTCTCAGTGGGTGTGTGTTTAGGCAAGTCCCTTTATGCCTCTGAGCCATCTATAAAATGGGGACAATTCTTCATGCTTTGCAGGGTTATGAGATTAATAGCGATGCCTAGAAAGTGCCCGGTAAATAGTAGCAATGATTACTATGCCATGCTGCTTGGATTAACGACCCTTCGTCAGAACTACATTCTTCCCAGCCTTTGATAGAGACTTCCTCATAACCCATTTTCTGAACAAAGCCTTTCTCAGTTCCATGGAGAGGAAGCCTGGCTCCCGACAAGCCGGGACGTCCACTACTCGCAGTCCTTGTCCTGACACACCAGACAATGCTGCCCAAAGGACTGGAACGAACAATTCACAGGAAAGGAAGTACAAGCGGCTAAAATACTTATTACAGAATAGGCGTTCAGCCTCATCGGGACCCAAGATATGCAAACCAAAACAGTGAGATAACTTTCAACTATCAGATTAGCAAAAAATAAATAAAAATTCAAGTATAATATGTCACTCTGGAGAAGATGCAGTGAAATAAGCACAGCTGAAGCTCTGGAAAGCAGCTGGCGAAATGCCTCAAATGCCCTACATTTTTCAAACATCTCTGACTCGATAATTTTCACTTCTAGGAATTAAGAATCTAGGAAAAATGGATAACTAATAAGAACCTGCTGTATAAAAAAATAAAATTAAAAAAAAAAAAGATTCTAGGAACATTTTTTTTTCCCTCAGAAAATCAAAACGACCTGCTTTGCTCTGATCACCTCTTTGGAGAGGGTTTCCCAGAACCTTTGTCTATTCATTTCCTTTCCTATTTTTCTTCAATAGATCTATTTCCTGCCTACCAGAATGTAAGC
This sequence comes from Neophocaena asiaeorientalis asiaeorientalis, assembly GCF_003031525.2. Lineage (NCBI taxonomy): Eukaryota > Metazoa > Chordata > Mammalia > Artiodactyla > Phocoenidae > Neophocaena > Neophocaena asiaeorientalis. Next base: position 2,935,558 of record NW_020173231.1, on the reverse strand, counting down.
CCTTCCAAGAGAGGGAGCTTTGTCTTACTCATAACTGCATCCTCAGCGTCTACAGCTCTGCCTGGGACATTGACAGTGCCCAATAAATATTGGTTGATGAATGAATGTGATACAGGCCAAAATGCACTATATAACTTACAGGGTGAAAAATAAAAACAGGAAACTATTGTATTAACTATGGTACATCCATACAGCATAATAGCATGCCATTAAAAATGTTATAAAGAACCAGCAAAACAAACCAAAAAACAAAAAAAACCCAGGCAAATGTTTTAGATGAATTGTGAATAAAAGGCACATTTATGTCCCATTCACAGTATGATCTCAGTAAGGAACCAGCAATGTTCCATGGGGTTCAGAGTGGGTGATAGGATTGTCTGTGATTATTTTCTTCTATCTGAACTTTCCATATTCTTTTAAGAGATGCAGCCCAACCCCCAAACCCACAAAGGTAAAATGGTTCAGGACACCTGTATTGTTACTGTCACTCATACTGACAAAGCTAGAAGTTAAAAGAAGCTGATTCTGTGAGTCCCCATCATGAGAGGATTTCGTGAATTTGTTTGGCCCAGGGAACTATTCGACTTCCCCCATGCAGTTGCAGCGCATGGCACGCACTTCTGCGATCACAGGGAACATCCCGCAGTCATTGACTTCCAGGAAGGCATAGGCCAGGTCTTTCCTTTCAGCTTAAGAAGCACCCAGCACAGGGCCTGACACACAACAGGCCTCGTGCACTTTCTGAGCAGTATGCCGGGACCTGCCTCACCAGCAAAACCCAATACTTATTGAGCCAGGCTGTGCCCCACCTCACTGCCACCCATGCAGGGAGGTGTTTTTATTCTCCCATTATACAGATGAAGAAACTCAAGCACAAGGAGACTTATAACTTGCCCGAGGTCCCACATGGTAGAGCCTTGGACACAGGTCAGTTTGAATCCAGAGTATCCTGCAGCCACTCAAGCATGTGTCCTACTGGTGTGACTCATCTGGCACTCCATCACACATTACTGCAATACCTTTCAATTGATTTCTGATAACAACAACTATCACTTTAATGAGTACCAAAGAGGTGCCAGGGGCTGTGCTGGTGCTTGACATATATTATGTCATTTAGTCTTCGGGCAAGAAAGAGGTCGTGAGCATCACCATTTACAAATGGGAAAAAACTGGAGCTCCAAGATGTTTAAGCAACTTGTTCAAAGTCACCCAGTAGGTGAGTGACAGAGCCAGTTTTTAAACACGGCTCCACCTGTCAGTGAGGCTATGGGCCATATCCCCAATATCTTTGGCTGTGACAGACATATCTTCCTGGAGCACTGCTTTAATCCACACAATTGGGGCAAAGGGCATGTTAAATAATGTGACCAGTGGATGATTTACATTTGACTAATCCTATGAAGGGTTATTGTGATGATCAAGTGTGTCATGTTTTAAAAACTCTCAGAACAGTGACTGACATATTGTAAACTTTGTGTGATTATCATGGATCATACTAAAATGAGCATGGACATATTATAGTACAAAATGCAAGATGTATAATTAAAAATTAAAGGAAAGAAAACAGAACACAAAAAACTGCTTTGAGCTTGCAACTGGCTGTTCTGGGCTTACTCACAGACCTCCAAGGATTTAAATATCTGCCTCTCTGCTCTTGGGGGCATTCTGAAGGAAAAATTTGGAAATTGCAACCTTCTACCATCTTTCTCTCTCTTATAATCTTAATTCACCCTAGAGTTGTTCTCCTATCATTTATGCACACTTATACTGCCTTCTCAACTAGAATTTAAGTTTTAGAGGGCAGAAACCCTGTTAGGATTTTCCTCCCAGCATTCAGTAGACTACACATAGTAGGTACTGTACATTTGTGAATGGAGGAGTCAACATATAGGGTTTGCTGAGGGAAACCCTAGAAGGTCTGCTGTGTCCTAGACCCACATTGATCATGACCAGGAAACAAATCAAGCCTGAATCTTACTGATGAGCGCTGTTCCTCATTACCATATGCAAGTTGGGTTGGCCAAGATCTGCTGGATGGAGCAACTGTATCAAGAAGCTGCAACCAGGATGTCACAGCAGTGCCACCTGGGAAATTCTCATCAGCAGTAAGGTGCTATTATTTAAACTGTTTCCGGTGACTGGATTTCTGACTGATCAGAATCATTTTCTTTCAAGAAGTGAACAAAGCGTCCAGCGAACTCAGAAACAGACACGTCTATGGTCTGACATCCAAGTAATTCACAATAATACCAGCAACAGAATGGGCAGACACCCATTTCCACTGAACTGGACAGAAAGGAGTAGAATATGGCTGTAAGGGATCCCACAAGCTAGGGTACCTTGAATGCTTCCTCTGTGCAAGGCCTGTGCTGGCTTCCTTCCCTTCCAGGTCCTGGGTCCTCATTTACTATTAATCAGCGTCACCAAGAAGCAAAGGCAACTTTCTTTTTTTTTTACTGTCTCTTTTTTTTTTTTTTACTGTCTCTTTTTTTTTTTTTTACTGTCTCTTTTTTTTTTTTTTTGCGGTACGCAAACCTCTCACTGTTGTGGCCTCTCCCGTTGCGGAGCACAGGCTCTGGACGCGCAGGCTCAACGTCCATGGCTCCCGGGCCCAGCCGCTCCGCGGCATGTGGGATCTTCCCGGACCGGGGCACGACCCCGTGTCCCCTGCATTGGCAGGCAGACTCAACCACTGCGCCACCAGGAAAGCCCCCGCAAAGGCAACTTTCTAATGAAATTCTCTACTCTTCCTTCCTGGAAATCTTGCTTCCCCTACTCCAAGTTCAGCCATTTGTCAGAAGCCCAAATCCCCTTTACAAATTTTCCCTGATGAAGCAAATCATTTCTCCTCATCCAGTTCAGTAGGCCCTCCTTATCCTTGGCTTCTGCATCTACGGATTCAACCAACCACAGATGGAAAACATTCAGGGGAAAAAACATATTCCAGAAAGTTCCAAAAAGCAAGAGCTGAATTTCCAGCACACAGGCAACTATTTCCGTAGTGTTTACGTTGTATTTACAACTATTTACACAGCATTTACACTGTATTAGGTATTATAAATAATCTGTCTAGAGATGAGTTAAAGTATATGGGAGGATCGCATTGGTTATGTGCGAATATTACACCATTTTATACACGGGACTCTGGGAAAGTCCTGGAATCAATTCCCGCAGACACCGAGGGACCACTGTTCTTCATTTCCTGGTACATTCATCTACTCCACCATCACTCACTGGGCATTCACCGTGCTAGTCGCCTGCAGGTAAGGAGAGGAGGTGCAGGTCCACACACCGAAGCACTGTCCCCCAGAGGGGCAGGCAACGAGGAGTCATCTAACCCAGCCCAGGACATTCTGAGGCAGCTGCCCCCCCACTCGCCGGCTCCCAGCCCTCCCCCACCCCGCACCTCCGCACCACCACGCTCCCCACTCCCCCACGCCCCAGCTCAAGTTGCTCTTCTCAGGACCTGGAAAGTGGGGAAATGCAGGCCACCTGGCACCCAACCACTGCATTAGGCAGCGTGGCTGTGGAGCCCCATTCTCCCGGACTCCCCAGCCAGCAAAGACCCAGCGCTCCAAGTAGGCTCACCCCACAGATTTGGAGTAAAGGAGGGCTTGGAGCAAACGGCCCATGATTAGTCCCGAGACTAGGCAGCTGTTCAGTACGCTGATACCCTAGCGCTTGTCACATAGCACTGCTTGTCACGTAGCACCGGGAGAGAGAGAACCATGCAGTAGGTGAGGGCCTTGCAGAGCCCTGCCACTCACTGTGTGTGACCCTGAGCCTCGGTTTCATCATCTCAAAAATGGGGAGAATACTCACTGAGCTGTTGTGAGACTAATTGATTAATGAGTGTAGGTGAGGTCCCGGGCACTGTGCCTGGCAGAGTGATCACTCAGAACTTTGTGAAATGAATTGCATCACAAACAATGAACAGCCTCAACCCCACTTTGCCCCAGAGCATAAGCTCTTCATCTCAGTGCACAGCTGAGTGGACCTCGGTAAATATTTGCGCTGACAAATGAATCCAAAGCACCTAAGAAAAAAGGATCTAACGTTTGTTTTGCCACGGGGAGTGCCCTATGTGATCTGTGACCTCATTAAATCTTATAATAAGGAAGTCTTCTTTCCAGTTTACAAAGAAACTGAGGCACAGAAAAAATTTAAAAGTCCCACAGTGAGACTTCCCTGGTGGTCCAGTGGTTAAGACTCCGCGCTCCCAATGAAGGCGGTGCAGGTTCGATGCCTGCTGAGGGAACTAAGGACTCACATGCCCCACGGTGCGGCCGAAAAAAAAAAAAAAGTCCACAGTTACCTAGGGTTAGTCAGGATTTCAACCCAGGACTGCTGGTTCCAAAGCCGGAGAGGCTTTCGATAGAACTCTCAGCCAGGTGCCAAGACAGGAAGGAGCAGTTATGCTCTGGGCCGCATCAAAGCAGCAAGGCGCCTCAGGTCCAGGCTCAGTGGGGGCTCTGAAGGTGTCTGAGATAGCTGGCTGGGCTCAACACCTCTGCAGGGGTCACTCTTGCCTAGTCATCCAGACAGCTGGAAATGCCAGCTAAGATGCTCTAACGGCAGGCTGCTGATTCCCTACAAAAGGCTCAGGCATAGCAGAGGCCTGGATTCGGCATACGCCAAGACTTTTAGTAGGCACTGGCCAGACAGAAGATGTAGCCTGAATCTGAGGCCACTACTCCCAGGGGTGTGGCAAACACTAGCCTGTCTGGAACCCGATTCCCTTGGGAAGCGGTTTGCGGGCCCGAGGGTCCTTGGAGCCTGTGTTCCTCTCCAAAGGTTTTCTCCCATCCCTATTCCTCCGATTCAGCTGTTCCCTCTCCCCGCCTTCCCCCAAGGTTGTACTCTAGCACTCTCCTGCTACCTGCCAAAAGGAGAGAAGGGTAAAGTCATCCCTTTTGGCAGTTTGGTACTAATACCCAGGCACAAGATTAGTGACTATGACTGCACATCTGCTCCCTTGCCCCCGCCCCAAGCTCCTCCCTATAATTGAGCTGGCTGTATTGATAACTCTTTGGGCTCAATTTCCTGCATCCACATGTGTACCCAATGCCAAGAGGGACTCTTGTAGGCCAAGGAAAATAAACTGCTCAGCCTTCTCAGACCTGGGCAGCAGGGCAATGTAGGGCACCTGGAAGTCACCCAACCCCTATGCTCTGCATTGTCTGAGCCTCTCCAACCAGGACCTGTTCTGGGGCCACCTGCGATCAGAACAGCAGCAGCTCAAGGCCATCTGAAGAAGTGGGGAGAGGAGGAAGGAGGCCCGGGGCATCCTCCTGCTCAGAGACCTCAATACGCAGGCATTTTGGCATTTTCCCACCGGGCTGTGGCCTCCACAAGCACAGGGAGAATGACCTTGAGCTCCCAGCACGCAGGGCAGTGTAGACAGTGTCTGCCAGCCAAATACTTACTGAGTGATTTGTGTCAGGCACTGCAGTAAGCCCTGTTCACAAATTAACCTGTTGAATCTCACAAGCACTTGATGTATTCCTGTCAATTTGCTTGATTTATACCTTAGTACCAATGTTATCCCCATTCTACAGAAAAGGAAACCGAGGCACAAAGAAATGAGTTGCTTCAAGTCGCACTAAGCCTTCAGAGACAACTCCAGTTTGGGTATTCTGACTCCAATGTTCTCAATGGGCTCAAGAAATATTACCTTATACTTTGAAAGAATGACCAAGACTTCAAAAATTCCCAAGAGGGCAGTGGTTACTTTCCTTCAGCTTCCTCTAGCCATCACAAAGCAAAATAATCCCCAGAGAACACAGTGGTGGAGGAGGGAGGCATGTGAGACAGAGAATCAATTGGATCCGTTTTACCTTGATGAAAGGCTTTAGACTTTTGAAGACATGCACTAATAGGATTTTAAAAAGATGTTTACGCTACTGCTTTAAACTAAGGCCCTCTTACCAAACCACACCCCCCTTCATAGTGTGCTTCCGATCTGTATTTATAATATTTTAAAATAAATCCTGCAATTAACTTATAACCATATCAATTATTTTGTAATTTGGGGGGGCAGAGGTTTAAAAGGGCTAATTTATAAAAGATAAGCATCTATAAACATCTTGCAATCTTTTTGCAGCCTTCTTTCTGTACTGTTTTGCATTTTTAAATTCACTGGGATGAATTACTTCTCTGGGATGCCCTGACTACTCCCAGCTGATACTGCCTTTCTGTCCCCAGGGGGGAGTTGAGGGCAAGGCGGGAGGAAGGCGGGGTGGAAGGTAGCTAAAAATTAAAATTTTATTCTAAATCACTGATCCTGAGAAGATGTTTTCTTCATTAAAGTGAATTCAGGCTACAATTATGTCTGACTCGAATCTAACAGCAATAACCCAGACATCTATCCTCCTGCCACTGGGGACTTGTTTCAGTGAAACAGTTGAGTGACTTAGGGTGGATTTTGGAGGGGGCAGTTTAACACCCAAACCTTTACAAAGCATGCAGTTCCCAAAGTTACAAAAATAGAGAAAGAGATCATTATCAGCTAGTTGGCCTGGCAGGGGCCAGAGATTCAAAGACACTTAACAATCTGAAACAATGGTTACTGCCATGAGGCACAACTTTTTCAAGAACACTCAACTGACAACAGGTTAAAGAATTCCAGCACAGGAGCCAGGAAGGGAAAAAGTCAAACAGGGCTGGAGCAAGCAGAGCTAACACAAATCTCTTGGTGAACCTAAACAGGCAGGAAGAGGGGATTCTAAGTGATGAAATCCACAAGCCACCTCCGTGAAACCAGCAAGTTTGAGAAAGTTGAAGTGATGAAATCCACAAGCCACCTCAGTGAAACCAACAAGTTTGAGAAAGTTGCCTTCTCATTAAGGAAAAAGGAGAGACTCTCTTCACCTCAGCACCAGCTACCCAGGGCATCTGAAGACTGAATTAACTCCACTCCACATGCCTCCCTTTCTGACCTGGAGATGCTTGAGCTCCCCCACACAACCACACCTTACACACATCTCCCCAGCCCGCCAGCCTGGTACCTTGACTCCGAAAACACTGAAAAACTGTGGGCTCTGTTTTCCATACAAGCAGAAGGTTGCCTGATGCTGCCTGCCCCGATGGGACCAGCAAACCCGGACTGTATCTTGCAAGTCACTTTAGATAAATAACCCTGCCAACTAGAACAGTAGCACGTGGAAGTCACACTGGGGGAGGCACGGCATCACTGGACAGCCACCCAAACCTGGAATTTTCAGCGAAGGAAAGACAGCAGAAAAGACAGACCATTCTGTTCCCCTTCTTGTAAAGAGGGAGAAACTGAGGTCCAGGGACCTCCCTCAGATCACACAGCTAGTTAATGACCAAAAAGAGAGCCCACTAGTCCTGATTCTACGGCGTAGGAATCCCCAAGTATGCCACTACTAAGAGTGTAGTCATAGGAGCTGAAATAATAACAGCGGCAACAGTAAGTAGAAACAGTAAGAAGAAAAAGAAAAATCTGAAAATTTGGGGGAGGTTATGTTTTTCTCTTCCAAGCCCAAAGCCAGCGAAGTTCCTTGAGGTCAGGATAGAGGGAGATCTAAAAGAATTAAGTAAATTAAAAGTGAATTAAGGTTCTTTCAAGAGCCAGAAGGGAGGAGGAAGCGCCCTGACCCCAGCGGCGGTACTCACCGGCACTCTGCGCAGGTAATGGACCCGAGCAGGCACCCAGGTGGAGCGCGGCGCGCTGATATATATCAGGAAGGTGTTGCGCAAAAAGGCCGGCGGCAGCTGCAGTCATCACGCCCCTCGCACATTCCAGGACCGCCTGCGGCCGCCGCCGAGGCACTACTTACCCTCCGGCTTAATGAGCCCATCGTGACCTCGCCCGCTGCAACGAGGAAAGAGGCGGCCGGGCTGCGGGGAGAAAGCTCAGGCGCCCCCCCGCCCCGCTCCCGAAAGGCGGCCAATGTCCCAGCGCCCAGAGCCCCCGGCTGCTGCACGCCCGCCCCGCCCCGTCGCAGGCCGCCCGAGATCCCAGCCAAGGCGGTTTAGGGGGTCTCCCTGTCCCCGGCTTCCTCCTCCCCAAGAACCTGAACCTTCTAGTTTAGCTCCTCTAAGGCTGAAGAGGTCAGAGACGTTGAGACATAGATAGAAGCCAACTGGAAACTCAGGGACAAATCTTTCCAAACAAAGCCAGGATTGTTCGCCTTATCAGGCTCCGGGATGCTTTCTGCCCTAGTAGCTTGGAGTCGGTAGTCAGACACTTGGCCAGCTGGAGCCCTGGGTCTGAGACAGGTCGGTGCTGGCTTAGCCAGGCTGAGAAAGGCGAGGAGGGCTGATCTCACCGCCAGAACGTCCTGCCTGCCTGTCCCGGCTTTGGCAAACGGTGGCCCTTATTTCACCTTCCGCTGTGCCCTGTATTCCCTGTGTGACCACACATGTTTCTCCATACTGGCTTTGAGAAGACCTGTCCCAGGGAGAGCCCATCATGACACTTATCAAAGCAGCAGCTCATTTATGTGTGGAGCAAACACTTCCTCCAGGGCCCACACAATGCCTTCCTTGGGGTAAGAGTGGTTCCCTTTCCAGCTGAGGTTAGAGTGGGTAGTGAGCATGACATAGGATTACTCAGGATTTGCTGAGCCGGGATCAAACTTGGGTTTTATTCCAATACCCAGGCACTCTCCCGCTGCCAACTGGTCTTGATTTTACATCCGAGGAAAGGGAGGCTTAGCAAGTTTATGAGTTGCCCAGTAGCCCACAACAAATAGTGGAAGTGCCCCATTGGAACTAGGTTGGTTTCATTCCAAAACCAAGAGCTCTCCCCACCATAAGGGGAAAAAAGTCAGGAGTGCTGCTTCCAGGGATCCACAGAGCAAGGCTCTCCCTGAGGCTGAGAAGTCAGTGGTTACACATACTAACGCTGGGGTCAAACTGCCTGAGACCAGTTTCCTGTTCTGCCCCTTGCTTTTTCCCTGCCTTCATTTGCTTGTCTATAAAATGGAAATAATGAACACTCTCTGTGAAAATGAGCTAAAATATTTATAGCACATAGAACAGTACTTGGCACAGGAAGAGTCCTCAGTACACGTTAACTGTTAAAAGTTTCACTGGGAACCTCTCGTGTTGGGAGATGAGGGGGAAGCTTTGATTAGACTTATCTGGAACCTTGGGACTCTGAGGTCATTCTCCACAGACTCAAATGCTGGTCACATCAGTCCAAGGGCTGAGACATATTGCTTGGAGAGTGGGCACTAGAAATTAAATCAGGTCAGCCTGTTCTTATTAGAGGGATAATGATTTTGCCAGTGGGCGCTGGTCTTAAAAGCCGGCCCTTAGAGACTGTGAGCGAGCAGCACCTTTCCAGGGAGTGACTTCTAAAGCAGAGTCCACCAGTGATAGGCGCTGGCAGGTGCTCACTGGGCTCAGCTCCACCTCCAGCCCTAGG
>NW_020173231.1:2870648-2926083 GCF_003031525.2 Neophocaena asiaeorientalis asiaeorientalis | reverse complement strand
TTCACAATTAGGGCAGGTCTTAATTGGACATTCATCCCGCTGAGCCTCCCCCAGTAACTGTGGGCTTTATATGGGGTATGGATCTAACTGTGTTCACATTGCCTTCATATCACTCCCAACAAGGAGCTGACAGATGGGAATTTCAAAAACTTGGAGAAGGTCTCAGGTCTCCCTTTTATGTTCCAGTTGAAAAGGCAAAATGCTGTTTCAATCAGGAGGCTTTTTTTTTTTTTTTAAGGAGAAGGGATTTCATTTATAGATCAGGGATGATATCTGTTTGATTCTAGTTTGGGATTGTCGGGTTTCGTATTACTTTGTACAGTGAAGAGAAAGGGTGGGTGGTGTATGTGCGTATAACTCTAGAATCTGTCCCTTTAGCGGAACATATTTTCCTATCTTCATTCCAAATCTGATGCTATCACCATTTAGCATTTTAAAGTACAGCCCATGTTTACCCGTAAGCTTATAAACTACTTTCCTTCAGCATAACCTTGTTTGCCTGCTGTTGTCCTATAAAGTAGAATTGACTGAATGCCACGATATTATGAAGGTGGATGTGAGGCCCACCTAGAGATCACATAGTGTCTTGCTCAAAGCTACAACACTCTGAGCTAATATGTGTCCACATCCCTTACTGAGTCTCTGGGGCCAGATGTATTTCAGAATTCAGGAATTTACATTTTTAGAAAGATGCAGATACTCTAATGGGACCTGGGCAGCATCCTGTAATCAAACTTGTTGATATTTTTACTGTAAAAATGTATAAATAGTGGCGCAGTGGTTGAGAGTCCGCCTGCCGATGCAGGGGACACGAACTCGTGTCCCGGCCCAGGAAGATCCCACATGCCGCGGAGCGGCTGGGCCCTTGAGCCGTGGCCGCTGAGCCTGCGCGTCCGGAGCCTGTGCTCCACAACGGGAGAGGCCACAACAGTGAGAGGCCCGCGTACCGCAAAAAAAAAAAAGTATAAATATTGGTAATAAGTGGAATAAATTTGATTTTATACATCAGGTTAGGGCATTAAATGGGTTTTTAAACTGCAGATTAGAGATCATGACTGTTTTTTTTTTTTTCGGCCACAGCCAAGTATTTTACATTTATTTATAATATTTTACATATGTAGGGTAATTCACATTACCTATACATGTGTTCCATTTACCTATGCTTTTATTATAAACATTTTAATTTTTAAAAAATTTTTTATATTTTTGGTTGCACCGCACGGTTTGTAGGATCTCAGTTCCCCAACCAGGGATCAAACCCATGTCCCCTGCAGGGGAAACATAGAGTCCTAACTACTGGACCAAGAGGGAATTCCCCATAAGCATTCTTAAACTGCAGAAAAGTGGAAATATTTTTACACTGAACACCTATATACATACTACCTAGATTTAGTAATAAATATTTTACTATACTACTTGCTTTCATTAGATAGCTGTCCATCTATCAATTCTTCTATTAGTCCACTATTCTGGCTTAATTTTTCATCAGTTTACTTCAGCGATAAATTCTTCAGCATGCATATTATTAACCAGAGTTCAGTATTTCTTTCTGGTTTATTTTCTAGGTAAAATTTACGTAAATGAATGTGAATTGTACATCTTGACAAATACGTATGCTTGTGAACTCAAACTCCTATCAAGATATAGAGTATTTCTACCATCCTAAGAAATCCCCTCATACCTCTTCCCAATCAATAAATCTAAACTCTCCCTCCCCAAAAGACATGACACTTACAACTGTTTTCCACCAGAGATTAGTTTTTCCTGTTCTCAAACTCCAAAAAAAGGGAGTTGTAGAATATGCGCTCTCTTGTGAAAGACTTGACTCATTCAGCCTAATGTGGTGTGTATTAGTAGCTTTTTTACTTTTTAAATTGAGGTATAACTGACATATAACATTATATTAGTTGCAGGTGTACAACACAATGATTCACTATTTGCCTAAAAAGTGAAATGATCACTACAATAAGTCTGGCTAACATCCATCCCCATACATAGTTACAAGATTTTTTTTTTATGATGAGGACTTTTAAGGTCCTTTATTGAGTGCTTACTGTGTGCAATTACTGTTGTAAATTACATGTACAAAGTCATTAATCCTTATAATATTACGAGCTAGATATAAAGGCCGGGAAACGGGGCCCCAGAGAAGTCAAACAACTTACCCTAATGTTACAGGACTAGTAGGTGGCAGAATTAAGATCTTAACCCAGTTAACCAATTTCAATCACAGAATCAGCAAAGTTTTTTGCTACTTTCTTACCTCATTTTCCTTATACTATACAGATATTTGGTTGCCCAGAGGACTTGTGTGATGAAAGGGATGAAATAAGACAGGGAACCCAGAAACACATATGGATACTTGCCTTACAACAATATCACTGCAGAGCAGTAGGGTAAAGGAAATCTGCAATAAATGGATATCCAAATGGGAGCAAGTGAAATACTCTCCACCTATACACCCACACCCTGCCTCCGCCACACAGGAATTTATCTAGAGGTAAAAGGCAAAACAATAGGACTTCTAGAAGACAAAATAGGCAGTCATGAACTCAAGGTAGGAAAAGACTTCTTCAGTAGCATACAGGATGCGTTAACCATAAAGAAAAAGATAATTTGAGAGAGTGAAAAGGCCAACCAGAGTCAAGGGAAAGATTTGGAACACATATAACTGACTAAAGGCTTATTCCAAAATATGTAAAGAATGCCTGTATATCAAGAAAAAAGAATCCAATTGAAAAATGATCAGGAATTCCCTGGCATCCCAGTGGTTAGGACTCCATGCGTCCACTGCAGGGGGCGCAGGTTCGCTCCCTGGTCAGGGAACTAAGATCCTGTAGGCCGCGTGGCGCAGCCAAAAAAAAAAAGAAAAATGGTCAAGACTACAACAGGGACTTCACAAATGAAGATAGTTAATAAACACATTAAAGGTTTATTTATCACAATTGAGGGGAATGCAAATTGAACCACGGTGAGATTTAAACCCAGTGTGGCCTCTGCCCAAGAGAAAGGTGCACCTATGTTCACCAAAATGCATACACAAAATAGCCCACAAAATGGCTTGAATGTCCATTTACATTCATAGAATGGAATATTAACTGTGAAACACTCCTACAATGAAATACTATTAGGAAATTGACATTTTTTGTAGTCAAAAGTTGTCAAATAATATGCCTCAATGAAAATGAACAATTTATTTATTGTTCCATGGAACTAAACGGATAAGTCTCATCTCACAAACATAATGTTAAGTTAAAGAACTAAAGGTTTGGGACTTCCCTGGTGGCGCACTGGTTAAGAATGCAGGGGACACAGGTTCGAGCCCTGGTCCGGGAAGATCCCACATGCCTTAAAAAAAAAAAAAAAAAGAACTAAAGGTTCATACTGTTTGATTCTACTTATAGAAAAGTCCCAAACCAGCCAATACTAAATCTTAGTGTTCAGTAATGCATGCCTTAAGTGGTAAAACTCTGAAGAAAAGAAGCAAAGACTGGGAATTCCCTGGTGGTCCAGTGGTTAGGACTTGGTCCTTCCACTGCAGGGGGCATGGGTTTGATCCCTGGTCAGGGAACTAAGATCCCACAAGCTGCACAGCACTGCCAAAAAAAGAAGTCAGGTAAAGGTCACTTTGGTGGGAAGGAGGGAGTAAGAGGGAAGGAACATTAGGGGATTTCTGAGGTGTTGACAATCTTCTTGGTTGTAGCTGTTTGTTTTGTGATAAATTCTTGATTTATACTAATCCTGTGTATCTTCTTCTATGAATATGTCACAATTAAAAATTTCATTGGTGTTAGGGAGGAAAGCAGGGAAGAGGGTACATTCTGAGTTATCTCACTGAGTTGAAAACTTTTTTTTTTTTTTGCGGTTCGCGGGCTTCTCCCCCCTTTGGCCTCTCCCATCGCTGAGTTGAAAACTTTTTTTTTTTTTGCGGTTCGCGGGCTTCTCACCGCTGTGGCCTCTCCCATCGCGGAGCACAGGCTCCGGACGCGCAGGCCCAGCGGCCGTGGCTCATGGACCCAGCCGCTCCGCGGCATGTGGGATCTTCCCGGACTGGGGCACGAACCCACGTCCCCTGCAGTGGCAGGCCCACTCCCAACCACTGCGCCACCAGGGAAGCCCAATCCTTTTAAAACCAGTAAGTTTGAGCCACTTACTGGCTATGTCACATAAATGTTTAGTCATCAGCAGAGCTAGTACTTTTATGTGGCTTGCTCTGTCCAGGATGCTTAACCAATTGTTGGTTCATCAATTGGCCCCATACACAGAGAGCAGGGAGAGACCAAAGAGGCAGCCACCTTCAGATTGATAGGTGGCAGGTTTAATAAGCTAGGGAACTCACATATGAGGCTTGTCTTGGGCAGCTGCAGGACAAGTAGATTTCTGCAGCCACCCTCCAGAATCTTAAAAGTTTATATGGAAGCCTTAAATGGGCTCAGTCCCATATACCACCCAGATGGTCTCAACAACACTTTACTCTCCCAAGGCTGTGTCCTTGGACCAGTTCCCACCGTGGGAACAGTTGGCAGAATGTACATTCCAAGGACAGGGGAGGGGGTGAGGAGCCTCCAATTGCCTGGGTCCAGCTCGTGGGTCAAATGGCAGTCACGTCCTCTCTATTACCTCCTCTAACACCAATTATGTGATAAACTTTTAAAACAGAACACACAGACTTTCCTGCCGGAAGCAAACTGAATATAACAACTTCCTCATGGCTTATTGACTTATGATCATTTTACGAAATCCAATGACAATTCCATAACTCCTTAAGCACTTCAGAGCTGTTTTTATATCCTAAATAGGTCCAGACTGCTACTGCGCTTTAAAATTTTTCCTGTGTGCGTATGTGTATCTGTGTGTATATATCTGTATGTATGTGTATATATATATATATATACGCACACATATATATACTTTAAAAAAATTTTTTTATAAATTTATTTATTTACTTATCTTTTTATTTTTGGCTGCGTTTGGTCTTCCTTGCTGTGCATGGGCTTTCTCTAGTTGCGGCAGCTTCTCTTGTTGAGGAGCACAGGCTCTAGGCACGTGGGCTTCCTTAGTTGTGGCACATGGGCTCAGTAGTTGTGGCTTGCAGGCTCTAGAGCATAGGCTGAGTAGGTGTGGCGCACAGGCTTAGTTGCTCCGCAGCATGTGGGATCTTCCCGAACCAGGGCTTGAACCCATGTCCTCTGCATTGGCAGGTGGATTCGTAAACACTGTGCCTGCCACCAGGGAAGTCCCTATATATACTTTTTTGGTAATTTTTCTGCTTCTTCCTTTGCAGCATGGTGTTGGCAATTAGGCCATTCACAGGCATTTTCTGAGTTATCACTATAACTACATGTAGCAGTAACCTCGCTACTTTATCATCATCATCATCCAACATTATTACATTGCTATTTCTAACCTGTTGTGGAATAAGAAAATAGGTCACCACATCTATTTATCTGTTCCACTAACAGTCAATGAAACCGTGTGTCAAGCAAGAGTGAGTAAGCCTGAAAATTCTATTCATATTCACCTTTTGCTACCTCGACTTAACAACATTTACTTAGGATAATCAGAAAACTTTCCCTTACATATTGATACTTACTGGGCTGGGTTCTAAATAGCAGAGGCCAAAAAATAAATAAATAGTTGAGGCCGCTGGCACTAAACTCCCATTTTATTTTATTTTATTTATTTATTTTTTAACATCTTTATTAGAATGTAATTGCTTTACAATGGTGTGTTAGTTCCTGCTTTATAACAAAGTGAATCAGTTATACATATACATATATCCCCATATCGCTTCCCTCTTGCGTCTCCCTCCCTCCCACCCTCCTTATCTCACCCATCAAGGTGGTCACAAAGCACCAAGCTGATCTCCCTGTGCTATCCGGCTGCTTCCCACTAGCTATCTATTTTACATTTGGTACTGTATGTATGTCCATGCCACTCTCTCACTTTGTCCCAATTTACCCTGCCCCCCCCGTGTCCTCAAGACCATTCTCTAGTAGGTCTGCGTCTTTATTCCTGTCTTGCCCCTAGGTTCTTCATGACCATTATTTTCTTCTTTAGATTCCATATATATGTGTTAGCATACGCTATTTGTTTTTCTCTTTCTGACTTACTTCAGTCTGTATGACAGACTCTAGGTCCATCCACCTCATTACAAATAACTCAGTTTTGTTCCTTTTTATGGCTGAGTAATATTCCATTGTATATATTTGCCACATCTTCTTTATGCATTCATCTGTCGATGGACACTTAGGTTGCTTCCATGTCCTGGCTATTGTAAATAGAGCTGCAATGAATATTGTCGTACATGACTCTTTCTTAATTATGGTTTTCTCAGGGTGTATGCCCAGTAGTGGGATTGCTGGGTCATATGGTAGTTCTATTTTTAGTTTTTTAAGGAACCTCCATACTGTTCTCCACAGTGGCTGTATCAATTTACATTCCCACCAACAGTGCAAAAGGGTTCCCTTTTCTCCACACCCTCTCCAGCATTTATTGTTTGTAGATTTTTTGATGATGGTCATTCTGACTGATGTGAGGTGATAGCTCATTGTAGTTTTGATTTGCATTTCTCTAACGATTAATGATGTTGAGCATTATTTCATGTGTTTGTTGGCAATCTGTATATCTTCTTTGGAGAAATGTCTATTTAGGTCTTCTGCCCATTTTTGGATTGGGTTGTTTGCTTTTTGATATTCAGCTGCATGAGCCCCGTATAAATTTTGGAGATTAATCCTTTGTCAGTTGCTTCATTTGCAAATATTTTCTCCCATTCTGAGGGTTGTCTTTTGGTCTTGTTTATGGTTTCCTTTGCTGTGTAAAAGCTTTGAAGTTTCATTAGTCCTCTGCTATATTTTGGAAGAGTCTGAGAAGGATAGGTGTTAGCTCTTCTCTAAATGTTTGATAGAATTCGCCGGTGAAGCCATCTGGTCTTGGGCTTTTGTTTGTTGGAAGATTTCAGTGCTTGTGATTGGTCTGTTCATATTTTCTATTTCTTCCTGGTTCAGTCTCAGAAGGTTGTGCATTTCTAAGAATTTGTCCATTTCTTCCAGGTTGTCCATTTTGTTGGCACAGAGTTGCTTGTAGTAATCTCTCATGATCCTTTGTATTTCTGCAGTGTCAGTTGTTACTTCTCCATTTTCATTTCCAATTCTATTGATTTGAGTCTTCTCCCTTTTTTTCTTGATGAGTCTGGCTAATGGTTTATCAATTTTGTTTATCTTCTCAAAGAACCAGCTTTTAGTTTTATTGATCTTTGCTATCGTTTCCTTCATTTCTTTTTCATTTATTTCTGATCTGATCTTTATGATTTATTTCCTTCTGCTAACTTTGGGGACTAAACTCTCATTTTCAAAGGACATACCATATCAGGAATAAGTCTAACAAGTTGGTGCCAATCTGGACAAGTATGTATGTGTATACACACACACACACACACACACACACACACACACTCTTAGCCTCACAGCCTGAGTGGTGGCCAGGAGACCAGTGTGGAGATGGAGAAAGAGGTGGCTTTCCTGACATTCTGGCTTTCTTTCTGCTTCCATCACTCATTCCTACCCCAGGGCCTTTGCTCTTGCCATCCCCTTTGCTGGGAACACTTCCAGATTTTCACAAGGACACTCCACCTTATCATTCAGGTCTCAGAGACCTTCTCTGTTTCTATGAGCATTTCCTTGGTCCACAACCATTGTCACCCTATTTTTATTTCCTTCACAGATTATTGTATGGCTTCTTTTTTCAACAGTAGACCTCCAAAGAGATAGCTTTTTCCTGGGCTGAGGGATTAGAATTGGGGTCCAAATTTCTCCCTAAATATTTCACTTTTGACTTAAACATTTTTTAACGAAGAGGATTTAAAGTTTAGAATAGGGAATTCCCTGGTCCAGTAGTTAGGACTCCATGCTTTCAATGCCAGTGCCCAGGGTCAATCCCTGGTTGGGGAACTAATATCCCACAAGCCACGTGGCACGGCCAAAAAAAAGAGTTTAGAATATATAATTTTTGATCACATTTGAACTTTAGCCTGAACGCCATCCAGGAGGCTTTCATCTCTCTTCTATTCTCCATTGATTCTGGGACCAAGAGGCCTGGCTGGAGATGCCAAAGGAAGAGATGTGAGTGATTCCCAAGCACCTCACCACACACACAGAAAGATCTCCTAACAGGCCTTTAGGGCATCTCATATTCCCATCATGTGTAACTACACCCTTCAGAAAATGAAAGGTATAGAACCCAATGTGGGTGGAGCTATGGGAAAAAAAAGGGGAGCATATGTATTATCTTAGGAGACAATGCTGACAGTGTGACAGTAGGGCTTAAAAATGGTCTTCGGGACTTCCCTGATGGCGCAGTGGTTAAGAATCTGCCTACCAATGCAGGGGACATGGGTTTGAGCCCTGCTCTGGGAAGATCCCGCATGCTGCGGAGCAACTAAGCCCGTGCGCCACAACTACTGAGCCTGTGCTCTAGAGCCCACGAGCCACAACTACTGAGCCCATGTGCCACAACTACTGAAGCCCGTGCACCTAGAGCCTGTGCTCCGCAACAAGAGAAGCCACCGCAATGAGAAGGCTGAGCACCGTAAAAATAGCCCCTGCTTGCCACAACTAGAGAAAGCCTGTGCACAGCAACAAAGACCCAACACAGCCAAAAATAAATAAATAAGTAAATAAAATTTAAAAAATGATCTTCTAGGTATCCCTTGGTGGTCCAGTGGTTCGGACTCCATACTTCCACTGCAGGGAGCATGGGTTCAATCCCTGGACCCGCAAGCTGTGTGGCACGGCCAAAAATAAATAAATAAATTAATTAATTAAAAAAACATGGTCTCCTACTCTGCTTTAGCTCCTAGGCCTCATGACCTTTCCCCAAAGCATTATGTATTTAGATGTTCCTAAAGACAATGCTTATGGTGATAAATAATTGGAAACCATTTAAATGAATGTATAATGATTTCAAACTTCACAACCTTTTTCACATCGACATCTATTATAATGCTATAGTATAGTCTAGACGCTGTATTTACATACATAACGAAATCCTTATATCCAGCCAACTGTGAGCCATTGGGGTACTACTGAAAAAGCAGAGAATAGCTACGGAGAGAAAAAGATTGGAAGACATATACCAGCTTTAGTAGAGATCATCTGAGGATTTAATAATTTATTCTTATGGATATATACATCCACATATACTAATTTTGAAATTAGAAATAAAAGTTTCATTTTTATCCATCATCCATCCATTTATTCTGTCACTCATTGACATGGACAAGTCATCTAATCTGAACCTCTGTTTTCTTACCTGTTAAATGGGGCCAACATTTAGACCTGCCTTACCTAACTCATAGATGATGAAAATTTAGTAAGATAACATAAGGAAAGGGCTTTGTAACTGTAAGGAGTTACACAAATGTATGATAGTTGGACTGTTTCAACATCATATACACGTACACAAATATTGTTATGTTCAATAGGTAGAAAACAGGGGAGTCCCTCTACATCCCCAATAATCTCTACCAAACGTGTACTTGTGCATTGACAAGGATTGGAAGTGCATTTGGAACATTTCTATCAGTTACATGCCCTTGGGTTCACCTGAAAAGCTGCTGAAATGCATAAAAAATTATAATAACACAAACTCTAGCCCTTCGGGCACCTATTCTCATGCATATAACAACCCAACCTGGGGTTATGTTAAGGGGAAGCCTGGCCTGTGCCGAAATGATGCTGTCCTATCTCTTCCTTCTGAAATGCATCCTGCTTTCACCCACCCTGTTACCTACCTTACACTTTACCAGCTAACAGAGAAAGGCTTTCAGACTTTTTTGCCCATAAGTAGTGTCCTCTCCCACTGTTTCCTTCTTGAAAGATTTATTTCCTAGAAATCCAGCAGCCTCCCCAAATGTCCCTGCTTTCCAGCAAACCCCTCCCACCCCAATGTCCCTGCCTTTGGAGGAGGAAGACACACCAGGGGTAAGATATCTTATCTTTAAGCGGTACTGCTGTTTTTAGAGGTCATCATCAGTCCCGCTGCTTAGTTGTTAAGGACACAGATAAAGTGCCTGAGCTCACAGTGGGACAGGAGTCACTCCCTCAGGGGCAGGCCCCAGGCAGGGATAAGACAGGTGTGTTCTGTGCTAGTCTGGACAGGGAACGCCCAGGCTGGGGCTCGGCTCCAGATGCTGCATGAGACACTGGCACTGGTACTGCCAGATCTCTGGACTTTCCTGGAGAGGCCAGTTTTTCATGTGAAATTTACCACTAAAAATAAAAAAGATAATAATAACAAAATTGGGCAGGTCAAACAAAGCTGGTTTATGGACTGCCAATTCACTTTTCACCCTGATGCCAGAATGTGTTCTCAGGTGTTCAGACCTTGGCCCAGTGCCCTTTCCAACAGTCATGTATATGGCTTGTCTTCTGGGCCTCCAGGTGCTTCTTCCTGCTGGTTTCCTAATCCACTCAGTGGGGCTGGTTTTCTTGAAAGTGGCAGAAAGAGGCTCCCGAGAGGCGACAGTGACACTCTTGCCCGGGAGACAGCTGTGCCATGAGAGATGGGTACCCAGGAGCCAGACTCTCATTTCTCTTCCTTGGCTCAGTGCCCTGCCCTCTGAGTCACCAGGCCTGGGAAAACCAAGGCACTTAGACTGATAGGAGAACTAACCCCTGGCCGTGCCCTGTTCATCCCAAATTCCCCAACATTAGGAAGCTGCCAGTGACTGAAACAAGAAAAGAAGGGGATGGCAAATATGCCTGTTTGACTCGCAGCTGTCCAAACTGGGCCTGGAGAGACGGCAGCTGCATTCTGAGCCTGTCTGCTCGGGCACCAACCCCAGAGGGCAGTGCACAAGCAGCTTGGCGCTGTCCTGGCCGCAGCCGTTGCGAGAAAAAGGTCTAAAGTGGATTGTACCATAAAAGCCTGAAAAAGTGGCTCCAAAAATAACACCTGAACAAAACCACTTAGAACTTTTGTATCCATTAGGAGCTTCTTCAGGGCCTGTGACAGTGTTGATAATTTTAGAATTGTTCAACCAGGCCCACTGACAGGGTATCTAACCCCTCCGATGCAGCCAGAATTCAGGAAATGTCTACATAGTTGTGAGAAAGCATTAGACTTCAAAGAATCAGGTTTAAATGGGGAATGGTTAAAGGCACAGAAGACAGACTGACATAACTGTAGGCTGTTCTCAACTTTGCTTAAATATGTGTATAAATATGCAGAGAAAAATTCTGGAAAGCAATGCATAAAAATGTTCAGAGTAGATATCTCTGATAGTGGGAATGAGTGAGTTTATTTTCTATCTCTTTGTATACTGCTCCAAAAAAGATTTAAAGAAACCTACAAATAGATAACGGAAAATTGATTCAGAAATAAGGGGGAAAGAAGGCGCAAAGAGAAATGTGGGGAAGTAAGATTGAGGCAGGAAAAAAGGCAGGTGCTATGTATTAAGTGGAACCATATGAAATTGCCATTTTTGTAAATCAAAGATCTTCCCCAATCTCATGGGCTTCAACTTAACACAAAATGCAGATCTATACTCACTGGAGCGAAGGCAACGTTGGCTCTTAGTTTCTTAGTCACCAACTAGAAGGGGAAAAGAACACTAGTTAAAAACCTATGGCGGGACTTCCCTGGTGGCGCAGTGGGTAAGAATCCTCCTGCCAATGCAGGGGACACGGGTTTGAGCCCTGGTCTGGGAAGATCCCACATGCCACGGAGCAACTAAACCCATACACTACAACTACTGAGCCTGCGCTCTAGAGCCCAGAAACAACAAGTACCGAGCCTGCGTGCCACAACTACTGAAGCCCATGTGCCTTGAGTCCATGCTCCGCAACAAGAGAAGCCACCACAATGAGAAGCCTGCGCACCGCAACGAAGAGTAGCCCCTGCTCGCCACAACTAGAGAAAGCCTGCACGCAACAATGAGGGCCCAATGCAGCCAAAAAAAAAAATAAATAAACACAAACAAACAAACAAAAAAACCTATGGCATTCATCAGGTGAAAGCAAACTAGATACACAAGACTTTCCTTCTATAGTTTCCAAGACCGTATTTTCCTTTTGTAACCAGAGATTTTTAAAGTAAATGCTTTATAAGAAATTGGTGCTGGACCTGAGGCCTCCATCCCTGAGTTCTCAGATTTGGGGCAATGTCACTCCATCTCTCAACAAGAAGATAATGTCTACTCAACCCACTCCAAAGGTGGTTTTGAGTATTCAAATAAAATGATGCTCAATAAGATTCAAATAAGATGTGAAATTAATCAAGAAGCCTTGCAGAATTGGTAATTGCACCACTTATTAAGTGCTTGCAATAGTCAGATACTGTGCTGGTGCCTAGTAACAAATAAGCCCTAGAGAGTTATAGTCACAGATGTAACAGACTCACACCTTATGAAACTGGTGAATGTAAAGTGCCTTGCATGTCTGACACACACGATATCAACCACAGTAATGATTGTTAGTATTAATACTTCTAAGAGATTTGGATGCTTTGCTTGAGTAATAACTAACAGGTCCTAAGTTTGCAGAACTTTGCATATTTTATAAGTTGTTTAGTAAATTAATGAATATCAAGTATTATCATAGTGCCCAATACATAGTAGGGACTCAGGGAAAAGCTATTAGTCCATTTATTTCTTGTTCAAGGTCTGTTACAAATAGAAGCAAAGTCCAGATCTCAAACCCTGGCCTCTCTTGCTCTCAAACCCTTCTTACCACACTATACACACATTCTGAACACATAGTAGGTACAATATATAATTATCAATTTAGTGAGTCAGGCCTCAGTACCTTGAGCTTTCTTTCTTTTTTTTTTTTTTTTTGCCTTGAATCCATTTTTTAAGTTGTAAATGTTCCCTTAAAATTCCCTGCTACCCTCTTTTGTTTCACTGTTATTTAATTTATCATAACCAATTTCTCCTCCCACCTCTCCTAGGGGGACAAATTATTCGGAATTTTATTTTCCTCTGGAATTTGAGGTCTCCTCTGACACTTCTCTCTGGCCAACAGAGAGACTGGGACCTTCCCACAGCAGTCAGTCAAGAAGCCTTTATGGAGCACCTACTATGTGTCAGGCTCTATATGAAGGCCTAATCCCTGCGCTCATAGAGCTTACAGCAGTGGATTGTCATGAAGACTAACTTAAATGATGCATGTACAGTGCCAAATACAAAGCTCGGCACACAATAGGACTCCATTGTGCCTCTTATCTTTAGTTCTGGGTGGGGAGCCTCTTTCTTCCAAGCCCCAAATCTAGGCCTCATGCATTATCTCATTTCATACTCACAGTGCCTCAATTATTAATTGTTTATGCACTAGAGAAGAAAAATCCAGTTTGCCTAACTCCAAAGCTTATGCTTCTGTCCAGGGCCTGGCACGGGGGGAAGCATGAAGCACTTAAAGTACAAAACTCAAGGAGGGACTCACGCTCATGTTCAAGTGCAGACATTTCCATTCTCTCCAGGACCCCAAACGTTTACTGACACCTGCATCGTCTTCCACCTGGTAAGATTCTAGCTTGGAGGTTTTCTGTGAAATTAACATGTTCTTTCTCTACCCCTAGACTTACTTTCCTGCTTCCTTCCTTCTTTCCTTCCTCCCTCCCTCCCTTTCTTCCTTCCTTCCTTTCTTTCTTTCTCTTTCCCTTCTTCCCCTTCTTCCTCTCCTTCTCCTCCTCCTCCTTCTCCTTCCCCTTCTCCTTCTTCCTTTTCTCTTCTTTTCTTTTTTTTTCTTTGCCTCAACCCAGCTCAGTGTTGGCCTCTGTCCGGCTCCAAAACCATATCAAGGAGGCCTATCCGTACCTGGTTTTCTGGCAGCACAAATCTCTGAGCCAGTGGTTTCTAAAGAGAAAGGCTGCTCCATGCACTGGGCTAACCTGAATTTAAATCACAGGGCAGCAGTCTAACAGCAGGACCAGACACAGCTCCAACAGCCAAGGATGTTTCATACTTTCCAAGGTGTTAAAGCAAGAGTCAGGCCAGCTGGCAGGAGAGACCAGAGAACTCACAATAGCTCCTCGCCATTTAAACAGTAGTTCCTAAAGTGTGGCTCCCAGACTAGCAGCATCCACAGCACTAGGACCTTTTCGGCAATGCAGCTTCTCAGCCCCACCCCAGATTTTCTGATGGGAAAGTCAGGAGATGTGGCGCAACAGTCATACAGGTGATTCTGGTATGCACATAATTTGGAGAACGGCTAGCTTGTAAGATAGAGCCCAAAGTCGGCTGTAACAGAACATCCATGGCTCTGCCTACACCTCCAGCCTCATCTCTTCTCTCCCCTTGTCACCTCCTCCAGAAAGCTCTCCCAGGGACGGGCAAACACTGTGCCTTACTAGTCTTTGTGTCCCTGGTGCCTAGAATAGGATCTGGTTCTCAGTGAATATTTGTTGAATAATAAAATCAAAGCAGACATGAGAAAGTGGGGCTCAGGGTATAGTTTCCATAGAAGTGCAAAAACTCCCCGAACCCAAACTCTGGCCGATAGCCAATGCCACGGCCAGGTGAGTCTTCAGTGAAAAAGCTCAGATGTAACAGAAGGTCTCAGTATAATGAACTGACCCACTTATTTCCTCCTAAAAACAGCAGCCACTACTCAGCTTCAGCTGATTGTTGCTATTGGGAGTGAGGACCAGTGTTGCTATGTCTCTCACGTCTCAGAAACCAGAAATTAAGACCTTTAGCTAAAATTTTAGAATTTTTGAGGTTGGTTCAAATTTTAAAAAAAGCAAAACCCTCCAAAAACTCAACTGGAGGAGCCAAACAAAATACATCTCAGGCCAAATGCAGCAAACTAGCTGCTGGCTAGCTCACTACCTCTGCCTGAGGTACCTCTCACTACCTCTCACTGTTAAGCTCTTTCTAGAACTTAAGTTCTTAATGATAATAGAATATACACTGCATGAGGGCAGATATTTTTCTCTTACTCATTGCTGTGTCCCCCCAAACCTGGAGGGGTGCCTGGCTCAGAGTAGAACTAAATTGACATTTGTGGAATGAATAAATGAGAGGACAGTCCTATGCCATCAATGTCATGGCCTGTCTCTGTGCCAGTTCCCCTTTTATCAGAACCTGGCTCATCTCAGGAAGGAAGGCCCCCAAGTGCCCACCTGATCACAGACATCACATTCCTGCCCCGACTCTCCAAAACACCAGTGCCTTCCCACTACTAATGACGATGTGGTTGCCCCTGGCTCTCTCCCATCACAGAATGCAGAAGGTGAGGAGGGGCTCCTTGCCCCTGTGATGTGTCCATGTTTGCACTGGGCAATCCCAGAGGATTTTATCCTGGGAACAGCTGCTAGTTACCAGGAACAATAAGGCCTCTTTGTCCTTATGGGAACTCAGTAAAATTGAGATCTTTTCCCTTCCTTGCTAGAGGCTTTATAACCCCTGAGAAAGGGCAAGGAGGTTTGCCATTTTTAACTGCTACCGTTGGCTGTTATTTCATCCTTTCTGATCTGCTGGAGGTGGGACCCTTGAATGTAACTCAGAAAAAAGCTGTGGGCAGCCACAGTGGAGCAAACAAAATCTAGTCTCATCTTGTTTCAGGAAGTGAGCCTCTTCTAATTTGGGGTCACTGCACAAGTCACGTAGTCCCAGCCCTTAATGGTAATCCGGCCAAATTTCAATTCTTTCCAGAAACTTCCAAAGTAACCCCTTCTGATCCATGCACTGTGGTACCTACTGAGCCCTCTCACAGGGAACCTGTCAAAGCACTTTCCTCTCTCCCAGGAATTTAAGGCACCATCCTGTGTATAACTTCATGGAAACCTTTGTTCAGATAAAATTGCAGTACTGCAATCACCTCCACAATTTACAGCTAACACAGAAGCACAGAATGTTTAATTTGGAACAAACCTTAGAAATCATCCATTCCAGTGATTTTTTTTTTTCTGTGCAAATAGATAAAAGAGATAAAAGCAGAACTGCATGATCTGATCCCCCAGCCTCCCATGTTCTTTCCTCCTCCCAATCTCCCTTCAGCCCTAATAACCTGGGGGGTAGGGGAGACAGGGGAGCATTTGGGAGGGAGCTCTGTGAAACCCCTGGGATTTCCAAGTTGCAGTTTGAAAACCTGAATCACTCCTCATATTCAGAAAAAAAGAAGAAAAAAAACACACACATTTATTGAAGATTTCTATTACAAAAGGAATCCACGGTTGCGTGAAAATTGTGAAATTTCAAAAAAAGGAGGGAAGTTACTATCAATGAATAGTCACTATGACAGTTTGGGTACATTTCCTTCCAGTTTTTTTATTTTCCTACACACAGAGGGGTTTTGTTTGTTTGTTTGTTTTTGTTTTTTGCCTGGGGCTGTGTGCCACCAGATTGAGGGCACCTTTTCCCAATTCATACGAAAAAGTGAGGCAGGACTAGGGCCTGTGTTGGAGGTCCACAAACCTCCTGCATGCCAGGCTCATTCCACAGATCTGGCTTCATTCTGTTTGTAACCACAATCACCCTTTTTGGTGACCTCACTATTTACCACGTATGAGCATAAGCGGCAGATTCAGGGCCTTAGGGAGAGATTTTGATAGGAAAGCAGATACTAAGCCCCAAGTAAGACCAGAGCTAAAGCCACCACATGGACATCCAAGCATTCAGCCACAGGTCGGGGGAGGAAGGTGGGCAGCGTTCCAGGGACAGGCTGCACACCACCGGAGGGCTTTCTCATTTTCTGTTGAGCAAGGGAGCAGGAATCCCTAATACCCTAACTCACCCTCAGCTGATGATACTGCTTTTAATCTTTTTTTTTTTTTTTCTTGCCGTACGCGGGCCTCTCACCGTTGTAGCCTCTCCCATTGAGGAGCACAGGGTCCGGACGCACAGGCCCAGCAGCCATGGCTCACGGGCCCAGCTGCTCCGCGGCACGTGGGATCCTCCCGGACCGGGGCACAAACCCGCGTCCCCTGCATCGGCAGGCGGACTCTCAACCACTGCACCACCAGGGAAGCCGATGTTTTTAATCTTGATGAGAAAATGGAGGCCCTCAGAACAGACCTTCCCATGCCTGCATCAAATTAACTCATCTCCCTGAATTTTGTACCCATATACTCTGCATTCCTTCTTTGTCCATGGCTGAGCTCTCCTGGCTCCTATCCCAGACAACCCTTTACTAGATCCTCTCCCCCATCACCTGCTCCAGGACAACTTTCCTGAAAGTGCCCCGAGCCCCACCTGCCTCATTTAGTTCTTTCCTCAGTGGGGATTTTTCCCATTGGCACACACGTGGGAATCTTTCCCATTGGCATACAATTTGCTGGGTTTTCTGCCATCTTTCGAAACCATCCTCCTCCTTGACCTCACATCCCCCTCTTAGCTACCATCTCATTTCTCCTGCTCCTCTTTAGCAAAATTCCTTGAGTCATCCACATTCTGTCTTTACTTCTTTCCTCCAACCCATTCTCTCTTGAACCCATTCTAGCGAGGCTTTGGCCCCCAGTATGCCACTAAAAGAGCTTTATCAAGATCACCATCACCTTCCATGTTGTTAATCCCATGTTCAGTGCTTGGTCATCTTAACCTTGTGATAGCATTTTTGAGGCACATGAACCCTGTCTCTGACTCGAATGTTTGATTGCTTAGCTTCTTTCTTAATGTTCCTCCTACATCATGACCAGTCATTCCTTCTTATGAGTCGCTTGTTGGAGTCCTTTCCTGACCTTTACATGTCAAAGTGTCCCAGGGATCAGTCCTCAGTTCTCTTCCACTCAGCCCTTAGATCAATGACCTTCAAACTTTTGACCATGACTCACAGTAAGAAATACATTTTATATCCTGACCCAGTTTGTGCATGTACGCAAACACAACTGAAATAAAATATTTCACAAAACAATGACCGACCTTACTATGTACAACAGACTGAAATTTTTTATTATCTATTTTCTTTTTTTAAAAATGCTGGTCAGGACCACCGTTAGGTCACAGGTCATGCCCTTGTCATTAAATGCCTTTAAATGCCATCTCTATACTGACAACTCCCAAATACATTATCTCCCCGCTGGACCTACCTGACCTTCAGACATGAATTTCCAACGGACTCTCAACAGTTCCCATTATAGGCATATCTCGCCAGGCTTTCAAACTTGACCTGACCTAAACTGCACTCCTGACTCCCCCAGTCTTACTCATCTCAGTAATGGGTCACTCAATTGCTCAGATCAAAAATTTTACAGCATAAAATTTAAAAAGACGTAATACCTATCCTTCCCAAATTATTTTTAAAAACTGAAGAGGAAGGAATGTTTCCAAACTCATTCTATGAGGTCAGCATTACCCTGATACCAAAATTAGACAAAGACACCACAAAAAAAAAAAAAAAGAAAGGAAATTGCATGCCAATATCCCTGATAAAAATAGATGCAAAAATCCTCAACAAAATACTAGCAAACTGAATTCAACAACACATTAAAAGGATTATACACCATGAACACATGGGATTTATTCCAGGGGCGTAAGGATGATTCAATATTCACAAATCAACATGATGCATCACATTAACAAAACAAAGGATAAAAATCATATCATCTCAATATATGCAGAAAAAGCATCTGACAAAGTTCAGCATCCACTGATGATAAAAACTTTCAATAAAGTGAGTATAGAGGGAACATACCTCAGCATAATAAAGGCCATTTATGACGAACCCACAGGTAACATCATACTCAATGGTGAAAAGCTGGAAGCTTTTCCTCTGAGATCAGGAACAATACAAGGATGCCCAGCTCACCACTTTTATGCAACATAGTATTGGAAGTCCTAGCTACAGCAATCAAACAAGAAAAATAAATAAAAGGCATTCAAATTGGATGGGAAGAAGCAAAACTATCACTATTGGCAGATGATATGATACTATATATAGAAAACCCTAAAGACTCCACCAAAAAACTAAAAAAAAAATAATAAGTGAATTCAGTAAAGTTGCAGAATACAAAATTAATATACACACCTTGCTGTACATCTGAAACTAACACAACATTGTTAATCAACTATACTCTAAAATAAAATAAAAATTAATATACAGAAATATGTTGCATTTCTATACACAGATAATAAACTATCAGAAAGAGAAATTAAGAAAACAACAGCAGTTACAATTGCATTAAAAACAATAAAATACCTAGGAATAAATTTAACCAAGGAGTACTCTTAAAACTGTAAGACACTGATGAAAGAAATTGAAGACAACAAAAATAAATGGAAAGATATTCCATATTCATGTTAAAATGTTTATACTACCCAAAATAATCTACAGATTCAAAGTAATCTCTGTAAAAATACCCATGGCATTTTCCAGAAAACTAGATCAAATAATTCTAAAATTTGTATGTAAACACAAAAGACCCCAAACAGCAAAAGCAATCTTGGAAAAGAATAACAAAGCTGGGACCATTACACTCCCTGATTCCAAACTATACTACAAAGATACAGTAATCAAAACAGCATAGTACTGGCACAAAATTAGACACATAGATCAATAGACCAGAATAGAGAGCCCAGAAGTAAACCTACACTTATATGGTCAATTAATCTATGACAAAGGAGCCAAGAATATACAATGGGGAAAAAAACAGTCTCTTCAATAAATGATGCTGGGAAAACTAGACAGCCACATGTAAAGAATGAAATTAGACCACCTTCTTACACCATATACAAAAAGAAACTCAAAATGGATTAAAGACTTAAATATCAAAACCTGAAACCATAAGAATTTTAGAAGACAACATAGGCAGTAAGCTCTTTGACACTGGTCTTAGCTGTATCTTTTTGGATCTGTCTCCTCAGGCAAGGGCAACAAAAGCAAAAATAAACAAATTGGACTACATCAAACTAAAAAGCTTTTTGCACAGCAAGGAAACCATCAATAAAATGAAAAGGCAATCCACTGAATGGGAGAAGATATTTGCAAATGACATGTCCAATAAGGGGGATAATATCCAAAATATGTAAAGAACTCATACAGATCAATATATTAAAAAACAAACAAACAAACAAAAAACCTCCAAGGCAATCACTTCTCACCCCTTCTGTTACCATGCTAGCCTGCCCATCTTCTTCTCTCACTGGATTATTTCTAGTGTCTTAATGGGCTTTATGGGTCTGCTCCAATCCCTCTACAGTCTATTCTCCAATACAGAGGCCAAAGAAATCTTTGACATGAACTATAACATGTCCTTTCCTACTCGAGCCTTCCCGTGTCTCCCTGTCCCACTTACAACACAATCTAAAGTCTTCCCAGAAAGAAAGAAAACTACAGGCCAATATCACTGTTGAATATAGATGCAAAAATCTTCAACAAAATACTAGCAAACAGAATCCAACAGCACATTAAATGGATCATACATTATGATCAAGTGGGATTCACCCCAGGAATGTAAGGATTCTTCATTATATGCAAATCAATCAAATTCATTATATGCAAATCAATCTTCGTTATATGCAAATATCCCACCTCCTAGAGAAATGGAAATAAAAACAACAATAAACAAATGGGACCTAATGAAACATCAAAGCTTTCGCACAGCAAAGGAAACCATAAACAAGACGAAAAGACAACCCTCAGAACAGGAGAAAACACTTGCAAATGAAGCAACTGACAAAGGATTAATCTCCAAAATCTATAAGCAGTTCATGTAGCTGAATATCAAAAAAACAAACAACCCAATCCAAAAATGGGCAGAAGACGTAAATAGACATTTCTCCAAAGATATACAGATTGCCAACAAACACATGAAATAATGCTCAACATCATGAATCATTAGAGAAATGCAAATCAAAACTACAATGAGATATCATCTCACACCGGTCAGAATGGCCATCATCAAAAAAAATCTACAAACAATAGATGTTGGAAAGGGTGTGGAGAAAAGGGAACCCTTTTGCACTGTTGGTGGGAATGTAAATTGATACAGCCACTGTGGAGAACAGTATGGAGGTTCCTTAAAATCTAAAAATAGAACTACCATATGACCCAGCAATCCCACTACTGGGCATATACCCTGAGAAAACCATAATTCAAAAGGAGTCATGTACCAGAATATTCATTGCAGCTCTATTTACAATAGCCAGGACATGGAAGCAACCTAAGTGTCCATCATTGGATGAATGGATAAAGAAGATGTGGCACATATATGCAATGCAATATTACTCAGCCATAAAAAGGAAAGAAACTCAGTTATTTGTAGTGAGGTGGATGGACCTAGAGTCTGTCATACAGAGTGAAGTAAGTCAGAAAGAGAAAAACAAATACTGTATGCTAACACATATATATATGGAATCTAAAAAAAAAAAAAATGGTCAAAAGAACCTAGGGGCAAGACCGGAATTAAGTTGCAGACCTACTAGAGAATGGACTTGAGGATACGGGGAAGGGGAAGGGTAAGCTGTGACAAAGTGAGAGAATGGCATGGACATATATACACTATGAAATGTAAAATAGATAGCTAGTGGGAAGCAGCCGCAAAGCACAGGGAGAGATCAGCTTGATGCTTTGTGACTGCCTGGAGGGGTGGAACAGGGAGGGTGGGAGGGAGGGAGACGCAGGAGGGAAGAGATACCAGGACATATGTATATGTATAACTGACTCACTTTGTTATAAAGCAGAAACAGACACACCATTGTAAAGCAATTATACTCCAATAAAGATGTTAAAAAATAAATAAATAAAAAAGTCTTCCCAGGCCATCCACATGTGGCTGGTCTAACCTCATTTCCTTCACTCCAGCCACATCAGCCCTCCTGCTGTTCTATAAACTTGGATATGTTCCTATCCCAGGGCCACTGACCTTGCTGATCCCTCTTCCTGCATGGCACGGGTATTGTACAACTTCCTTCCTTGCTTCACTCAGATCTCTGCTCAAATATTATCTCCTCTGAAAAAGCTTCCCTGACCATGTGGGGGCTGTTTAACACATTATTTTATCTTGTTTTCCTTTTTTCATGCTCATCACCACATAACATTGTTGTATATTTTTTACTTTTCCCATTGTCTATAGACCATAAGTTCCATGAGGGAGGGTTTATCTTGTTCACTGGGTCTAGTAAATTCCTGATACCCAAAAGGAATCTGATGCATTTTATTGAAACAAATGATATTCAAATGGCTCCATTCCAAGCAGGTCAGTGTAGGAGTGGCCACTGGAGGATGATAGGGAGTAGCAGGGCTACGGGGCGCAATGGCTAGAGCTTGCCCTGCCCTAAAATATTCATGCAAAGAGAGAAGCTCACATGCAATCAAAGCTAATCTAACAAAAAATGCCACTGTGATGACAAAACCAGAATCCCTCAACAGGCTACCAATGGAGGGGCTGGGGCTAAATTTTAAAACTCAGAGAACGTTAGAGTTGTGATCTTTAAGATCTTTGAGACCTTCCTCATTAAACAAATGTAAATGTGGTTACTTGGGCCCCATTGGCATGGAAATGAGATGGCCTACAGTGATGTTAGTGGAACAGTTACCACGCTCTACAGAAGCTTTGATTTTCTTATTCTTCCCTTTATTATGTCGTGGCAACCTGATGTTCAAAACTTTAGTGACTTGTCCAGGGTAACTGTAATTTGGGGCCAAGCCAGGGAAGGTCAAGGATTTTCTGAACCTAGCACAGGGGTCATCTTCCTACCTGAAATAGGAATTCTTTATGAGGCCCTGTAGAGGCTACATGGATTGAATTGTTGAAACACAGAAAAGCGCTTGGCAACTGTGGAGAAGAGCAGATGTGGAGGAAACTTCAGTCAGGAAGGAGGGGCAAGGTGATGGCCCTTGGCTTACCCATCCCACCCTGCACCAGATGGTATATTAGTATAAATCCTCTACTTTGAACCAAAGCCAGCTTTTACTGAGATTTATGTACTTGAAGGCAAGACAATTTCATAACTTCAGATTCAGTGAGGCTTCCTATTCTCAAGCTGCCCTCTGCCTACTGGGAGAATCTGAGCTGATATATAACCTAAACATGGCACTGGATTAGGGGACCTTGCAAACAAAGGTTACTTGGGCACCACTGGCATGGAAATGAGATGCTATGGAGATGTTAGTAGAACAGTTATCACGCTCTACAGAAGCTTTGATTTTCTTATTTTTCCCTTTATTATGTTGTGAGCATTTTTCTTTGTCATTAAATTTTCTTTGAAGTTGTTGAGGCCACAACTTGCATATGCCTCTTCCCAATCTTGCTGAGAGCTCCCCCTCCCTCTCCAGACTGCCCTGCATCTTGCAAAAAGAGAGCTGTGTATGGGGAGCTAGGTGGTTCTCTCCTGCGTTAATAGGGTCTTGTGAGTGCTTCCCTAAGGATGAGGTGGCCTTGAACACCCTAAGGAGGACTACCCTCCCCTCCTATCCTAAATCTCCAAAAGCTTTAGGATGGGGTGGGGAAAGGAGGTCATGTAATTCTGGAGGCAATGCCAGGGGCATCCCCAAGACTCCAACTCAGGCAGGGCCCTTCCCACACACTGCCTGGGGGAGGTGGGGAATGAGCACCTGTTGAGTACATAGAATATCCCCGAGGCTCTTGAAATCACCATATTTGCCAAGAGTGGAGTAACACGTGATGGCCCAGGGTTTGGATTTATCTCATTTAATCTTCATCATCGGCTTATAAACTTGATCCCATCCACATTTTGCAGAGTACCTAAAATCACACAGCTGGTAATGGCAAAGCACAGGAACCCAGGATACCAAGACCTATTGCTTTTCATCTCTAAACTTTGTGGCAAACCACATGACTCATCATTTAATTTTCATAACCTAAGCAGTCCAGCCATTTAATCTCCATCTTACAGATGAAGAGCTTGGGCTCAGAGAGGCTTCCATAGTTTGCCCAAAGTTACAAAGTTAGTTTCCGGTCCAATCAGAATTCAGACCCAGATTAACTGCTGCTCCAATGGGACACAAGCTCTTGAACAGGTGTCCCCCAGTGAGGAGCTCAGTGACAGACGAGAACACCACTGTTATTCTAGGCACAGGGACTCTCCCTTTGCTCTACTTCCTCCTTGACGGATCACCGTGACCTCCTTCATCACTATCTGGGGTGACACCCCACCCTCCTCCACCGACCCTGAGACCAGCTCTGTTCACCCAGGACTTAAGGAAACTAAGCACACTGTGGTTCTAGGTCCCTGGGACCCCACAGCTGTCTTCGTAAAGGGAAGGATGCAATTGGAAAGAGCTGGAAACTGCTGCCACCTGAGAAAGAGGAAGATATTAGGCATTACACAGGGTAAGCCAAGATGTAGCCTAGCCTTCAGCCTCTCTAAATCTCCTCTACCCGGCTCCCACCTCAGCGTTCAACAGCCCCACTCATGCCAGCTCCCCCGCTAAACACAGCTGGAAGAGGGGATGCTACTGGCACCGAGTGGGTAGAGTCTAGGTTTGCTGCTAAACAGCTTGCACTGCACAGCCCCCCCACGAAGAATGATCCAGCCACAAATGTGATTAGTGCCAAGGTCGAGAAATCCCAAGCTAGAGTGTTTCTGTTTTCTTCAAAATGAATGGAGACTGCCACTCTGCAACTTATTCCCTAATTCTCTGTTCCATCTACTATGTGGCACTGGTCTCTACTCCTGTTTAGGAGGCTCATAGTGTAAAGATTAATTAATTGCTCACTTCAAGAGACATAGGAGGGACTTCCCTGGTGGTGCAGTGGTTAAGAATCTGCCTGCCAATGCAGGGGACACGGGTTCCATCCCTGGTCCAGGAAGATCCCACGTGCCACGGAGCAACAAAGCCCGTGCGCCACAACTACTGAGCTTGCACTCGAGAGCCCGCGAGCCACAACTACTGAGCCCGCGTCCTGCAACTACTGAAGCCCACGTGCCTAGAGCCCGCGTTCCGCAACAAGAAAAGCCACCACAATGAGAAGCCCGCACACCGCAACAAAGAGTAGCCCCCGCTCGCCACAACTAGAGAAAGCCCACGCGCAGCAACGAAGACCCAATGCAGCCAAAAATAAGTAAATAAATAAATACATTTATTTTTTAAAAGAAGAGAGACATAGGAAAGTGACCTGAAGGAAGGTCAAATGATCAATTTCTTCTTCCAGAACCCAGGGTAACAGATGAAGGGAGTTTGAAAGAAATTTGAAATGCCTGATATGACAATATGGAGCCTGTGTGGAAACATTCAGGCTGCCTCTTGGACTATAATATAGTATGTGGGACCTAGGCATTCTAATATATCCAAACATCCTCCTGCAAGGCTGCTGACCTTTGTGCCTGGGACCAGAGAAGCTTCAGCTAATGGTCAGTTTTGGAAACCAAGCTCTGATAATCCAAGCGATTTCTGTTCTTGAGTCCTCATCCATCTCAACCTTTCTAGTTGTATTGACATTTCTGATAAATGCTCCTTTCTTGAGACTGTGGCTTCTATGACATTGCACTGTTCTGGCTCAATTTGTGCTGGTCGACCCCTGCCCCCCACGACTCATTCATCGCCTTTGAACAAGTTCTCCTCTCTTCTTTCTCTAAATTCAATGTTAACCCCACTTGGGGGTCATAAGTTGGGGTGCGCGGGCCTCTTACAGCCTTGCTGCTGTCACGGGCGTGGCCCAAGATTGTTGTGGACTCAGCAGAGCCTTGAGGGATTCCCATCCGACATTCTGGTACTACCTGTGAGCTGTGGGGTGCCACCAGAGTGGACCACATAAAAGAAGAAAGAATTCCATCAAGTTCAAGGTCTTCTTTGTGGTTAAACAGAAAAGATATTTAAGTATCCTGAGAACAAAAAACCTGAAGTTCAGGAAATCAAATCTGATTTTTTAAAAAATGTAATCTTAAAATGTAGCAATGTGGGTGGAGATACAGATTCCTGGGATTACTCCTTCTAGATTGTTGGAGCCCGTAAGATAATGACTATGAAAAAAAGCTCAGGACTGGAATGACATGGATTTTTTTCCCTTGATGGGTAAACAAAATTAACCCTGGGGGAGGTTCAGAATTAAGAAGAGCTGCAAAGTAAATCAAACCTAGAATAGCAACATTTTTGTGATAAATTTAGAAATAATCTGTACCTATCTGTTCTTTTAATATCTTGAAGTGTTACATACAATTTAGCATATTAGTATTTTCAATAGGTTAACCCAGAGATTTTAATTTAAAATAGGTAACTGCATAATTGATTTAGACTTGTGAATTTAAATTGAATTTTTTTAAAAATAATTTTTAAAATAATATTTATTTACTTATTTTGGTTGCACCTTGTCTCAGTTCCAGCAGGTGGGCTCCTTAGTTGCAGCACGTGGGCTCCTTAGTTGTGGCATTCGAACTCTTAGTTGCGGTAGGCATGTGGGATCTAGTTCCCTGACCAGGGATCAAACCTGGGCTCCTTGCATTGGGAGTGCAGAGTTTATCCACTGTGCCACCAGGGAAGTCCCTAAAATTGAAATTTTATTCAGTTCGTAAATCATATTGGAACACTTAAGAGTACTTAAAATCTATCATTTTAAGGTTTAATTTGTTACATTTATAAAAATGACGTAAATATCTTGGAAGGTTTGTTATATTTGGCAATTGCAATAACTTAAAGAAACCAAACATATTGCAAGTATAAATGAAGCTTAAAATGTAAATAAAGTGATTTTAAAATTAGTTGTTTAAACTTTGGTAGATTTATAAATAGTAAAAAGATATTTATAAACTGAATTTAAGATGAGCAAAAAGAAGGGTTTTCAAAATTTGAAACTTGAACAAATTTAAAATGAGATTTTAAAAACAAAAATCGGGCTTCCCTGGTGACGAAGTGGTTGAGAATCCGCCTGCCAATGCAGGGGACACGGGTTCGATCCCCGGTCCGGCAAGATACCACATGCCACGGAGCAACTAAGCCCGTGCACCACAACTATTGAACCTGCACTCTAGAGCCTGCGAGCCACAACTACTGAGCCCGTGTGCCACAACTACTGAAGCCCACACGCCCTAGAGCCTGTGCTCCACAACAAGAGAAGCCACCAGAGTGAGAAGCCCGTGCACCACAACGAAGAGTAGCCCCCGCTCGCCGCAACTAGAGAAAGCCCGTGTGCAGCAACGAAGACTCAATGCAGCCAAAAATAAATAAATAAATTTATTTAAAATAAATAAATAAAATAAAAATAAAGATTGAAATCTTTTCAGAATAATCCTTTCCATACACAAAAGCCAGTCTCTAGGGCACACAAAAGATAAACAAACAAAAAACACTCATTTGACAACTGAGTTGAACTTGAATGCAAGTTTTTCCAGAGTATATGGATCTGTGCATTTTTCTAGGGACTGGGTCCCATCTTTTCTCATATCCACAGGGTCTTTGACCCCAAAAGTTTAAGAATCTCTCCCTGTGGAAGGAGTGACTTGTACCTCTCTTTTCCCAGCCCTATGGATCCGGCTGCCCTGGAGCATCACCTGGACACCCCACCAGCACCCCATATGCAACAGTCTGCAAAACCGTTTTATCAGAGACCCTCCCAAACCAGTCCCTCCCACAGAGATCCCTCTCTACTCTGCAACCCAGATGCTGTCACCCTTCATGGGCCCTCTTCTTTACCAAAAGATCCAACCATTTACCTAATTCTATTGATCTCTCTATTAGCTTTCCCTAGCCTATTGATTTCTGCAGCTGCCTGATCTATTGATCAATTCCAATTGATTCTATTGCAAATCAATAGAATTATGTAATTAGTTGGCTATTTATTTCCCCTTTGCCACAAAGATCCAAACTGCCCCCAAAACCCTAGCGATTCTTCCCTCTGAGTGTTCCCTGCGTTTTCCTTTCTCCCAATCCTCACAGGAGCATCAGTATTGCATCAGACCGATGCTTCTCCCTGCCATCCCGAGTGACTTTCTCCAAAATAGCTCTCAGGTATATTGCTCTAGAGCTTTCTGTGGCTCCCTGCTACTCCAGTAGAGATTTAATCACCCAGGCATTTGGTGACTTTATGCAAACTCTGAAAGTCAAGCCAAGGGCAGACTCCTGTGTGCAGCTGTTCCCGCCTCCATCTTCCACATGTGGGGAATGCCCTTGGAGTGTCCTTAACTTTGCCTCTGGAAATCCCATTTTCCTTCAGGACTCAGCCTACTCGGGGACCCTCTTTTCCTTTGAACGACTCAGATAATACTTAATCACATGTCCTCCTTCTGCTGCTGTGTCCTCCAGCCCTTAAATACTCAAAGCTCCTGGAGGAGGGAAACCATTCCCTCTGCAGATTTGAAACCTGTGAAGGGAGGCCCTGCTTCCACTCATTTATTAAGTACCGACTGTGTGCCAGGCACTGTTCTACATGTTGGGGAGAATGAGGGAAAGAAAGTTCCTGCTATCAAGGAGTTTCATCTTGGGGGGAGCAGAGAGGAGGTGAAAGGCAATAAATAAACAAAAACACATACAATTGCTTTAGTAGTGACACATACATAAGGAGAATATAACAGAGTTATGGGATAAAGCGTGACAATTTTGGGGGGAGGCCAGTATAGATCTGGGTGGTGGGAGAGTCCTTTCTGAGATGGTGACATTTGCACCAAGACCTGAATAATAAGAAGCAGGCCTCATGTGGAGATCTGGGGACAGCATCCTGGGAAGAGGGGACAGTGAGGGCAGATGTGCGTGGGGTGATGGGACTTGTCATAATGAGGTGGTGGTCCCAGTTTGGTGACTGAGGAAGTGCTGTACCAGAGAGGTGAGACTGAGGCCACAGCCCATCATACAAGGCCTTGAGAGGATGTGCTGAGGGCTGCCTGTGGGTTCAAGTGCATTGGAGGGTGTCAAGCAGAAGGTGCTATCCCGGGTCAGCTTACTCTGCCACTGTATGGAGCATGGCTGTGGGTCCAGAGCAAAGCAGGGAGGCCAGCTAGGAGAGTATGCAGTAGTGCAAACTGGACTAGAGTGGCCACATCAGATTAGGGTGACCGACTGCTCCAGCTGGCCTGGGACTAAGGGGTTTCCCGGAACATGGGACCTTTAGTGCTAAAATGGAAAAATCCCTGGCCTGGGTGGTTGGTCATCCTAGGCCACCATGCTTGGAGGCAAGACCACCTGACTCGCTGATGGATGGGATGGAAGGAAAAGAGAGAAATCTACAGAGACTGCCAGGAATTAGCTTGAATAGCTGGGTAGATGGTGATGCCGTTTACTGGGATAGGGTGGATGAGAGAGAAACAAGTTCAGGGATAAAATCAAGAGATTGACTTTCTGAGCACCCCAAAATGAGCTCCATAAATCTCTACCAAGTGGCAAAACCACTATAATAACTTGGGAGAGAACTACTGATATCCCATATCTACAGAGGACTAAAGTGGATACAAAAATAGGCATCCAGTCCATAGCAAAATCACTCTGGAATTGCTTAATTGCTGGCTAACAGTCACAGGTGAGCCAACCTTCCGAGAACGAGAGAATGCATCCATTTCCTGCAGATGCGACGTTAACGAAGTCCAGAAGTGGACTGGGAGCTGCACATACCCTGGCTTCTGCAGTCTTGTGACAGACCTCACCCCCAACAATTTGTGATGGTTGCCAATATAATTCAAGATGAAGATGGGAGGTCATAGGGAGGGGTCACATCAAGTTACCACAGTAGCATCCTTCTCTGTCTCCCCTCTCCCCTCCAGGATCCTCCAGCCCAGCTCCAATTCAGCGCTCTTTCCTCTGTTAGACAACAGCTTTCCCTTTTCTCTGACTCCAGCTGTCAGTGATGCTCTGGGTCTGCAGCCTGTACAGCAAGCGGGCTTCTTGAAGCATTTCTCAACAGAGATGGTCCTCTCTCCCGCTGATGCTAAGAGAAAACACTCTCTTGTCTCCTGTTACAGCCTTCCCCTTGCTAGCCATGCACTTCTCTTGGAGGGAATACCACTTCTTGGAATTCCTCTAAGCCCAGCCATTCCTTCTGCTTTGCAGCAGCTACTCCTACTTCTCCTAGAGATTCCCCGCCCACTTGCCCAAAGCAAAGTAAGACCAGAAGGACAGGTCCCAGGTCCCAACTGGTGGGAGGGGGAGAAGGGGGTGGCCTCCCTGTCTCCATTGACCTGCCTGGAGCAGTTCATGCTTTTCCCTCAGCAGGGGAGTAGTGAACCTCACTGACACTGATCCTTTCTTTATTTAAATTGTGTTATTTTGTTCATCTTGAATTTTTTACACTAATTTTGATTATTTTTAAAATGCTGCATTAAAATATTATTTCTCTTGATTACCGAGTGTACAGCCCCCGCCTTAAACTTTGTGCCCAAGGTGAGTATCTCACTCATTTCACCCTGGCCTGGACCTTCTGCTTTTTTGGGAGGTGGATCCTTCCATTTTAAAACCAGGATGGTCCTGGGGAAATTGGGAAGAGTTGGTCAGCCCTGGACTGCCAGAAATCAAATCCTGGTGTGGCTGCTCTGTAGCTAGGGACAACCTCTCTGAGTCTCCACGGCCTCATCTACACAGCAGGAATGGAGCAGCAACTACCTCAGAGAGTGGCAATTGTGAGCTCATCTGTAGTGAGCTTGTTACAGAGCCTGGCACATAGCAAATGCTTCAAAATATTAGCGGTGATGGTGATTCATTGAGTGTCTGCCACGGGCCAACGTCTGTGCCGGGGACAGTGCGTCCAGTGGTGCTGGTGACAGACACAGCCTTGCCCTGCAGGGGCCCGGGTTCTAGTGGGGAAGTCAGACCATGAACAGGTAATATCAAGAATTATTTGTGGGGACTTCCCTCGTGGTGCAGTGGTTAAGAATCCGCCTGCCAATACAGGGGACTGGGTTCGATCCCTGGTCCGGGAAGATCTCACACACTGCGGAGCAACTAAGCCTGTGCGCCATGACTACTGAGCCTGTGCTCTAGAGCCTGTGAGCCACAACTACTGAGCCTGCGTGCCACAACTACTGAAGCCCACACACCTAGAGCCCGTGCTCAGCAACAAGAGAAGCCACCGCAATAAGACCACGTGTCGCAGTGAAGAGCAGCCCCCGCTTGCTGTGACTAGAGAAAGCCCACGCACAGCAACAAAGACTCAACGCAGCCAAAAATAAATAAATAAATAAAATGGTTAACTTAAAAAAAAGAATAAAGTTTAAACTCAAGTTTAAGAAAAAAAAAAGAATTATTTGTGTAACACACGTGCCTGAGAATGTCCCATAGACGCATGTGACGTCATGTCACCCTCTCAACCTCCCAACCCACTTGTAAAGGAGGTTCTTTCATTGCCCCCAGATCTTTTAGACGGGGTCAATCAGTGCAAGACCAGGACTTGGATGAGATCCCACAAGGAGCGAGAGACAGATTAGGGATCCCACACCTGCCCTCAGAGCTGATCTTCGTCCCGCTGCCCCTCGGCAGCTCTGGGAGGTGCCCAGAGCAGCTAGGATTCAGGAACCCCAGCTCATACTGTCTTACAGAAAATTCCTGACACCAACAACAGCTAGTGTTCATCAGGCAGGTTCTCCCCTAGAGGATGCAAATTACCCATTACCTCTGGCTGCTTTTCCGTGATGGAGCTGGCTGCCTGGGGAAAAGGAAAACATCGTACTGCCTACCCTTTTGCACTTCTGAACTTTGAGCCATCTGAATATCATTACTACCTATTCCAAAATAAATGCTAATATTAAAGTTCAAAAAGCAAAAAGAAGACTTACGAATTATCTTCAAGAGAATCCCAGAGTGGATTAGCCCCTCAACGAGGTTGGTTTCAGCAAAATCTCTGGTGGGTCCCCCAGAAGAGTCTTCCCTGGCTGGTGAGGGGAACCACCCTCTCTCGGGTTAATTCACCCCTTGGGCCGCATTCCAGATTCCCTGGATATATGAGTTTCTGTTAATCTCAGACAGACAGACCTGGAGTGACAGTGGGCCTAGAAGGTTTTCCTCAGGGCCCCAAATGATCCAGACTCAAGAACAAGCTTCACAGGACAGCTCCCGAAGAATGCAGAGGAGCTGTAACTGGCCTGACCACTCTCTCGGTTCATTGGAGGGGAAAAAGGAACACCGCAGCCAATAGCTCACATTTGGGATTAACTATAGAATCCAAGGTGACACCAGACCCACAGCCCTTCTGAGGGAAGATCACGTCCTTCCTTTTGGCTGGGTGAGAAACTCAGAATAAAGCATTTTTCTAAACTAAAACACAAGAGATGGTGTTATGAGGTGAGGAGTGTCCCAGGCAAAGAATCCAGAGACCTAAGGGCAGGTCTGGGCTCTGTTACCAACCATATTCCTGAACCTCTGAGTCTGTGGTAGGGGAGTTGGGCTGATGTCCCTCAGTCTCCTCCTGGGTTCTCACACCTCATTCTGGGCTTGTCCTCTGACTGTCTCCTCCCTCCCTGGATTCACCGTCTTGGACCGCAAGAGCTGGAGTCCTAGCTACCTGGCTGTGTTCCGGGGCACGGCTCCCCAGCGCAGGGAACGGGGCCTTCATTCCTTTTGTACGTCTTCCCACAGAACACACAGTCCCAAATTCTGCACATGCTCCGGCCCCCTCCCCCCACCCTCCTCCAACATCTCCGGGGCTGCCTCAACCAATGAGGCAGTCACTTCTGCCTCTGGCCTCACAGGACAAGTGTCTTGCCATCTCGGTCCTGCTGAGCTGCGAGGCTGTCTGAAGACCATCGGTACTACAGATGACCCCAGGCTAGGCCAGCCCCCCAGGGTGGGCCTGGAGACGTCAAAGCATTGCACTACTATTGAAGGCAGTTTAATACAGGCAGGGACTTACAAATTCCACAGACTGGGACCCATATCCTAGGGCAAGTCCCCAAGCCTGTCCTGCAAAGTGCTCTCCTCTCCAAATCCACATTGGTAGTGTTCAGACTGTCTCCGCCCCTCTGGCCTCAACTGATTGGAGCAAAGTAGACAACTGACTTGAGCTGGACCAATCAGTTCCTTGCCTGGAAAATTGAAATTGTGCTAGGAGATTCAGTCCAGCTGTGGCTGGACCAGTCAAGAAATCCTGAGGCTGTGGACAGCCATTTTCTACCTAGGATGCAGAGAAAGTCAGTTTTCAGGGAAAGCGAGAAATGAACGAAGCAGAAATATAAAGCGGGCTCAAAATGGGAGTTGGAGACAGTCCCGTGGGCAATCCTGTCTCTGGTCAGTTCATGCACAAGAGCTGGCAAAGAGCAGGTTTTTGTGTTTTCAGTATCCAGTGCCCATCGCCTTCCAAATTATGCCCCTGTTTCCTTTGGAGGAGTGGCCTCTCTCCACTGTGTCACCTTGCAGGGACACGTCATTCCAGGCACTGCCTCACTGTGTTGGTTGAGGAGCCAGATCCTTCTTCCCAGGGACCGCCATGTATGGTCGTATGTCCTGAGCTGAACAAACACAGTGGCAAGTGGCTGACAGGGACCGTTCACCCTAGTGGACTGGATGGTCAGGCTATCCCTGCTGGGCCTCCTGCTTTTGTCTTTCCAGGCAGCCTTGGGCTTTGCCCCCAACTGCAGTCAGCCATAAGCTCTGTGTGTCCCCATCACTCTTCCTTTAAATTTCCTTTCATTTTTGCAAAACCAGAGCTGCATTCTCTTGTTTACAAGTAAGAAGTCCTGATTGATATTTGCAGTTAAAACATGTGCTTGGGTTCCGTGAGACATCGGGTATACACCCCACTTCAGTGAGCTGGCGTGGATTTCCATTTCCTATGACCAAGAGTCCTTATAGGTTAGGGTAGCTCCTGGAC
Organism: Neophocaena asiaeorientalis asiaeorientalis; assembly: GCF_003031525.2. Lineage (NCBI taxonomy): Eukaryota > Metazoa > Chordata > Mammalia > Artiodactyla > Phocoenidae > Neophocaena > Neophocaena asiaeorientalis. The sequence continues at coordinate 2,892,468 of NW_020173231.1, read as the reverse complement.
GAGTTGTTTTACCTCTCTGAGCCTCTGTTTCCTCATCCTGAAAATGATGTTACTGATTCCTACTGTGCAGAGAAATTGGAAGAATAAAATAGCAACAGTAATAAAATACTAAAAGAATAACTTTTAGATAAGTGCTTAGGATGTTCCATTAACTGTCCAAAGAGCCTACAAATAGTAACTCATTCACAACAACCCTACGAAGTAAATGCTTTTAGCCTCATTTTAAAGGTTAGGAAACTGAGAATCAGAGAGGCTAAGTGATTTCCCTGATGCCACACAGCTAACAAACGCCAGCGTGCCTCATACATGTTTTGTTGTCCAGTAAATGGTAGCTATTATGTGTGTTAGTCAAAGGATTTAACGAGTCTGAAAAGTCAGTTTATGATTTAGGTAGCATCCCACGTGTGAGGGTGGGGCTGTGCAGGCCCCTTGACTGTGGCCAAGGCTGTTGCAAAATGTGAAATAACTCAGTCTGTCCCCCTCTCCCTTTACACAATCCTTCCAGTGACCTCACCACTCCCATGGCTTCAAATGTCCCCTCTATGTCCCCTGGCTCAGGCCTCTCCTGAGCGCCCAGCACAGCCACCAGCTGCCTGTTGGGCATTTCCGCTTCGATGGCCCAAGGGCCGCCCAAATTCAGCACAGCTCATGGCTGACGAGAAACACTGAATCTTTACCCCGAGCCTGCTCTGCCTCCAGAACTTCCTGCTTCACTGAATGTTGTCGCCAACCGTAAGCTTCCTAAACCATCTGCCCAGGGCTCGCCTCGCTTTCTCTCTCACCCCAAATCCATTCAATCCACCTCTAGACTCAATGCATTCTGCCTGGATAATCCTCATCTCTCCACTCCCTGAAGCAGACTGCCATCACTCCTGCCCCATCACACAGCTGCTGCGCGCCAACCTCCTGTCCGCCTCTGATCCCATCTTACAGCCAAAGTGATGCTTTTAAAACACAGATCATGCCATTTGTTGCTCTGCCTAATTTTTAGTGGCTTCCCCTTGACCCCAAGATAAAGTCCAAACCTCTTCTTATGGTTTATGGGACTTTCTGATCGAGCCCCTGCCTACCCCTCCAGCTGTAAACCTTGAGATTTTTCACTCCAACACTTCCTGCTTCAGACATGCCAAACTTTCCCCTGGGGTTTTCACCATTCATTCACTTACTTATTAATTCAACAAAGTTTTACTGGGTCCTTGCCATGAGCCAGGCACTGGGAGTTCAATGAGATAAACGTGATATTTGCTCTTAAGAGGCTTGCACTTCTCTGGTTGATTCGCTTTCATCGTTGAGATCTCAGCTAAAATATTAGCTCCTCAAGGAAATGTTCCCTCTCTCCTGAACCAGGGTAAGTCCCTTGGTGTGTGTTCGTTGGATACCTTGTTCTCTGTATAACATACACCACACCTTATTATTGTTTAACCCCTCTCTTCCCTGCCAGACTGTCAACCCCATGGGGATGGGCACTGGCTGTCTTGCTTACCTGTGTATGCCCAAGCCTGATACATAATAGACACTCAAAAATAGTTGACGAATGAGTGAATACATGAATGAATAGCAATTATTATATTCAGCAAATACTCATACTTCTGGTTTTCCTACAAGGCTGTAAGCTTTTTAAAAAAAAAAAAAAAAAAAGCAGGAAGGACAATGTCATGTTTGTGTTTTTCTCCCAATAGCTTCTACATTAGTGCTCAATGAGTCTTGGTTGAATGGTTAGACAAGTGTGTCTTCATGTAGGACAATAATAGTTAATAAGGATGGTCCAAGTAGGAAGGCAATATCTTTAGGAAACTGAAGAGTGTAGGGACCTCTGGAAGTCACAATCACATGATCTGATTGTTCCACGAAGGGGCATGGAGCCCCTTGCTTCTTAGTCCTTGCTGTACAGTGGATTGATGTGGGAAGGTTGACAAAATACTGATGCTTAGGCCCTTGCTGCAGAAACTCCAATTCAATCGGTCTGGGCTGAAGCTGGGCAATGGAAAAAATTTTTTTACGTCTTCCAGGTGATTCTAATGTGCAGCCAGAGATGGACAGGTGTGGAGCCCCCTGGAACTTGAAAGGCTGTGGCCAGATCTAGGTCCGCAGATGAGTAGATAATCTGTCTGGGATTCCTGGGTATTGGATATGGATCAAGACTTATGACATAATCAGAGGTGAAAGCAAGGGAATGAAGACAGAGAAAGAATTCAGGACCAATTAGTCATTGCTTCTAGATATACACTTAGTGAATGAACGAATGAATGAGGGAATAAATGAAATGAGTGGGCAAGAGCAGGTCCTCCATACCACTGTGGACTCACTGGGAATAGCTTTCTTTATGGACATCAAGCTAGTAACTACTCACAGGCAATCAGGAAAAAAAAGTCCTGAAAAGATTAAACAATATTAAGCTGGTAGAATCTTCTGATACCATAGACTCAATCCCCATTCACCCATTCGACAAACATTTACTGAGCATCTACTATGTGCCAAGCACGTTCTAGATGCTAGGAAGGATACATCTAGTTTGGGGCCGAACTGTTTCCACCCAAAATTCACATACTGAAGTCCTAACCCCCAGCAGCTTACAAAGTGACTGTATTTGGAGATAGGATTTTTAAAGAGGTAATTGAGTAAAAATGAGGTCATTAGGGTTGATCTTAATCCAATATAACTGATGTGCTTATATGAAGAGGAAATTTGGACACAGACAGACACAGAGGGGAGAGCATGTAAAGACAGACACAGGTAGAAAATGGCCATCTATAAGCCAAGGAGAGAGGCCTCAGAAGAAACCAACCTGCTGACATCTTGATCTCAGACCTTCAACCCCTAGAATTGTGAGAAAATAAAGGTCCATTATTTAAGCCACCCAATCTGTGGTGCTGTGTGGCAGCCCTAGAAAACTAATAGCTGCAAATGAGACCAAGTCCCTGTTTTCTAATGCATATATCCACCAAGCCTTCATTTTCTAAGGGCTATGTGCGTACTTTCAACATATCTTTCTATTGCTAGTTTTCAAAGCTTTGTGGTCATAAGTTGCATTTAATAAAATCCACATTCATTGAAAGAGCTCCTTGATTCTAAGTGGCATTTTGTCATTGTATATATTTTGTACTAGATAAAGTCTCAGCTGGGTACTAGCATGTCTTTAACACCTGTCTAACACTTGCTGATCTCTCTTACATAAAAAAGGCCTCAGGCTCAGAACCATCGCCAAGCAGAAATATCTGGCTAGAAATGAATAACATCACTGTTTTATTTTTTGTTATATGTATTTGAAGAGTTACTTGTATTTAATAGCAAGTTACAATAACTTTCCATTTGTAGTAGTTATAGGGTGTTTTCATTTCAGATAAATGTTTTAAGGCAAAAGCTAAGTGATTAGACTTTAAGAATGAATATTGAACAAATAATGGTAATGTAGTTTGTATATAAGGTAAAAGTCATGATGATGGTATGCAATGACAAAAGACTGGAAAACACTGAATGAGGTGACTTCATAGGAATTGCTGGTTTTATTATTATCGTTCATTCATTCACTCACTTTTTCATTCCACCAACACTGATTGAGCATATACTAGCTTCCAGGCATTGTGCTAAGTATTTTCTCATAAAATATCTTATTTAATTGCAGAAATATCCTAGAAGACAGGAACCACATCTGTCCTATTCATTGCTGTATCTCCAGCACCTTGTACAGTGAAAAAGCACTGAAAAGTTTTCCTTTGAGTGACGCATGTGCAGTTCTGAGTCAAGATTCAACATGTTAAAGGATGAATATTCAAACCCAAAGTGCCTGCCACTAAGAATTAGTTGGAATGAAGGGCCAGTTATTGATTTTCTCTACTTCCCTGGTCTATATTCTCTTTTTAAAAAATATTGTTATGGGGAGGGCATTTGTTACTCAGTGAGACTATGGTGCTTTCTTGAGACATTAGGTGAGCTGTCCTATAACCTGAAATGGGCCCCTCGTCCCGTCTATCTATCATTTATCATCCTTTCGTCCATCCATCCATCCATCCAATGAAGAACCTCTAAAAAAAAAACAAGAAACCTATATCCTTCTTTGAAGAGAACTTGATTAGCACTTGCAAAGCAATTAATAGAATTCCATCCAGTGCCAGGCCCTGTGAAGGAGTAAAACAGGCTACCCCTTCCCCCATTTTCCACTTCCAGGGAGCAGCCCAGTTACCCGCTATAACCCTCAAGCACTCTGGGGCCTCAGACCCAGTAATTAAAAGTTTGGAATTTGTGACAGGATTTGGCGTTGGATTCCCAACTTCTGCTAGTGACTAGCTGCGGCCTCCCTGTGCAAACCAGGGAATATAATAATATAAAAGAAGATTAAATAAACATGCTTCAGCTATTAGAAGAGTAGCTGGCACATAACCAGTATTCAACAAAGTTCAGCCATTACAATTGTTATTATCGGGAGTGACTGGCCTGCATTCAAGGACAAAAATTCCTGCTCCTCAAGGTCAAGTTCACTTTGTCTGGGATTTAGAATTTAGGCACATTCTAAATTGGGGAAGAGGTTTCAAAACAAGATTATGGCATTCTGGGGAAGAAATAACAGCAGACCTGCCTGTGGCCACTTTCTATTTGGGAGATAATGAAGGCAAGTCACACCTTCAAGGCCAGGGTGAGAAATTCATTATCAATGGGAGAGACTGTAGATATTGATTAAACACTGTTGATCATTATCAATGGGACAGACTGTAGATATTGATTAAACACTGTTGATCGGTTTCTGCTCTGTCCTACCAGGTCAATTGCTCAGCTGTGGATGTCACCCCAAGTTTTAGCATGGCATGTGTGGCCCCATCTCATTCAACCTGACCCCCCTTTCCAGCTTGCCTCCCACTGCTCCCTTTCTGGAAACTTCCACACCAGAGAGACTGGTTTACTTACTTACCCCTAAATGTTGCACAGGGTCTGTTCCCATTCTTTCGCTTGTGCTGTTCCCTGAGCCTTGATCACCCTCCCTCACACACACTCCTCTCTACTTAGATAAATTATAACCCCCCTTGGGCTCCAAACCCCATCATACCTCTTCTTTAAAGCTTAATGTGATCTCCTTAATGTACAGGGATCCCGCCTTCCTCAGAATTCCTGGCTTGTTTGGGGTCTATATAATTAATTTGGAGACTCAAAAGAAAGGACATTATGATGCCTCTTCTATTATTGCCTGTGATAGTTAATTTTATGTGTCAGCTTAACTGGACTAAGGGATGCTCAGATAACTGGTGAAACATTATTTCTGGGTATGTACATGTGGATGTCTCTAGGAGATAATTAGCATTTGAACAGGTAGACTGAGTACAGAGGACCACCTTCACCAATGCGAGTGGGCATCATCCAGTCCAATGAGGGCTTGAATAGAACAAAAAGGGGGAGGTACCGAGCCCACGTGCCACAACTACCGAAGCCCGCGCACCTAGAGCCCGTGCTCCGCAGCAGGAGAAGCCACTGCAATGAGAAGCCCGTGCACCGCAGTGAAGAGTACCCCCCGCTCACCGCCACTAGGGAAAGCCCGAGCTCAGCAACGAAGACCCAACGCAGCCAAAAATAAAAAAAAAAAATTTTAATATGTATCTATTTTTTAAAAAAAGAACAAAAAGGTGGAGGAAGGGTGAATTTGCTCTAATGTTTGAACTGAGACATCCATCTTCTGCCCTCAGACAATGGCACTTCTGTTTCTCAGGCCTTTAAACTGGACTGAATTACACCAACAGCTTTCCTGCTGCTTTCCAGTTTACAGATGGCAGATCCTGGGTCCTCTCCACCTTCATAGTCACACGAGTCAATTCCTATTATAAATCTCCTCTCATGTTGTTAGATGATAGATGGATGGATAGATAGATAGGTACATAGATAGATACATAGATAGATGATAGGTAGCTGGCTAGCCTATTCGTTCTGTTTCTCTGGAGAACCCTAATACATTGCCTCAAACTAGTTTTGTATGATTTCCTCATGTAGACTGTAAGCTCTTTGGTGACATAGAATCCTTTTCTATGAGCTCTCCCTCAGGACTTCAGAAAGTCCACTATTTTCTTCTAATAACCAACATCAGTTTCTGCCGCTTGCAGTCATGAGCTAGAGGCAGAAAAAATAATTGAATTAAGTTCAGTAAATGCCACCAAGGATGTCTTAATACTCACATCTATAGCCAAGAGATTCTCTTCCTTCCTAGGCAGGACCTATTTACTTGTATTTTCTATTCATGTCTCCCAAGCTCAACTATTGTTTCATCAAAATTACAAATGACTAGAAGAAGAAGAGTTGTTGTAGGTGCTTCAGTGATAGAAGAGCTGATTGGCCAAAATGAAGAGAGAAAAGTCATTAAAGGCAGAGCCAAAACTACAACAATCACAACAGTTTGTGTCGATGCAAAACAAACAAAATCATGCATTCAATAGGTCTGGATGATAGTCCAGTATAATAACCAACATTGATGGTGACGCTCCAGGTCATTCAGAGTAGGTTTAATTTTCTGGTATCTTCTATACATGGAAAGCATTAGTAAAATTTCTAATCCAAATGTCTAAATTTTTTTTAAAGAGTGAGGCTCTGTAGAACGTTCACACCCAGTGCACACATACATTCATTCAAGAAATATTTATAAGCACCTGCCATAGACCAGGAACTGTCTAGTGCGGAAGGACAGAGGGGTGAACAAGACAGATAGGATCCTTGTTCCACTTGAGTTTACATTCTAAGTGGGGAAGAGACCTTAGACTAGGAAATACTTAAATGAACAGGAAAACTTTAGATAAAAAAATAAGTGCTATAATATATATGGAAATAGATCAGAATGATGTATCAAAATGATGGGGTAGACAATGCCTGGGGTGGGGAGAGCCATGAAAGGCCTCACCAAGGAGGGACATTGGTAGTCATTCCCAGCTCCCCTTCCTGCATTTGCATCCCACTCTCTTGGCTCCCAGAGATGCCCCTCCCCAGCTGGAAGACTGGGGAGCCACTGACTGGCTTCCCTGAGGTGGGGAGAAGAAAACAAAACAAACACATTCTTTTGTTGAAGAGGCATTTGAGCAAACTCAAGAGTCCTGCTTTCTCGAAGGAAGTTTTTGCAGTGACTGGATTAACACATCCTGCAGTTAACCTGAAGGCTGTCCAAGTATGAATGACCCAGAACATACATCAGCGACAGGTCACCAGCTCTCAGCAGAGCAGGCTGTTTTATCTCCCTTTGTTTAGCAACCAAGGCTCTGCCCCCCACACACCCAGGAGTTGATAACGAAACAATGACTGTCACTAATTCAGCAGAAGGTTTGAAGCTGGTTTAGCCCTGATCAGCTCTACACTCAGTCATCCAGAAATTACCTAGGGCAGAGACTTTTCGTGGCCTGACACTTGGACACAAAGCTTGACACTTTGACAAGAAGCCTCTCAACAATTCCTCCAGAGCCAGCAACCATCTCACTCTGGCTCCAAAGTACAATCTGTGACTCTATTCATGTCCTCTGCCTGTCAACCCTCCCAGGAAAGTTACTTCTTTCCCATCTGGGCATCTGGCATCTTCTTTTAAAGGCTGGTTAAAAAGCTTCTGCCTGCTTCCAGCAAGAATGTTGGAGCAGATTCCTGTTTCGCTTCACATGCCTCAGGAATGTGTGTAATCCCATTTAAGAAGATGCTTGATTAAGTCTTTAAAACCCAAGTCATGTTGGTCATTCTTCATTCCCTAGAGCATGGCCCCGTTCACGAGATGGAAACATTCCTAATCGAATATTGTCCCACAGAGAAGTCTGCTTTGGCTGGTTCAAAGCATGCAGAAATGAGTTCCTGTAAGAAATAACAGCCATTCCCACATACAAATTCTCTTAAGCCAACTCAGATCCTTCGGCCAAAGGGGACGCATGTGCCACTAGACACCTGGCCTCTGACAGAAGCCAACATGTGTAAAGCAGAGAGAAGGGAGGAGCTGTATCATCAGGCCTCATTGTGCAATGCACCCTCCCCAGCGGCCCAGACTTGCAGGTGGAAGCACTTATATGAAAAGTGTGTTATGCATCATGTAACAGGTCAGTAGAAAAATCTCTCTCTTGATCTCCCCCTGCCAAGTGCCACAGCAGCCCCCGTCCACGGAAGCTATGAAAGGGAGCTCAGAATCTATGAGACGAGCTGTCTCAGCCCTTGCAGTGCCCATGCCATCTCCCGAAGTCATGCCAAAGAAAGCACATGGCTTAGAGGTAGCAACCCAAGGTGTCAGTCCTCATCACAACATGGAAGGACTTGCTTTAAGACCAACTCTGGGTTAATCTGAAAATTGGTGTGTATTTCAACAGACGAGACTTCACTTGCCAAGTTCTATCGAAGGTCTATTTTTCCCCTGAGAGTACCCAGTGTAATCTGGCATATATGAATACCTGAATAGTTTCCCTCCATGACTGCTGAGCTGGAACTAAGGGGTCTATAAAGTGTGAAATGAGAGAGGGACTCGGTGTAGCTTAATGCTAATGACTGGTCAGGTGACGGGGCTGAGCTTCTACATCCTTACAGCTCCCCAAATCAGAATCTGATTAGCAATTCTTCTAAGACTGCATTACAGAGTCTGCGCCAAATGCTTTCTACATAAAGGGAATCCTATGGGCTGCCACGGGTCCTTCCCTCCTGCTAAGCATTTCAGGGATGCATGTTGTGCACACGAGGTAACGCTTAAGCAATTAACCCATTAGGGGTACATTTCTTTAAATTTTTTTTGCGGTACGCGGGCCTCTCACTGTTGTGGCCTCTCCCGTTGCGGAGCACAGGCTCCCGACGCGCAGGCTCAGCGGCCATGGCTCACGGGCCCAGCCGCTCCGCGGCATGTGGGATCTTCCCGGACTGCGGCACGCACGAACCTGTGTCCCCTGCATCGGCAGGCGGACTCTCAACCACTGCGCCACGAGGGAAGCCCCTAAATTTTATTTCAAGACTTGGCTGAACTTGACAATGATCCTCCTTCCCCCTCCCCACCCCCATCCCTTTTAACTAAGTACCTGAGTTCATCTATTACAGTCTGTTAAAGGTACAAATAAATAAATTACTAAATAGTCTGACGATAAAAGCCAGGGAAATTATTTCTATTTTAAAAAAGCATATTTGTATTAGGATGATTGCCCTTGATTACAGAACTAGAAACAGTTATAAACCTGAAATCTCCTTTTCCCAAGTTGTGTTGCTTTCATTGCTTCTGAGGTGTGGAATAACCAATCTTTTCACTTCATTCCTCTCCCTAGTTTTTCGATTCTGTGTATTTCTACGAAAAGATGTTGGTGCTTCTTTTGTGTTTTTGTTAATGCGGTGATTTGGGGCTGGGGTCCTGATGGGGAGGAAGGAAAGGTGTGATGTGAAGTTCGGAAAGGCATTTAGTGATATAGTGCTCTCCCGACAGCTTTACGGATTTGCAAAATTACTAATAATAGGCATAATCTTTCCCTCCAAACTGGCTTTCTTACTGTGTCCGTGTATCTGCCCAAAGTCAGGAGTCAATTAGTCTTTTTAGGATTTTCTTCCAACTTTAATACCCACCCACTGCCAATCACCAAAGCCAGCTGATTCTATTCCAACCCCTCCTGTCCAGGAGGAGAGCCAGGTATTCTGCTGTCGTTCAGGACCCATTGCCGTCTCCCCAGGGCAGCAAGCTGTCCCATGACTGGGCTCCCTAGTACCAGCCTGGCCTTCCACAAACCCAGCCTCCATGCTGTGCCAGTGTGACTTTCTAAAAAGTCATCAGGACCCCAGCTCCCCAGATCTACGAAGTCCCTCCTCTCAAGGACCCATCAGTGATCCCTTCTTGCCTCCCCCAGGCCAACTAGGGACCCTTCTCCAAAATACCCCTTACCCTCCTCCCTTGTAAGGGATCACACTGGATCTTAATTGCTTGCTTGTAAAACTATCTCCCTCTCTAGACTGTGAATGCTCTGAAGTTTGGAACCGTGACTTCCCCAGGGCGCCACACACTGAGAAAATGCTCCACAGTTGCTCATAGGAAGAAGGAAGGGCAGAGGGGCAATAGGAAACTCTGAGTTTTTTAAATTTATTTTTGGCTGCGTTGGGTCTTCGTTGCTGCGTGTGGACTTTTCTCTAGTTGCTGTTGTCTTCGTTGTGGTGCTCGGGCTTCTCATTGTGGTGGCTTCTCTTGTAGTGGAGCACGGGCTCTAGGCACGTGGGCTTCAGTAGTTGGGGCGCGCGGGCTTAGTTGCTCCGCGGCATGTGGGATCTTCCCGGACCAGGGCTCAAACCCGTGTCCCCTGCATTGGCAGGTGGATTCTTAACCACTGAGCCACTAGGGAAGCCCACTCTTTGAGTTTTGTGTGTCGTGATTCCCCGACAAGAAATCGCTGTCACCCTTCTCCGCTAACTTCTTAGGATGAAAAAAGGGCATCCCAGAGGAGGGGCCATTGTCAGGCATCCAAGATCTGCTCCTCTTTGGGGAGAATCTCCTAGCTGCAAGGCCAGCTGTGTGCGCATGTGACCTGTGCAGTTGCCCAGGACGCCACACCCAGAGGGTCCCCGCACTTGCTTTGATGTTCTATTGTCACTATATTGAAATTCTTAACACATTTTTAATAAGGGCCCGATGTTTTCCTTTTGCACTGGGTCTTACAAATTAGGTAGCTGGTCCCGCCTGGTTGAGTAGGGAATCAGGGGGCCTGGGGGCTCAGATCCTCCTACTTTCTATCCCCTGGCAACAAAGACCAAGTCCCTGTCCTCTGATGTATAGATTCACCAAGCATTCATTATCTGAAGGCTGAGTGAATACTTCCTGCATATCTATCTACCACTACTTTTCAAAGCTATTTAGTCATTGATGAGTTTAATAAAATACATGTTTATTTGAAAGAGTTCCCTAATTCAAAGCGGCATTTTAGCATTTTACTTCGTTTGTACAAGAGAAAGTCTCAGTTGGTTTCTAGCATATCTTTACTACTTTTCTAACACTCACCGTGTTCCTTTGTCTAGGACAAAGGGGGCTGCAGGCTCAGAGTCTTTCCCAAGCAGAAACAGCTGGTTAGGATTGAACACCCTGGTATTTCCCACCCCCTGGGAGCCAGGAGCCCAGGCTCACCTCAGCTCCCACCCAGGAGATGAAGGGGTGATGAGATGCTCTTTTGGGGCGGCCATGGCAGTGGATTTCAGCAAGAGAAGAAAGGGTACTGCCCATCCCTCTCAGGCTCCTCCTAGGCTCCTGCTAATTGTGGGGACGCCCCACCGACGTCCCCACTAATTGTGGGGACGCCCCACCGACGTCCAGTAGATTCTCTTTTTATCGAGGAAGTGGGGGAGACTTCCTCCTAAGGAACTAGAAAGAGCCAACCACTCCTGCTGGAGCTTCTTCTTTTCACCCACCCACACTCCCAACATTGGAGGTGGGGACATTCGGTGACAGATAACACATCGCCTTCACACTCAGCCTCCCAGTGCCCTGGCCCCAGGCCCACAGGAGGGACATTTTTTGCCATTTGACGGAATTAGGTATTGTTGTTAGTTCCCAAGCTCACCTCTCTTCCTCTACCTGCTCTTCTAAGTAATAACAGCTAAGGATTATTTCAGTCTGCCCTGGTGCTCAGTCTGCCCTGAGTCCTGCATGTGTCCTGAGAGGAGCAGCCTGGAGCCACCATGAGCTCAGAGTCTGTCTCCAGACTGTTGGATTAGAATTTCAGTTTCCATATCTGAGAGATGCAAACAACAAAAAGCACCCATCTCCAGGCTGGTGTGAAGTTAAATGAGTTAAAGTGTATGCTACACTTAGCCCAGTGCCTGGCAAGCACTGTCTGTGTTTGCTATTATTGTTAATGCTGCAACATTTAACCTCCACAGCAGCCCACTGAGGGAGGTTTTATTATTATCATCATCACCCCCATTTGGCAGATAAGAAAACTGAAGGGCAGAGAGATTAAGCAACTTGCCTATGGTCACCCTTTAGTAAGTAGTGAGGCCATCAAAAATGGCCTGAGATGGTCTCAGTCTGGAGCCAAGCTCTTTCATCACTAAGTACCACCACCTTCCCCTGGGGAACATCTAGCTGACTGTGGTCCACTGTGACCCCAGATATTTTTCCAGGTCTAACGCATTCTTTGCAATTCTGTGCCTGGGTCTTACATGTCTAAACCTGCCATGTTATTACAGCGCCTATGGAATTGCCTCTTGTTTTTCAGAGTCCTCTGACTGCCAATCCCCAATCTATTATGGAGGCTGGGATAGGAGTTCAGAGTGGAGGTAAAGGGGGGAATTAAGGGCTGGGCCCATGTGGTGTAGGGGCAGTAAGAGATTATGTGATGGAACAATAATGGCTCCTGGAAGAAATATGGTGGATCAGCTTTTCCTACCTTCTCCTCATGTGTCTTCCTCCACTGCAGAGGCTGAAATTTAAGAACTATAATTCCCAGATGCACGTGGGGTTCCAGCAACCCGAAGGAAGTGAAACCGAGTGGGACCTGGGCAGGGAGGCCTCTTTTAGTCCTCCATTTCTCAGAGGCAAGACTCCAGCCTTCACGACCTTCCCTGAGTTCCAAAGGGTGGATTTGAACAGTTGCTCATCAAGGGAGGAGCACCTGAGGCAAGATTAAGAGACGACCACCTGAGACGAGATTAGAGCGTGCAAGCTTTGCTCACAGCCTAATCTTGTCAGAAACCCCACCTTTGAACCACTGTTATAAAACCCTTCATCAAATCCTCTCGGGTTGGAACACATAGTTTTTCGAGGCAGAAGCCTGGTGTGTTCCGCTTTGCCTGACAAAGCGATAAAGCTATCCTTTTCTACTTCACCCAAGACTCTGTCTTGGGGATTTGATTCTGCACCGGTGTAATAGAGAAGCTGAGTTTTAGGTAACGGAAGCAGTGACGGGAAAGCCACGCTTCTGCTGCTTCCACTGTTTCTGCTGACAAGAGCCATTGCTGCAGAGTCTGGAATTTCCAGTGTTCTTTCCAATCCAACTGGTAGTGTCCGATTATAAAAGACAGCGCTGCCCTTGGTGCCCGCTCCGTACTGCAGGATGGTTCTCAAAGCTATTCCTAAAAGCTCAGCGTGGTCCCTCCAGCCTCCTGAGTAATTCTGTAAACACTATTAAATCTCCTTCAGCCTAAACTCGCTAGGGAGCTAGAGTGAATTACGTCTCCACCATTGAATCCTGACCAATACAGCATCAGAGAGGTGGAAACTTGACCGTGACTGAGGGGTAACATGTCTCATTATCAAATATTGTATATTTTTTAAAAAAAGGTATAGAGAGGGCTTCCCTGGTGGCGCAGTGGTTGAGAGTCCGCCTGCCGATGCAGGGGACACGGGTTCGTGCCCCGGTCTGGGAAGATCCCACATGCCGCGGAGCAGCTGGGCCTGTGAGCCACGGCCATGGCGTCCGGAGCCTGTGCTCCGCAACGGGAGAGGCCACAACAGTGAGAGGTCCGCGTACAGCCAAAAATAAACAAACAAATAAATAAATAAATAAAACAAGACAAGAAATAGTGCTCTCCTACAAAGTCAGGTGTTTTCATTAAAAAGAAAAAAAGTGTTTATATTAAAAAAAAAGGTATAGAGAAAAATATGACAAATATCTCTGTATCCACCACCTAGATTAAGAAAAAAAATTACAAATAAAATTGATGATACTCTGTTTCCCTTTTACCATTTGAAGCCCCTTCTCCTATCCCAAGGACCTACCATCATGAAATGCCTATACATGTGTTTATAGTTTTACTTCTTATGTAGTCCTGCACCAAATATAGCATGATTTTGCATGTGTCCTTCCACAACACTTTCTGTTGCTCAACATTAAGTTTTTGAGATTTGCCAGTACTGATATTTGGTTGCCTCATTTTTTTTTGCGGTACGCGGTCCTCTCACCGCTGTGGCCTCTCCCGTTGCGGAGCAGAGGCTCCGGACACGCAGGCTCAGGGGCCATGGCTCACGGGCCCAGCCGCTCCGCGGCACGTGGGATCTTCCCAGACCGGGGCATGAACCCGTGTCCCCTGCATCGGCAGGAGGACTCTCAACCACTGCGCCACCAGGGAAGCCCCTCATTTCATTTTTTTAATGGCTGGATGGTATTCCATACATGAATGTATTTCATGCATGATTTTATCCCAGTTTAGTCTGCTATTGATAAGGGACATAGTTTAACTTTCTAAGGCATTTCAAATGTCTTCAGAACAGACAGGTTAGAGAAAAGTGCCTTGGCTGAGCAAATCTCTAGAGCGTCATCATCATGGAGTTCCACTCTGCTGTCCCCAAGACATACCAGAGGCTGTCCACGATAGCCAAGGCCTCATGACGGACAGAACCAGACTTGCTACCAGGAAATGAAAATCAAGATGAAGTGGGTAACTGGCTTATGAAGTCCCCGAAGCCATGTCCCCCAGGTTCTGGGAAGATGTTGATGAGCTCACTGACCAATCATGGAGAAATTCCAACACTTCTGCCAGGAAATCTGGATGAAAGGATTCAGGAGCATTTATCCCCAGGGCTTAAAATTAGTTAATTACTCTGTCACCCAGAGTTACTGAATCATAAAAAGTGGAGATACATTTGCTGTGATTCGGTTCCAGTCAGCAGAACTTCCCCTGCATAGCACTGTGGGGAGAGGAGAAAAGAGCAGGGCTTTGCAGTGGAGTACATCCCTTCCTTTCACCTTCTATGTATGACTTTGGACAAACAGCTTCCTGTCTCTGAGCTTTGGTCACCTTGTCTCTAAATGGGATATTAAAATAATACTAAGTGGACGTGGTTGACTTGGTAACCCATTCCCACTTCTTTGGGTAACAGCACCCAGATTTCCTTCTGGGAAACAACCCCTCCCCCACTCATAGTCCATACATTTTGGGTGGTGCCTCCACCCTTTGCTTCAGAGGTGGATGTGGGTGGGTCTCAGGCCTGGGTAACAAGATCACCCACGGCCCTGGTCCTCGCCATTTGTTCAGAGGCAGGAACATGATGCAGTCAGTGTCAATGAGATGCAATGATACTTTGGCTGGCACTTCTGGGGCTCTTTCCTGCTAAACTTGAACTTGGGAGCCTGGAGTTGCAGGGAGTCATCAAACTTCCTACAAGAAGGAAGGCCATACAACAGACTGCATTGTTTAGAGGTAGAAAAAAATCCAAGTCCTAGTGGCATTATTTGAGTGCCTAGATCAAGTTATACTGAAGGCCAAGGTCAACTCTTGGGATTTTTAGTGTCTTATTAAGCTGTTTATTTGTTTTACTTAAACCAGTTTGAGCTGGGCTTTCTGTCACTTACAGGATAGTAAGCTTTGACCAACACTGTCTCATTAGGCAACTGTGAGGATTAATTGAGATGACATGAATGATGCCTACTATGGAACAGATTCCCTTTCCCTGCCTTGTTCTTGTTCTGATCCAAATTTATCTTCATTTAACTCCTTCTTTTATTTGAGGGGAGGGGGGCCGCACTGTGCGGCTTGTGGGATCTTAGTTCCCTGACCAGGGATTGAACCTGGGCCCTCGGCAGTGAGGGCGTGGAGTCCTAACCACTGGACCACCAGGGAGTTCCCTTCATTTAACACCTTTAAAAATTTTATGTAACTCTAGGGCTTCCCTGGTGGCACAGTGGTTGAGAGTCCGCCTGCCGATGCAGGGGACGCGGGTTTGTGCCCCGGTCCGGGAAGATCCCACATGCCGCGGAGCGGCTGGGCCCGTGAGCCATGGCCGCTGAGCCTGCGCATCTGGAGCCTGTGCTCCGCAACGGGAGAGGCCACAACAGTGAGAGGCCCGCGTGCCGAAAAAAAAAAAAAAATTTATGTAATTCTAAAATCATTCTGGGCTTCTAGAAATGTCTCAAAACTATGATATATTAGAAACTTGAAAAAAATTAAAATGCTTACCTTAACCATATGGTCCAGCAATTCCACTCCTGGGCATATGTCCAGAAAAGATGAAAACTCTAATTTGAAAAGATATATGCACCCCAATGTTCATAGAAGCACTATTTACAATAGCCAAGACATGGAAACAACCCAAGTGCCCATCAACAGATGACTGGTTTAAGAAGATGTAGTATGTAAATATATATATTACTCAGCCATAAAAAAGAATGAAATATTGCCATTTGCAGCAACATTGGTAGACCTAGAGATTACCATACTAAGTGAAGTCAGGCAGAGAAAGACACATATTGTATAATATCACTTATATGTGGAATCAAAAAATAATACAGATGAATCTATATACAAAACAGAAACAGACTCACAGACATAGAAAACAAACTTATGGATACCAAAGGGGAAAGGCGGGGTCAAAATTAGGAGTATGAGATTAACAGATACAAACTACTATACTTAAAATAGGTAAACAACAAGGATTTACTGTATAGCACAGGGAAATACATTTAATATCATATAATAACCCATAATGGAAAGTAATCTGAAATATATATCTGAATCACTTTGCCGTACACGTGAAACTAACACGATATTGTAAATCAACTATACCTCAATAAAAAATTAAATAAAAGTTTAAAAGATGCTTAGCTTAGAAAAGATTGCTTGGCAAAATAATAGATTTCTCAAAATACTTAAGAAGCTGTCATAGGGAAAAGAATTAGACTTCAACTTGAAGAGCAGTATTGGGCGACTGGGCGGAAATCAGCAGAAGATGCATGGCTTCGATGTGAGGACAAACTGTCTTGTAACAAGCTCTGAATCGCACCTCTGAGGTAGAGGTTTCCCATCACAGGAGACGATCATGTTGAGAATGGACAGCCACTGACTCTTGTAGAGGGGACTCCTACTGCTACTCCTACTTCAAGGGCACAATTACATGGTGATGACCACTAAGCCCTCTCACTTACAGGATGCTAGAATTCTAAAGTGCCAAATACAACTACTACTATTTATGCCCTCAATATAAGAGTATCTCTGGGACTTCCCTGGTAGTCCAGTGGTAAAGAATTCACCTTCCAGTGCAGGGGATGTGGGTTCGATCCCTGGTCGGGGAACTAAGATCCCACATGCCAGAGGGCAACTAAGCCAGTGCACCACAACTACTGAGCCCGCGCACCCTGGAGCCCTAGAGTGAAGCCTGCAACACACAGCTAGAGAGAAGCCCGCATGGTTCAACGAAGATCCCGTGTGCCGCAACTAAGACCTGATGCAGCCAAATAAATAAATTTTTTAAATGCTTGTTAAAAAAATATATATGTATGTAAGAGTATCTCTGATTTTTCTATTGAAAAGGGGTTTTGAGCAATTCAAGGATAAAAACTTTTAGGAAGGTGGAGGAATATTCAAACGTGTATTCATACCTTCAATTTATTATATCAGCTACATAAAGCTACATGTTTGTATATTATATAAAATTATCATATGTGAATTTTGAAAAGTTGCTTTTTCCATTCTCACATTTAGTGAAATAACATTCAAGCCCTTCACATGCACTTTGGCATTAGTTTCTTTATTAGAGTCACTTTTGAACTACGTAATGTTGGATTTGTTCAACAATGTTTAACTTTTAGAGCTGTGCCTTTATGACTATAAAAAACGACTCTAAGATAGACATTCTTGCAGGAAAAATACCTTTTTTTATTGTGAGTCTAAAGCTTTCTAGCCGCTAACCTCTCTGGTTTCATTGTAAGTGATTTTTTTTAAAGTGAGTTTTCTTAGAAACTCACCTATTACAATTTAGCAGAATAAACCATGCTTAGTAACTAATAGAATGTTCTCTGAATAAAGGAAGATACAAAATCACATATACAGAATGATCCAGAATATGATGAAAACTTAGACACGTAAGTGCAAACAAAAATATGAGAAGGAATATACCAGAAGATTAGCAATAGCGGTCTCTGAATTGTCATTATTATGTATGCCATTGTTTTATTTTTCATGCTTTTCTGTATTTCCAACTTTTTGCAATCAGGAGTACCTTTACAATGAGAACAAAGAACTAGTTATAAAAATAAATGCCTAGAGCTTCCCTGGTGGAGCAGTGGTTGAGAGTCCGCCTGCTGATGCAGGGGACACGGGTTCATGTCCCGGTCCGGGAGAATCCCACATGCCGCAGAGCGGTCGAAAAAAAAAAAAAAAAAAAAAAATGCCTGAGTGGTAGTTATAAAGTATAAACCACTATTCCAGCTTCTGTGATGTTTACAAGATGCAGTGGGACCAGGGGTCACAAACTCAAACACTTCCATGTCACATAAATGATGGGAGTGGGCTAATTATAATATAATAGGGAGTGGTGAGAACTGTGCCAAACTGGAGAATGTTTGCCTAATGAAAGTAGGGCAGCCAATTATTGTTAGGTAGGAATGTGAACCCAGTGGTGTCAAATGCTCTGATATTGGATATATATGTAAAATTCCCCCCACCTTTTTTTTTTTTTTTTAATAGTGAAGGTCAAACACAATCCTTGTTCCAGTTTGTCCTTGTCTGTGACCTCTAAGTTACACAGGGTTTCCGATCTCTGTGAATTGGTACTCAAACTGGCCTTTACTGCCAACTAGAGATTTTAATTGCCCTGTTCCTCTTCAGTCTTTCCAGCTCTCTGGTATCCTATTTCACCATTAGCACCTAGGTCAGTATTTCCCAACGTGTGTTCCATGGAATACAAGCCCTTTGGGATGTTCTGTGAAAAGAAAAGGGAAGGTTCCGTAATTAAATGTGTCTGAGAAACACTGCTTTATATTTCCCACCCAGAGGTTCACAGTGTACACTATCATTTTAAAGTCCCTGAGAAGTTCTGCAGTTTACTCAGCAAGTAAACTTTGCTTAGTCTAGCATTTCCCAAACTCGCTTGGCCATGGAATCCTTTGAGGCATAACTTCTATTAACATGTTATTGTTACAGATGTAGTGGACCATGGAACACAATTGCAGTAACACAGATCTAGGTTATTTGGAGCTCTCGGTGGAGAAAGTAACCTAAGTTAAATGAAGGTCAGATTTTTTTTTTTTTTTTTTTTTGCGATACGCGGCATGCCGTGGCATGTGGGATCTTCCTGAACCGGGGCACGAACCCGTGTACCCTACATCGGCAGGCAGACTCTCAACCACTGCGCCACCAGGGAAGCCCCAGATTTTTTTTTTTTTTTTTCCTGGTTGAGGAAATGCTTGAAGTTTTGCAAAAGAATAAAAAGAGAGAGGGTGTAAGATGCTGAGTGTATTATGACTCATCCATGTACCACATACTGAATACAGGTGCAGTCCTCAAAGCCAGACTTCCTGGTTTTGAAAGCCAGGTTCTGCTACTTCTTAGTGATGTGACCTTGGGCAAGTTACTTGATTCCACTATGCTTCAGCTTCTTTGACATAAAATGTAGATAATTATTGTGTTCATCTCAAGGAGTTGTACAGAATGAATTGTACAACTACACTGTGAAATGTAGAAACATTCCTGACGTTATGTAGGTGCTCAATAAATTTTTATTGTTATTCTCACTTCCCTGTTCACATTTGCTAGTGCATAGATAATAATAATGGCAATTATTAATATACCATATATTTGAATAGTTAACATATATTGGGAGCCTAGTGTGTGCTAGACACTATACTAAGTAGATTAACTCTTACACTCCTTACAAAAACTGTATGAGGTACATATTATTATTATTCCCACTCTATACCTATATGTCGGGAACTGAGGTTTGGAGAGTTGACATGACTGGCCCTCGATTAAAGAGCTAACAATGAGAGAGCCAGGATAACCCCCTGCTGGTCAGACTTGAAATCCCACCCTTATAAATGCTGTATTCTGCTTCCTCGAAGGCCCAAGTCTTCACAATTTAGAACAAGAAGAGACCTCGAAGATGAGTTACAGAAAATTCACTGGTGCCTCTGTTTTACTGAAACTCAGGTCCAGGGGGTCGTGTGACCCACCTGAGGTGAAATAGATGAGTGCAGAATTGGGATTAAAGGAAAGAAAAGAAGGACAGATGAGGGAGATCCAGAGGAGAGGTGGGAGGATGAGCCCTGGACTTCTTACGTTGGTCATGAAGGGGCTGAGAATATGCCACCCCAAAATATACCATTTTGGCATAAGGATTATTCTGAGCTGAAGGCAACTGAGAATCAGCAGATGCAAGAAAAGCTCTGTATCCTCCTCCTTTCTGTCTAAAAAGGCAGGGCATAAATTTCCCTTTGTGAAGATGTCTCCACTCCCTTCTTCTGTACTAGGAAGAGGAGATGACTCATTGCTAGAGATAATAGAACTTGAATCTGCATTAACAAACCTTACTGGAAGAACACTTATCTTCCATTAGTTTCACGCATATGTATCCCTTCACACAAGTTACCACCCCTAGAAGCCTCAACCATTTTCCTTCGTCTTATCACTTCTCCACAATTATTTTTTTCTTTGTTAAACTGGTATACAAACTCTCAGGGCTAACTGTCTTCCTTTTCTGTGAGACCCTTGTGTACATATAAAAATTAAAATATTAACAACCAATAACATTTTTATGCCCTTTCTCCTGTTAATCTGTCTTGTGTCAGTTTAATTTGCAGGACTCTAGATACTGAACCTAAAAGGGTAGAGGACAGTTTTTCACTCCCTTACAGCCAAATGCAGTTAGAAGAGCCTGTTAGTCATCTATAAAGATGGTCAAGAAATCAGTTGAGGGACTTCCCTTGCAGTCCAGTGGTTAAGACTCCATGCTTCCACTGCAGGGGGCACGGGTTCCATCCCTGATTGGGGAACTAAAATCCCGCATGCTGCGTGGTGTGGCCAAAAAAAAAAAAAAAAAGGAAGTCATTTGAGTCTTCAAGCCTGGAGCTCACGTGCCAGGTTGGGTTTACACCATCAAGTACACTTCCAGATGCATCTCCTATCCCAGGAGCCATACTAGACACTGCCCCTCCCATGGCCCCTCATATCCTATGGAATCTCCAACTCTTGGAGGCCCTCCCTCCATGAAGCTTCTATAGCATGTGCACTTCTCTCTCCTTTTCACCTCCATCCTAAGCAAGTCCACCATCATCTCTCCCATGGATGCCTATACCAGCCTTCAGCTTGGACTCTGTTCCAGGCTTGCCCCTTTCAATCCAACCACCATACTATTGCCAGGGCAAATTTGGTCTTATCTTTCTCCTGCTTAAATATCTTTCCATTACTTTCTTTTTGCTCCAAACTCCAGGCTTACTAATGCCCTCTTTGGCCTCTGCTCAGCTCCCCAGTCTCATCTCCTTCAGCTATACCCCACAATGTGCCATGTTCTCTCCCTTCTCCCTGCTGTGGCATATGCTATTTCCTCGGCCTGGAGTACTTTCTGTTCTTTCCACCTTCTTCATCCCACTAATTCACATCTGTGTTTCAGGTGTTCCTCTAGAGACCCTTTCCGGCCCCCACCTCCGGGCAAGTTTCCTCCAAGGGTCCTCATCAAAGCATCATCTCATTGAATTGTAATTGTCTCCACCTATCTGTCTCCCCCAGCAGAATGGGAGCAACTTGAGTGCAGGATGCACCTTTGTCCAATGCCTGGCACATAAAAGATGGACAAGACATACTTTTTTTTTTAATTTTTAAATTTATTTTTGGCTGCATTGGGTCTTCGTTGCTGCTCATGGGCTTTCTCCAGTTGTGGTGAGTGGGGGCTACTCTTCGTTGCGGTGCGTGGGCTTCTCATTGCGGTGGCTTCTCTTGCTGTGGAGCACGGGCTCTAGGCGCATGGGATTCAGTAGTTGTGGCACATGGGCTCAGTAGTTGTGGCTCGCGGGCTCTGGAGCGCAGGCTCAGTAGCTGTGGTCCACGGGCTTAGTTGCTCTGCAGCATGTGGGATCCTGCCTGACCAGGGCTCTGATCCCTGACTTGGCAGGCGGATTCTCAGCCACTGCGCCACCAGGGAAGGCCCAAGACATGCTTTTTTTTTTTTTTTTTTTTT